>NW_011494869.1:8477054-8499259 GCF_000754665.1 Bison bison bison | reverse complement strand
CTAATTCACAGCGCACTGTTTTATGAATTTCATGCAGAAACACTGAACCGGGTATGGGGGGAGCTGGGGAAACGCTGGTGGATGAGCAGGAGAGGATGCATGCATTTTATCTGTTAGGAGGACCACCCAGGATGTCTCATGCAGGTCCTGCTTGTTTAGAGTTCTACTCTTGATGGGGGTTAAGGAGAATGCCTTCTGTCCCTGAACAAACCCAGCAACCCCACATTTCAGAGCAGACTGAATGTGCCCCATTTTATTACCCTGTTATGTTCCAGAAGGTCCCCAAATCCTCTCCCTCCACCTCTGTGAAAATCTCTCCATGAATCCTTGCTCCAAAAGTCACGTGACCAAGCAGAAGACGCCTGTGAGAACTTGAGCAGCTTACCCTAAAGATCCTTCTAAAATGTGCAGCTGTCCCAAGACAGCTTAGGAGGCAGCCAGGGTCCCATCCCTGAGAGCGTCAAGTCGAGGGGAGCTAAGGATGTAGAGGAGACCACAGAGGCCCACAGCAGAGAGTAATCCACAGACACGGCCAGCTGACAGCTGAGGTATTTGATTTCGGTGACTCAGAGTTTCACCACTGCTGAGGGGCTGGTGGTCACAGCTACATCTCATCAGGCTTAATATGTAAAACATCATTCAGAAAGCAACAGATGCAAACAGACCCAAGGCTGATTGACAGCAAGGACGATGGCGCAAAACCCCAGAGGCCGGGCTTTCCCAGGCAGTCTGCTCTCGCCCGCTCCTGTCCCATGGTCCCGTCTGTGACACGGGGACCACGGCCTCTGCCTTGCTTGGCCGTTGTGAAGATCAGAGTAGAGGGGGATTCAGAAAAAGGTGAGCCAAACCCTTAAACACTGAAGGAACGAAGGGGTGATGCCTAGAAGAAGGAGGACCATTTTCGGGCTGCTCCTGCTGGAAGCTTCCCTCATGCTCCCTGACCCTGTCAATCCTGCCATTAGCTCTCAGGGCACCATGTCCCCATCCTTCTACTCACTGTGGACATCATCCTGCGTTTCTCCACTGATTCTTTAGTCTGTGTTTGCCTCACAGATTCGACTATGAACACAGAGCAGGCAGCAGCCGGTTTCTCTGTGTTTGCTGATGTCGTTCGTTCTTACCATGGCCTTTCGGCACAGGTCCTGATAGACGTCAAACGGCTGAACACATGAATAAGCGCAAGCTCCACCGTGTTGGAAATAAACTGCTGCAAACCACCCCCAATCATTCCCCGTGTTTCATTACAGAGGTGTCCGCAGGCTAGATAACCGACAGTGAGCCTCTCTTAGCGACCATTATCTCTCCCTGAAATTTAGCAGGTTAATGAAGGTGGCCAGTATTTATTCTATTTCTTGGAGCTATGGAATCTTCCCTTATCTGCAAATGACTTAAAAATTATTGTGTAGGCATTCTGAAACATTCAGCGACTTTATGAGGCTTGCTCTTAAAGTCGAAAGGAGGAAAAAAAATAAAAGTTGGTTCGGCTTGGAGTTTACAGCCACCATATTTATAAAAGCAAAGCCTAAATCTGGAATTTGGGGTGAGTTTTAAAAGAAACACGAGTACTGTATGTTAAATACTACTTTGTGCCAGTGGCACTGCATATGGAGATGATTAATCCTTAAATATGTGGAAATCTCAAGATCTGTGCCCCTTTAATTAAGAGTCTAGTGGTTTCCAGCAAGTATGTGAAGTGAAAGTCACTCAGTCGTGTCCAACTCTTTGTGACCCCAGTCCATGGAATTCTCCAGGCAAGAATACTGAGTGGGTAGCCTTTCCCTTCTCCAGAGGATCTTCTCAACCCAGGGATTGAACCCAGGTCTTCGCATTGCGGGTGGATTCTTTACCAGCTGAGCCACAAGGGAAGACCAAGAATACCGGAGTGGGTAGCCTATCCCTTCTCCAGGGGAGCTTCCCAACCCAGGGATCAAACTGGGGTCTCCCGCATTGCAGTCGATTCTTTACCAACTGAGCTATCAAGGAAGCAAGTATGTGCCCTACTGTTATTACATTCATGGGGTAAACGGTGCTTCGCGTTCTCCTGTCATTTCTTATGGCCAATTCCATTTACTCCAAACTTTCTGAGCAAAAAATAAAGTTCACAAAACAGTGCTTTTTCTTTAATTCTTTGTGTGTGTGTGTTCTTCATCCCAGGTGAAATTCCCCCTCTTTCTGCAGTGAGTGTTGGACAGTGGCCTCATTAACTGGGTTACATACCCATTTGGCAGGGGAACAGGTGAGCAGCACAGAAGTAATGGTGCCTGGATGAAGAAAGTCACAAAAAGTGAGTTCTTTAAAGGTCCCATATGATCAAACAATTACTCTCTTTGTAGTTCATATTTTAGAATAAATAGTATTTACCCTAGATTGCATTTTTTTTTTGTCTCTGTCTGCCTCGGCCGACTGCATGTTGGTCCCCTTTCTCCCCGATGAAATTTCATCCCTCCAGGAACTCAGGAGAAGCTGCTGAGCTCTGGCCAAAATGTAAAAGGCCTGCACTTTCTGCTCCTCATGCTGCATCAAGCCCTCATTTTCAAACACGATACCTTTCCCTGATAGCCTGCTGCACTCCACTGCCTCTCTCTCCACGCTAATTCAGAGGTTATAGCTCCTTCACTTTATACTATTTACCAAGGGTGCGGATGAGATGGCCTCCCACTTTAATTGGATTTCCAATTTTCAGAGGCCATTATTCAGTTCCCCACTCCAATGTCCTCATTCTCACTGCTTCTGAGTGTCGGTTATAAAGGGGCAACGGAGCACATGGACAAAACCAAGGCTCCCCAAGCTGGAAGTTTGGGAACTGCGGAAATCTCAGCATCCCAACTGGGAGTCTGGGGACTAATTGCATTGCTGAAACATGGCCCGATTTGCAAACTGTAACCAGAAACAACAAAGAATATGTGGGTCTGTCTGTCTGCAGCATCACAGGCACTCAAGGCCTGAAAAAAGTGTGTTTTTATTGAGACAAAAGGAACAAGTTGTGTTTTGGAGGCTCCTCTGAAAAATACAAGGTGGTAAGCATGTCATCCCAGGTGGCTCAGTGGGTAAAGAATCCTTCTGCAATGCAGGAGACACAGGAGATGCAGGTTCGATCCCTGAGGAGGGCATGGCAACCCACTCCAGTGTGCCTAGAGAATCCCATAGACAGAGGAGCCTGGTAGGCTACATAGTCCATGGGGTTGCAAAGAGTCAGACACAACTGAAGCGACTGAGCACAAACTCAAGGCAAGCATGAACCTGACCAATTTCAAGTTCCATATAATTAGGGGCAGCCCTTGAAATCCAGACCAAGTGGAAAGTGAAAGGGCAGTAAGACGTATTCCTGCAATCTGTTCTAGTCTTGACCCCGAGACTCGGGAGATGGAGCCTCCTCCAGGTCTCTACCTACATTGAGAAGGAATCTATCACTGGCCCCTTTCCTCAAGATGATGGATGGATTTACTGAATATGCTGAAATCCATGCTGCAAGGAGAACTTGATGCATGTGACTCCACAAACTGAAATGAACAGACCACACAGACAGCACGGTGGGCTGGGAGCCTGGACCATGCTCCTAACTGCGAGGTCAGGCTTGGCAGCACTGGTAGAACCTGGGACCTGACAGAAATGCAAAATCTCAGGCCCTGGCCCAGACTTCCCGAATCCGAATCTGTGTTTTAACAAACCAGCATTTGAAAGCATTGCTCCAAAGCATGTCTGATCATCTACAACCCACGTAGGGGAGGGTGCACAAGTTCATTTTTCTTTTCCTTTTTATTAAATTGATGTATGGTTCATTTACAATGTTGTGTTGGTTTCAAGTATACAGAAAAGTGATTCAGTTATACATATAAGTTCTTTTTCAGATTCTTTTCCATTATAGGTTAAGATATTGAGTATAGGTCCCTGCACTGTACAGTTTATTATATACTTAGTAGTGTGTATATGTTAATACCACACTCATTTCTCCTCCTCAGCCCAAACCCACTGATATACCAAAATGAATATCCTTTTGGTAAACAGAACTTTGTTTTTCGTGTCTGTGAGTCTATTTGTTTTGAAAATAAGTTACTTCGTATCATGGACACAGGAGTCTGGTGGGCTACAGTTCATGGGGTCGCCAAGAGTTGGACATGACTGAACACAGACCCTCCCTCCTTCTCCTCATTTGTATCATCTTTTTAGATGCCACCTATAAGTGATATCCTATGATATTTGTCTTTGGCTTAGTATGATCATCAAAGTATGATAATCTCTAGGTCCATCCATGTCGTTGCAAACGGCATTATTTCACTGTTATGGCTGAGTAACATTCCATAGTATATATGTACCACATCGTCTTTATCCACTCATCTGTTGATGGACATTTAGGTTTCTTTCACGTCTTGGCTATTATGAATAGTACAATGAATATTTGGCCCAGTTCACCAGCTTCTAGAATGTGGGCTCCAAAAAGATGATACATCTTTAACCCCTTCTCTAGTAGGCCCTCAATAAATACGCTTTGAAAGAGTGAATGGGTGCCCCTGAGACGCTTGTTCCCCATGGTCTGTATGCACTGCACTATCCATTTCTGGCTAGAGGACTCATGTTCCTAACTCTTCAGATTTGTTTATTAGTTGCCAACCTGTGAGGTCCCACTGTTTATGGTCCAACCACAGGACTGTACAGCGACTATGGCTACAGCGTGAGCCCTGGGGCAAGCTTCCACTTTTACCTCAGTATTGTTAACCCCCTTTTGCTAGCACCAGTCACTTCCTGTTTGCTATCAAAAGCACAGAACACAGAGGTAAGTCACATCCTGTGTGACACTACTGAGCTTCCCATTACAGAGACATGACCCACCTGTGTAGCACTATTAAACGTCCCTTTTCCATCATTAATTACCGACTTGACTGTGGTCACTCTATCCAAGTATCAGTGATAATAGAACACAGAATAAACTTTCCTGCTTCCTGCATTGCACTTTCCAAAGTGGAATGGAGGCATCTCTTTCTAACCAGAGTTGGCTTCATTGCAGGCTATCAGGCTACCATAAAACAAAGCAAAATAAAAACAACCCCCCTGTCCCACCTGTCTCCAGGTATTGGAAGGGAGAATAACACTGTGAAGTGAGGAGAGCATTTAGGGCATAACTAGGTTTGTTTCATCTTTTTTTTTTTTTCAATTTCGTGTAAGGAGTGCACAGAGATCTCAAAGAGAGGACACCCATTATTTTTTAGCTTGATCGTTTCGAATGCCTCGCACAGAGGGTAAGAGGGCCCCTTTAGCCTTCTCCCCAAATCTGAAGTTTGCTCCCACTCACCATAGACTGTCATAGCCATGGCCAGCTCCACCCATCCCCAAGGCCCACTTCCAGTGCCCTGACTCTCCTCACGGGATGGCGTCCTGCACAGGCTGTCCCCTCCTCCCAAATATGACTGTTCATTTCCCATCCCCCTCACTGATTCACACTCCCTCAGAATGTTTCTGCACTTTCCCATTTGCCCCTGACTAGGAGATATGGTGACCTAATTGAAAAAGTATGGATTTTGGAGTTAGAAGCCAGTGGTTTAAAATCCCTGCCCTGTCTCCTGGTTGTCAAATAACGTTGGGGAACTCATTTATCATCATTATGTCTCCATTTCATCCTCCACAGAGTGGAAGTAACAGTATATACCACAAAGGCTGCTCTGTCCATATAAGGTCCACAGGATAATGGTTAGTGCACAGTGACTGCTCCCCTCCCACCCACCAGGCCCGGCCCTTCAAGCTTCTGGAGAGTCTGCATACATCAGGCCTGCCTATCCGGGGCTTACAGAAGCCCCCCTCACCTCATATGTCAGATGAGGCACAACTCTGTCTCCAACCTTTATCTTTCCGACTGTCATAGAAAATGTACAAGCCATCTTGAAAGCCAATGCATGGAATCCTAAAGCCTAGGAGGGAAAGTGTATTCTAGAGAAGAGAGACACCAGTTTTCCAACCAGACAGAGCAAGTGAGACCTCTGACAAGTTGTGTGACCTCAGGCAACTTCCCTGAGCTTTCTGAACTTCCGGCTCCTCATCTATAGAATGGGGATACCTGTGGTGCCTTGCACAGCCTGCCGTGGGATCAAGTAAGTGTGTTAAAATATTAAAAAACAGCAAGTCCCTAAATGGGGATAAGTAACTGAGAGTTTGTCCTGTCTCCTAACTTTTCGTTAAAGGTCAAGGAGCCCGGATGTGGAGGAGACTGCCTCAGAACCTGCTCCTCAGGCAGTGACAGCTACTCCTGAGCCGTCAGCCCAGGAGCAGGAGCGATCACTTGAGCTATTCATTAGCATAAACATTTCACAACAATGTCATTTTAATTCTCCCAAAGAGCACCTGTTATCTATCCCACAAATTGGACCCTCCACAGCATAAATCAAGAACACTTCCCATGTGTTTTAAATGAAGAAGTGCCCTTCCCCCCAATAAGGCAAATATTAAACAAAGCCAAAGCAAAAAAAAAAACCCAGACACAGAACAGAAACATCCCACACTGTGACTTTAATAGCTGATCAACTGCAGATCAAGAGCTTTAATTTCTCCTCGACTCTGGGTTGATGGGAGACGCTGAGTCCCCACTCTCTTAGAGATGATTGCTTTGGTGAAAAAACAAAGGCTCTCTTCATCAGACCTTGGCCAGTCCACACCCACAAACTTGGGACTCTTCCAGAGAGATATCCAGATTGTGAAGCATGCCACCACACGGCTAGATGACCCCACATAACAGAGCTGCACAGAGCCCACCACCCCAACCCATGGCCAAGTTGCACTGAGCAAAACATGATGCTGTTTCCCTGAGTAGATTGTGAGTTATTCAAGGACACAAGGCATGCCTTGTCCGTTCTGGGATCCAGGTCCAGCCCAGGTACTCAGTAAAATTCGCTGAATTAATACCCTCGGCAAACAAAAGGTGGTTAGGGTACACTCTTCCTTTCCTGCAGGCTTGGCATTCACCGTGCAGTTTCCTCTGCTGACCGTTAATGAAGATCACAAACTTGTAACTCTATCAGACCCAGCTAACGGCCACCTTCTCTTTGAGTCTGCCTCTGCTATTTTGCAGGAAGACAAGATAATTTATAATAATCCTCGCTTCTTCCAGTTCCACCTAGAACTTTTTCTACATCACAGGCATGGCCCATTTTATATGACAGCATCTGTGCTCTCAGCTGATGACAGTGGAGACACTGTGGTTGTGTATGCCTGGGAGAGGATGGGGACATAGAGATATCATGTCCTTCAGAGCCAAACAGGTGAGATTTGAATCAGGCTCTGCCAGATAATAGCTGAACGGCCTTTAGAAAGTGACTTAGCTTCTCCATAAAATTCTATGCTATAATACTATGTTTTCATGTGTGTGTGCTAAGTCGCTTAGCACTTAGTGACTCTGACTGACTGACTGACTGGTCCTGTCTGACTCTGTGCAACTCCATGGACTGTGGCCTGCCAGTTTCCTCTGCCTATGGGATTCTCCAGCAAGAATACTGGAGTGGGTTGCCATTTCCTTCTCCAAAGGCAGCCACCTGCAAACCAAAGACCGAGGCCTCAGAAGCCACCCCAGCTGGATCCCACACTTCCAGTCCCCAGAACTGCAAGAAAATAAATGTGTACTGTTTAAGTCACCCAGTCTGTGATTGCAGCCCCAGCGGACTAACGCAATGATCCACGGTTCCATCTGAGATGGCGTTGGGGAACCACTGAGGGAAACTTCCCGCTGCGGAAGTTTCAGGACCGCTTGCCTGAGTTGTCTCACATCAGGAGGTCCTGATGAGGAACATGGTACCAGAAGAATTTGGGAGGGGCCAAAGGAGCGAGGAGACGACCAACTGCCCAGAGTGCTTCTCGTTAGAATCTGCCTTGGCTGATTGACGCTCCACCAGGAAGGACCCTGAGTCGACCTAAGAGCCAAGCAAGATGACTGGCCAGAGACAACCTGGACACTAACAGCATCACCATAAACCCTGAGACTGCGAGCCACATGGCAAAACAGTTCCCCCTGGGGTCCCTTACCCTACTGATCTCCGCCCGGGCACCCCTTCCCAGTAAAGTCTCTGCTTTGTCAGCACGTGTGTCTCCTCAGACACTTCATTTCCGACTGCTAGACGAGACCCCACTCTCAGGCCTGGAAAGGGTCCCCCTTGCTGCAACAACAGTACGTATGACACAGGGCACGGTCAGGTTGACAAGAAGGATATCGAGCTGAAAACCACCATGCCTGCCGACACACATTCACACAGACATCTGACGTCAGCCGTCCCCACCCCCACCATCTGTGCTTGACACAGTGGAACACTGAGACCTTTCACTCCTCCAGTCCTCCCCTGGGAAAGAAACATACCAGTTTTCCATTGCTCTAAGATGGGGAAAGCGGGGAGCTTGTCTCTATAGTGCTGCAATGTGTCATGTTCATGGTTTGGCTTTTAAGAGATTGTTTAACTCACATAGAATATTTGTTCAGTTTGACCTAAGCAGTCAACTTGGCAGCTCTGAGAGCCCTGTTCCCATTTGGGGCAACACTGTTATCGCTTGAAGCCAGGAAGTTTGCACTTCAGGGCACAGGGGAGCCCCATAAAGATGACACGGACGCATCGCCGTGCTTCTGATCATTGAGCTCAGCTGTCTCTGAGAGCTTGGGATGCGTGTGACATCTGTGGTGCTGCTAGGACAATTCCCCACGTCCCTCTGTAACCTGATGCCTTTGTCATACTGGAGAGGTCCAGCCAGGAGGAGAGGCACTAATTGAAGGCACGTGGTTTCCATTCCCCCCGGGGAGGAAACGCATTTGATGGCTTCCTACATCTCCGTCAATCAACAGGCACAGGTATTGGCGGTAAGCTGAGCGGAGGACACCGAGGTGGTTGTAGAAAAATACAGAAGTTCGAAGAAACAAATATCCCACTGGCAACATTATTATGAATCAGATAAAGGAAAAAAGATCTGGGGTAAGAAGGTGCATTCCTTGGAAGTGATTATATGATCAACTGTGCCCTGCACAAATATAGCTCCTTACTCCATAATGATGAGTTTATGGCTTCTCTTAGTTTAGCCTACGGTTCTGCGACCTTTATTTCTGCCTACTTGTTGCTAGGGAGTTAATTCTGACAGGCAATGCTGGACATTAAATACAGGCGCATACCACCACACACAGGCACGCACACTCACCTAAGTTAATTTCCCCTGCCGTGGCTGTGTTCTCAGATATTTTCAACCAACCCTCCTTCCAATCTTCTCTTCAATTGCCACAAAGCAGAGAGTCGAGTGCTTGACATTTCCTTTGAATTAAGCCCGCAAGTTAAGTGGACATTTTCCCTTAGATAGATGGCAATTCCACACCTCCCCTCAGATCATCACGCCAGAAAACGGGGATTTCACCTGGTCCTTTCATACGCACACACTCGGCTTGAAATTTCCCAGCAGGTCCTCAATAAAGAAATAGCCCTGATTGCTCATTAAAAGCAAGAGATAAAGCAATTAAAATACAAAAGGCAGAGCAAAGCTTGACACTTGCAAGTGGAAAGCGAAGCAAGCATTGTTGAAGATAGGGAAGAGTTCTGGACAGTATGGGCAGCAGAGTCAAGAGCCCTAGTCCGTGACTCACAGATGCAAACAGATGCAGAGAGGAGAGGAAAATGACAGCGAAAGGGGGAGGTGGGAACCCTGGCAGGCCTGGTGCTCAGCATTCTTCGTTCATTTTCTTTATAGGCATCTAAACTCATTTAATTCATGAAATGCGCTAGATGTGAAATACTACTTATTTTTTTAAATGTCCTCCTTTCTTTTCTTCTCTCCAAAGCTCATATATGACAGGACAGACTTCAAAAGCATGTAAGGTGTGGGACATCCCTGGTAGTCCAGTGGTTACGGTGCCATGCTGCCAAGGCTGGGGGCATGGGTTTGATCCCTGGCTGAGGAACTAAGATCCCACATGCAGTGCAGCATGGGCAAAAGATTTTTTTTTTTTAAAGCATGTTAAGCTGTTCAGTAGAACAGAAGGCCCCCTGCTTAGAAGGACCACTATTGATTTGACATTCTACTGTGGCCATCTTGAGCTTCCTAATTTCTGAACAAGGGACCCCACATTTCTATTTTGTACTGCCCTGGAGGAGGGAATGGCAACCCACTCCAGTATCCTTGCCTGGAGGATCCCATGGACAGAGGAGCCTGGCGGGCTACAGTCCATAGGGTCACACAGAGTTGGACACGACTGAAGCGACTTAGCATGCACGCATGTGGTAAATTATGAAGCCAGTCCTGCTCCTAGAATAAAAGACTGTCCAGCCCTGGTTTGTCCTTTTCAAACCCTCCGCCAGGATCCCAGATGGGACTCACCAGCTACTCCTGCCAGCAGCCCCCATCCTTCCCAGCTGCACTCGGTTCTTCTCTGGTCTGTGGGACAGACCTTCTGTTGGTATCACTTGCCAACAGGATCAGGGTTAACTTGAAAGAGGGTCCAGGATTTGTTGCAAATTAGCATAAGAATTTCTGGATGGCATTTCCCTGAAGGATTTTTGGTTGGCCTGAAGTATTTGTGGGGAAGTGATTCTCTCTTCAAATTGTTCTGCTCCTGGGTAAGTAGCAGAGAACTACTATCACCACAGAGCAATTGTCCCAGGCAAGGCAAATTCATCCTAGGTGTTAATTAGCTCAATATTTATCTCATCTAATATGCAAATTAAGACACTATGGTCTCATTAGCGTCATCTGTGTTTCCTTTAAGCAAAACTAAATCTCTTGCCAATGCAAGAAAAGGAGGGAAAAAAATAAACACCAAACATCAGTATTTCTCTTTGAAGCTAATGAGGGTGTGATATGGCTCTTTCTTTGTTAGGAGGTAGCAAGTTAGGAAAAATACATTTTAAATATGCTAAGTGTGGCTTGACCTCATCTATTGGAGGCAAGAGCACAGCCTTGACTAGTTACTGGGCTTTCTGCAGCTAGCTTGTCCAGAAGACTGCGGCTCCAAGAGGTGGTGGGTGGCAGGTGAATCTGCAACAAACCCCAGACAAGGAGATGAACAAAGGACGGAGATGTAGCCTTCAAGAACCCACACAGCAGATAGATGTGGCATTGCCTCAATGATAAGAGAGGGAAGAAATACATTTCCTTAATTCAATGCATCTTAAGAAAATGTGTCTCAAGTTGGAAAAGAACAGATATTTCAGCTCAAAAATATCTTGTCCTTCCAGCTTCCCATTCTAAGATTTAAGAATTTATAGGGACAATAATCAAACCATCATCAAATACCCACATTGGGCCCCCAAAGTCAGATTCTGTGTGCTGGTGGTACAACAATTACAGAGCCAGGACTTGAGGAGTAACTTGAATGTTCAGGGCCTCCGGCAGAGTGCTGAGAATTCTGCACACATGAGCTCTGATCTTCACAATAATTCTGAAAGGCATCGTTTCTTCTTTTTTACAGATGATGCCACTGTGGTTCAGGGTGCTGAGGTCACCTGTCCAAGGTCAGGCAGCTAAAACCTGGCCCGGGTGGAATGAAAAGATAAGAAGAACCTGACAGGCCATGGGGAACACAGCCTAATTAGCGAGGTGTCCCAGGCGCGGTGATAACAGGTTGAAAGGATGTGTGACCAAGCGGCGGTCCTGAAAGCTCAGGCCGTGTGGATCTCCAGAATTCTGAGGCGCCCAGCTCAGTGAGACTCCTCACTGCCCCCCTTCCCAATCATCAAAAATCATTCCAAGCCCACAGTGTGCCCTCCGGGGCAGGCCAGAGACGCGTCTGCATGCCAACACCTCTGGGAACTAAAAGGCCCTCCCCCAGTGGACCAGCACTGAATTCCATGGGTCACAAACTGTGTGCAGTGTCGCAACTGTGGTTCAAGGGGAACTCCTGGCTGAAGCCCACAAGGGGCAGGCAGGGGCATCAAAGCAGCTGCCCTCTGCTCCCAGGGGACCTGGAAGAAAGCGGTCTTGACCTTTGTGTGACCCATGGCCCATGGGTGACAGATGTCGTGCTATGAACTGTGCCTTCACCCTAAGGCTGAGCAGCTGGGCAGAAGGGAGACACGTGAATGGGCCGAGGCCGTGAGGGAGCATGAGAAAGCACTGCCGTCCACACCAACGTCTCATAACCAACAAGGGGCATGTGGACCACCAGTCAGTGGCATGGGCAGATGCTCCCAGATTCTGGAGACACGGCCCTCTCTCCTATCTCCTAAGGATGCCTGTAACATGTCCAAGGGCTTTCCCTTGCATCCCTGCCCAGAAGCCCCCGAAACAGGCAGTCAAAGGTGTCCCTACTTGACAGGAATATCAGGCTCCCAAAGGCAAAGCATCTGCTGGAGCTGACCAAGGCAGCCTGTGAGAAGAAGCTGCGTCCGGGCTGTCTCTTCTATTCCAGTTCCCACGTGAGGATGCCACCTGTCTTCCTCCTGGGGTTGTCATGGGGTCCATCAGAAGTAGGGGTGGAGAAACTGAGAGTGAGCGATAGAGGAAAGGGAACAGGAAAGGAGTTCTTGCTGAGCGCCTGATGCTGAAGACTATATACAGGTATAGTCTTGTTGCTTAGTTGCTAAACTGTGTCTCTTTCCCACCCCATGGATTATAGCCCAGCAGGCATATCTGTCCATGGGATTTCCCAGGTAGGAATACTAGACCCAGTTGCTATTTCCTTCTCCAGGGTATCTTCCCAATCCAGAGATTGAACCCACATCTCCTGTGTCTCCTGCATTGCAGGCGGATTCTTTCCCCACTGATCCATCAAGGAAGATGTCTGTACATCTCACAACTGATAGCGTATTTAGGATTTTTTTCATTTGATAAACCCTTTAACATAAACTTGAGTGGTCACCTTGGGTTTCTTCATAATTATAACTTAAACTATGTAGTATCTCATACATAACGAAATATATATTAGGTATGTGAAAGAAATTTTTAAAAAATCATAAAACCTATCCCCAGAACTGACCACTGTGCCTGAAAAGCACTGTTACTAAAGTGCTGAAACCTTCTGAGTGTTCTTCTCTCCTTCCACCTCTGCCTTCTCCCTGCCAGAATTAAGCCCCATCCTGAAATCCTGCATTCACAGATTGCCAGATTGCTTATAGATACATAATACATACATATTGATATATCATAGATGTACACACCTCATATGCATATCAATGTATCCCTTGAAGATACATCATTTAGCTTTTATTGTTTATGTACTTTACAAACCTAGACAGCGTATTAAAAAGCAGAGACATTACTTTGCCAACAAAGGTCCGTCTAGTCAAGGCTATGGTTTTTCCAGTAGTCATGTATGGATGTGAGAGTTAGACTACAAAGAAAGCTGAATGCCAAAGAATTGATGCTTTTGAACTGTGGTGTTGGAGAAGACTCTTAAAAGTCCCTTGGACTGCAAGATCCAACCAGTGCATCCTAAAGGAAATCAGTCCTGGGTGTTCACTGGAAGGACTGATGTGGAAGCTGAAACTCCAGTATTTTGGCCACCTGATGGGAAGAGTTGATTGATTGATTTGAAAAGACCCTGATTTTAGGAAAGATTGAAGGCAGGAGGAGAAGGGGACAACAGAGGATGAGATGGTTGGATGGCATCACCGACTCAATGGACATGAGTCTGGATAAACTCAGGGAGTTGGTGATGGACAGGGAGGCCTGGCGTGCTGCGGTTCATGGGGTCGCAAAGAGTCAGACGACTGAGCGATTGAACTGAACTTTACAAAATGGCATCATACCATGCATGGCCTCATGCATCCCACTTTTTGAACATTATGCTGTATTTTTCAAATAGTCTCAATAATGACAAAAAAGGGGAATTTCACCTAGCAATGGACTCTGTGAAACTAATTTTAATGAGAGTTCATGAAAATTGTACTGTACTGCAGTGGATGCTATAGAATCTATCAAGTCATCCAATCCTGCCCCATTTTTCAGACAGACATCAAGTCTGGAGGGATTAAGGAATTTTGTCTCAGTTGAGCCTAGGAGCCAGGATGTGGCCCCAAGGCTGCCGAGCGCCCCCTGGAGGAAGCACACTGCAGAACCTCTAGCAGGCAGAGTATGGGCTCCTTGGAAAGAAGGCAGAAATGTCGATTTGCTGACAAAGGTCCATATAGTCAAAGCTATTGTTTTTCCAGCAATCATGTATGGATGTGAGATTTGGGCCACAAAGAAGGCTGAGCCAGGAAGAATTGATGCTTTCGAATGTGGTGCTGGAGAAGACTCTTGAGAGTCCCTTGGACTGCAAGGAGACGAAACTAGTCGATCCTAAAGTCAATCCTAAAGTCAATCCTAAAGGAACTCCTTATTGCAAAATTCAGACTTAAAATTAGGAAAGTAGGGAAATTCACTAGACCATTCACGTATGACCTAAATCAAATCCCTTATGATTATACAGTGGAAGTGACAAACAGATTCAAGGGATTAGATCTGATAGACAGAGTGCCTGAAGAATTATTGATGGAGGTTCGTGACACTGTACAGGAGGCAGTGATAGAGACCTTCCCGAAGAAAAAGAAATGCAAAAAGGCAAAATGCTTGTCTGAGGAGGCCTTACAAATAGCTGTGAATAGAAGAGAAGCAAAAGGCAAAGGAGGAAAGGAAAGATATACCCATTTGAATGCAGCATTCCAAAGAATAGCAAGGAGAGATAAGAAAGCCTTCCTCAGTGATCAATGCAAAGAAACAGAGGAAAACAATAGAATGAGAAAGACTAGAGATCTCTTTAAAAAAATCAGAGATACCAAGAGAACTTTTCATGCAAAGATGGGCACAATAAAGGATAGAAATGGTATGGACCTAAAAGAAGCAGATGGTAAGAAGTGGCAAGAATACACAAAAGAACTATACAAAATAGATCTTCATGACCCAGATAACCACGATGGTGTTATCTATCTAGAGGTAGATATTCTGGAATGCAAAGCCAAGTGGGCCTTAGGAAGCATCACTACGAACAAAGCAAGGGGAGGTGATGGAATTCCAGTTGAGCTATTTCAAATCCTAAAAGTGGATGCTGTGAAAGTGCTGCACTCAATATGCCAGCAAATTTGGAAGACTCAGCAGTGGTCACAGGACTGGAAAAGGTCAGTTTTCATTCCAATCCCAAAGAAAGGCAATGCCAAAGAATGTTCAAATTACTGCACAATTGCACTCATCTCACACACTACCAAAGTAATGCTCAAAATTCTCCAAGCCAAGGTTCAACAGTACATGAACCATGAAATTCCAGATGTTCAAGCTGGATTTAGAAAAGGCAGAAGAACCAGAAACCAAATTGCCAACATCCGCTGGATCATTGAAAAAGCAAGAGAGTTCCAGAAAAACACCTAGTTCTGCTTTATTGACCATGCCAAAGCCTTTGACTGTGTGGATCACAACAAACTGTGGAAAATTCTTCAAGATATGGAAATACCAGACCACCTGACCTGCCTCCTGAGAAATCCATATGGAGGTCAAGAAGCAACAGTTAGAACCAGACATGGAACAGACTGGTTCCAAATTGGGAAAGGAGTACATCAAGGCTGTGTATTGTTACCCTGGTTATTTAAATTATATGTAGAGTATGTCATGTGAAATGCCAAACTGGATGAAGCACAAGCTGGAATCAAGATTGCTGAGAGAAATATCAATAACCTCAGATATGCAGATGACACCACCCTTATGGCAGAAAGTGAAGAGGAACTAAAAAGCCTCTTGATGAAAGAGAAAGAGGAGAGTGGAAAAAGTAGGCTTAAGATTCCACATTCAGAAAACTAAACTCATGGCATTTGGTCCCATCACTTCATGGCAAATAGATGAGGAAATGGTGGAAACAGTGACAGACTTTATTTGTTTTGGTGGGGGGCTCCAAAATCACTGCAGATGGTGAGTGAAGCGATGAAATTTAAAAACTCTTGCTCCTTGGAAGAAAAACTGTGACCAACCTAGACAGCATATTAAAAAGCAGAGACATTACTTTGCCAACAAAGGTCTGTCTAGTTAAAGCTATGGTTTTTGTAGTAGTCATGTATGGATGTAAGAGTTAGACCATAAAGAAAGCTGAGTGCTTAACAATTGATGCTTTTGAACTGTGGTGTTGGAGAAGACTCTTGAGAGTCCCTTGGACTGCAAGAAGATCAAACCAGTCAATCCTCAAGGAAGTCAGTCCTGAATATTCATTGGAAGGACTGATGCTGAAGCTGAAACTCCAATACTTTGGCCACCTGATGTGAAGAACAGACTCTTCGGAAAAGACCCTGATGCTGGAAAAGATTGAAGGCAGGAGGAGAAGGGGATGTCAGCGGATAAGATGGTTGGATGGCATCACTGACTCGATGGACATGAGTTTGAGCAAGCTCTGGGAGTTGGTGATGGACAGCGAAGCCTGGTGTGCTGCAGTCCATGGGGTTGCAAAGAGTCAGACATGACTGAGCAACTGAACTGAACTGAAAGGAAACCAACCCTGAATATTCATTGTAAGGACTGATGCTGAAGCTGCAACACTTTGGCCACCTGATGTGAAGAGCTGACTCCCTGGAAAAGACCCTAATGCTGGGAAAGACTGAAGGCACAAGAAGAAGAGGGCAGTGGAGGATGAGATGGTTGGATAGCATCAGTGGACATGAGTTGGAGCAAACTCCAGGAGACAGTGAAGGAAAGGGAAGCCTGGCATGCTGTCGTCCACAGGGTTGCAGAGAATCGGACATGACTTAGCAACTGAACAATATGGAAAACGTGCCCTCTTCCTGGGTTGTGTGACGTGGATGCCCTGCCCAAGCTCCTGCTTTTACCTCTCTGTTTTGCACCCAGAACGGAGCTCGTATTCAACTTCCACCAGGACTGCATGCTTGCTTTTTAAGAAACTTGACACTGCCCATGTACTGCCTGAGTCTTGTTTTTATTTCCTGATATCTGATTTGTGACAGTGAGTCTACTAAAAATTCCTTTCTACTCAGATGTCCTCCTCATGCAATATCATCCTGGGAAAAAAATCACATTTTGCATTATTGAGAAAGCATCTCACCTGCTTGATTGTCCCCAGCACTGGAAAGAAATGTAACCACTGAGTGATAAGACAGTTTGGAAGAAGATGGTGACAAACTCTAAATGAGATTTCGGCTGTTAACCAGATTTTCTTTGCTGCCATATTAATCTGAACAGGAGTTAAAATGCTGCAACAGTGAGGCAAGTGAGGAAGGGAACTTTGTTTATAGACACTGGCAACATACCATGTATTGAAAGGTATACTTTCCACACGTGTTCCCATGTTAAATTGTCACAGCAACCCTGGGAGGTAGCAATTTCTTAATCCCCACCTTACCAATCAGCAAACAAGGCTCTGAGAATCTAATTGTTGTGCCAAAGGACCACAGCAGGTCAGTCTGTGGACCTGCAATTCAGATGATTTTTCTTCTGACCTGAGCTCCTTGCACTTTCAGTATTACAACTTGATGACTTATGCCCGCTTGAAGGCAAAACTCATTAAGCGTCTATTGAGTGTGAAATTTGCAGATATTCAAAGAAGTCTGAGCCTAGGGACTTCCCGATAGAGCGAACAAGCCACTCTACAAAACACAGAAAGAGCTTCATCTTACAACTTTCTCCCATTTTATGATAAGAAAAATGAGAACATGGACTTTCCTGGTAGTCGAGTGACTAAGACTTCATGCTTCCAATGCAGGGGACCTGGCTGGGTTCAGTCCCTGCTCAGGGAACTAGATCCCACATGTTTCAATGAAGATGCCACAACTAAGAACTGGCCTAGCCAAATTAATTTTAAAAAAAAAGGAATGAAAGAAAGGAAAATGTGAACCAAATCCCAAATTGATGAAGAGTCTTTTAGAAGCCGCTCACCTCAAAGGCTCCACCTCTGGGACACATTCACTGACTGACCAAGAGGAGCTCATAACTACATCTCTATTTTTGTAACAACTTTGCATGCTAATTTAGAAAAAATAAAATGTTTAAGTAAACTTTTTATCCTTGGATAAATTTAGATTTACTGAAAGATTGCAGCGGTAGTAGGGTGAATTTCAATACGCCCTTCATCCAGCCTGTTCTAATGTTGATATCTTCCATAATTCTCGCAACTGTCAACACTAAGACATTAACATTAGTAGAATACTATTAACTGAACTCTCATTTGGATATCAACTGTTTTTTCTAAAGTCCTTCTATTCCAGGACCCAATCCAGGATTTCAGATGCTAGTTTAATTATTTATAAATCTCTCAGCCTTGAAAACATGTCCAATGTCGGCCCACTCATGAGGGCATGAGAGTTCTCAGAAGGTAAGAACCCCTGGAAAATAGCTTTTTATGTTCACCCACAAGATACACTATTTGCTAAATATATGTTAAGCAATATAGACTTAGCCGAGATATGTTAGATTGCTATTATTAATGCATAGACCTCAAGAATGGCATCAGAACCACAATGCCCATTACTCAACTCCCCATATTTCCATTAAAATTATGAATGTCGAGAATACAAATATACAGATAGAGGTCTGAGTGTGGGTAAAACACACCCACACATATGTATATAAAAACACATGCATATAGAAACATTCTCCATGACAAAGGAACATGTCAAATCTGTTGAGAAATGTTGGACAGTTCAGTAAATGGTGTGGAAACAAGTGGCTATTCATATGACATAAGGAATTATGTAGATTCCTACCTAGCTCCTTACCTGATACAGTCACAAAAATAGGTTCTAGACTTACTAAAGCATCACACATTAAACAAGTAAAAATGTCAAATAATTAGAAAAAGCTCAGAGAAATATAATTCTATTATTAAGGTTAAGTCAGTCTTTCTAAGCACAAATGCTGTAAAGAGACCCAACAAAACAATGGGTTACAAAGTTGAATGAGAAATATTTTCAAAATCATTATAGGTAGAAAAAATACTGGTCATGAGAAAAAGGATTAAAGATGAGGACATATTAAAATGTCCACAAATCAATAGGTAACAGATTAAATAAACAAGCCAACAGAAAATTACCTAAGGATTTGAACCGGCAATTCCCCAAAACAGAAGTATAAACCAACATCACACATTAGAGTGTTCGCCATCACTGGTAATCAGGCAGCAAAAGTGCAAGCAACATAAGACACCGCTTTCACCCAGAGGTTACCAGGGTTAAGAAATGTGTATCAGTCTGGAGTCTGGGTGACAGTAAGGAAAACCAAGGCCTCGTTTGAGCCCACCTGTTGGAAGGAGTATCAGTGAGAGCAGCCTTACCCAAGGGTTTGGTCAGCAGCCAGCAAATGCAGGTCCCACATCTATGGATAACAACTGCTGTATCTGCAGCTCTAGCCTGGCCCTAGGTGGCATGGGTTAGGAGGCAGACACCCAAGAGCTGGGCGTGACCCAGAACTGCAGTCTCAAGCCACTGATCTAGGGCACAGAGTAGAGGCAGGAACTTGACCTTGCTCTGGGGCAGCAAGGTCAGACCAGCAGGAACATAAAAATCATGATTCCTGGTGAGTGCTCTGTCTTCATGTCCAGGTGCTGTGTCCCAGTGTCCCCCACGATCATTCCCATCCCAAAATCAGACCCTCTGAGTCTGCTCATGAAAGTGTAAGGCAGAGGGACCAGAGACCTGCAGTTGCAAGAATGGCTGAGCATGTCCCTGGCAATTTACAACCAGACTTACAGCTTTGACCCTGCCCTCCTCCAGGCTGGTTGCCAGGTTCCACCGTCTCAGAAGGTGACTCGGGAGATTCTTTCTGGAGGAATCGCCTGCAGTTCCTCCCCCAGTCCCGCACTGTTCACAACAAAGCTTTATTTAGAGCCTTAATACCAAGAGGCCCTGACACGGCGCCCACCGTGAGTAATATGTTGTATGTTCCTTGTGAATCATTGCTGCTGCCCCCAGAGAAAGGCCAAAGATTGAGGCTCCTTGGGGGTGAGGGAGGGCATTTGCATGACTTATGCGGTTTACTTAGGGCCCAGGAGTGCTTTCCCTGGGGAGGAGCCGGCTGGGTCTCCTCCTGGTCAGAGGCCCTGATCAGTAATACACCTGAAGATTTGCTGGTAAGAAGCTGTGAGGCACTGCCCACTCTTTAGGGCAGTTTGTAGGGAGTCTAAAGATTGAAAAGGGGGTATATATAGGGATACTGAGGCCCTCAAAAATGTTCTTAAGAAAGACACTCAAAAGCCTTCCAATCCAGACTTAGTAGCCCCCTCAATGACACTGGCTTACTTAGCCAGTAAGGCTGGTGGCTGAAGGATCAAACTGAAAAATTAAGGCCCATCAGTGGTGGGAGAAATCTACCTGCTAGGAAGTTGTATTTCATTCCTGACGTTGTTTAGAGTTTCTGGCATGAGGTGATAACAGAAGTTGACTGATTTTTATTGAATTCTCTGCCAACAAAGTACTCTCTCATTATCTACACCTAGGACAGACCTTCCCCACTGTCCAGCCCTTGGCGCGCTACTGTTCGAGACCAGGCCTAGAAAAATGAGTAATGAGTGATTTAATGTATGGGAAGAGACTTCCAAAGTCTAGCTATCAGACTGTGACTAGTTATGCATTTACCAGCTCATACTCACGTGAAATTGAGACGATGGTCTGTGTTCTGCAATTACGCTGATTAGAGACACAGAAGTTGACTTGGTCCCTCCCTCTGCAGCCCCCAATCTGAGCAGACCCTCCCTGACTTTCACCTCTCAGGTGCCTCCACCACCTCCATGACAGTCTCGGAGCCACTCCACTGACCAGGCACCCCCTGGCTCAGGGCACTGTCTCCTTGCTGGTTCTCACGCATCCCATGGGGGCTTTCTAGTCTGCCCCCAGCCCTGCGGATCATGCTCTTTTCTGAATGTGCATCTACTCATGCCATTCCCCAGATGTGGCCTTTGACCACTGCCTACCACTGAGGCAGGTCGCTCCCTTCCCTCCAAACCCCACCCCGTTCCTGGGTACAGCTGGGCTCCAGATGTGCCATTCCACACCTCCACCCTTTTAGCTAAGCTTTTCCCCTGAAAAGAAAGCCACCTGCCTTCTACCTATTAAGCCTGCTTCCCTGGTGGCTCAGATGGTAACAAATCTCCCTGCAATGCGGGAGACCAGGGTTCCACACCTGAGTTGGGAAGACCCCCTGGAGAAGAGAATGACTACCCACTTCAGTATTCTTGCCTAGAGAATTCCATGGACAGAGGAGCCCAGCAGGCTACATTCCATGGGGTCGCAAAGAGTAGGAAACGTCTGAGAGACTAACACTTTCATCTTTGAAAATCCATCTCAGCTGTCCCTTCAGCACAAGGCCTTCCTCCGCTTTCCTGCACCCAGAAGTTAGCTTTTCCAGCACCACTACCTCTTGGAGGTTTTTACACAACAGTCCCCAGCCATGTGTCTCATTACCATTGAATTCACTGTCTAGACGGTTCCTGGCTTCTAGTTCATGCTCAGGAAAAGATGAAAAAGTAATGAACGTAAAGTGCGGGAATCTCTAATCCCCACAGGCCACTTGGAGTGTTGGGATTTCAAAGCTACTGATCAGTGATGGTTTCATGGAAGGTGGGGCGTGGTTCCTGGGGCCTGGGCTCTTGGCTATGGAAATGTAACCTGGTCCTCTCTGGCGTGTGAACAAAGTGGGGTTGCTCCCCTTCACCCATGGGATCTCTGGGCAGACTGAGTGGAGGAACCGGATAAGACACTGGGCACAGAGTGTGGCCCCCAGGAGGCTCCAGGACAAGTTTGGCTGGGTCCCAAATTTATGTGACATGGAAAGGGGTGGGGGCTGCTAGGAAAACTGAGCAGAAGCAGCACCTCCCAGAAACAGCCTCTTGCTGCTGTTTAGTTGCTAAGTTATGTCTGACTCTCTGCAACTCCATGGACTGCAGCTCACCGGGCCTCCCTGTCCCTCACTATCTCCTGGACTTTGCCCAAGTTCATGTCCATTGAACTGGTGATGCTATCCAACTGTCTCATCCTCTGTCACACCCTTTTCCTCTTGACCTCAATCTTTCCCAACATCAGGGTCTCTTCCAATGAGTCGGCTCTTTGCATCAGGTGGCCAAAGTATTGGAGCTCCAGCATCAGTCCTTCCAATGAATATTCAAGGTTGATGTCCTTTCAGATTGACTGGTTTGATCTCTTTGCTGTCTAAGGGACTCTCAAGACTCTTCTCTAGAACCACCAACCCCCACTATGTTGCAAAAGCAAGACACTAGCCAGGCACCATGGTGTATTTCTGGTGCTAAACCTTAGCGTTCATGATCGGGTTCTGGTGGAGACATTCACCACACCACAGCCAGAGAAGCT
>NW_011494869.1:8462762-8476954 GCF_000754665.1 Bison bison bison | reverse complement strand
CAGAGAAGCTAGGCCCCACTTTGCATAAGCACTTGGCCTAAACCTCAGGCCTCTGAAAGGAGTCACATCTGATAGGAGGCCAGGTCCTGCTCTTGAGACTGTGGTTCAAATCCCAATTCTGCCACTGACTTCCTCTGTCACCCTGGGTGAAGCACTCTCATTTCCCCTTTGCAATTTCCTCATCTGTTAAAAATAAAATAAAATAAAATACAGGATTGGCCAGTAAGATTCCCACTGTTCCTCCCAGAAGTGACTTTCTGAGATCACTGCTCTCTTGCCTCCATCGGGATGTCCCACTTGCCCACACAGACTCGAGACATGAGTGGAAGGGGAAGGTTGGACACAGAGAGGCAGGAGGGAGCATGCATTTTCCAAAATGGGCACAACGAAGTTTCGTGGGAGTTTTATAGGATTTCTCAGAGCCTTTAATAAGCAAATATACACTGTAAGCACACTGTCTGTGAATTATCAATTGTTAAGACATGGGACCCACCATATCGCACTCTCGTCTGAGCATAAAGCCTGTTATTCCCTCTAGAGGAAAGTCTCCTAGGACCAAGGGTTATGCAGAAAACACGTTCAGAAACTTCAGGAGGGCGGAAAACACTGCCAAATCTGAGCCAAATCTTGGCTCATCTCTACATGAACTTGGGTGTGTGAAGACTTAGTTTAGTTGGATGAAAATGGAAATGCTAATCATATCTTACAGGTGTCATGTTTTTCTTGCCTTATTGTCTGTATTTTCTAATTTTTTTATAATAGGTATTTTAATAACTACATATTAAATTTACAAATAACATGTTTAGAATGTTTAGTGAAAATTCAAAGCCTTTCCCGACCCTCTAGGTTCAAGTTCTCAAAAGGAATTGAACACTTATTTTGTATCACCTTCCAGGACTTCCATGTGAACATTTTCAAATGGAAAGCAAAACATGAGGCTTTGTTTTCAGACCAGAGCATCATGACCTCCATCCAGCTCTGGAGCTTGCTATAAAAGATATGAAGGCGGCTATGTGTGTGGATGAGCCCATCACAGATGTTGGCACATGATGGGCACCCTGTAAACACCAGTTCAAAGCAAGCTCCTGCTTTGGGGTTGGACTGCCTGCACGGGGGCCCTCCACTGGTTGCTTTCAGAGTTGATGACTTCCAGAAGTCGCTGCCCTGTGCAGATTCAGGAAGAAATGGATACTTTCCCAGCTCCAGCTGGTGGAGCCTCTGAAAGCAAACAACTGCAGCAGAGACATGTGCCTGTCCTCTCCGAGAGGCCACAGGGCTCCAGAGCAGAGCCTCTGCCTGCCTGGTGCCAAGAGAAATCTCTGTCCAGGAAAGTGGGGATCAGAGCAGGAACGAGAAGAGGGGGTGTCCACACCATTAGAGGCCAAAAGCTCACCCAACTCCTCTCCATCAAGTTCTCTCCCAACTGTCCACTGGCCAAACTCAGGAAAAACTCCTCATGGATATTTACCACGGTCAAATTACTCATTTACAAAAAAGATGCTGCTACAGATGGGCAAGTCCCCACGAAATCATGCCAGGGACTCTTTAGGGCAGATCCTGCTGCTTGGCATAACAAGCCCTTATTACCGTAGCTCTGAGGGGCGTCTGCTTGCCAGAGGCCCGCTTTTAATGAACTTTGCCATCCAAAACTGGCTGAGAGAACACAAGTCAGATTTTGCCAATCAATGGGAATTGATTACTTCTCGAAAGCCAGGCCCAAGCTTGCAGGAAACACACACGAACGCACCCAATATTTGGGGGTTAGTTTGATTTCTTGGAGAAAAAGGAGTTCTTGGCAGCCTGAGATAATGATGGATCAGCCTTTAAAAAATCCCCAGGACACTGGAAAGAAATGGGGTTTCTGGAGGGAGCCTGGGTGGATGGAGAAAGCTTTGGCAGCCTTGGAGTTCAGATCATGCCTGGAACGCCTTCTTTTTTTTTTTCTTTTTTTAATTTATCTACCCTTCTGTCCATTCATATATCAGAACTCCACAACACTGACTGAGAATGGACTATTCTCAGATGTGGTACCAGGCTCTGGGATGTCAAAGATGGCCCCTGTCCACTGGGACCAGGCTGTCAGGGAGTAAGTGACACGAGGCTCTCCTGGAGGAATGAGGAGGGTCTACAGGAAATCAGAGGAGGGAGGGTCCATGTGGGCTGAATCTTGAAGAATGAAGGTGTGTTCTTCTGGGGAACAAGCAAGAGGAGGAAAGTTCTCCTTGACCTCCAAGGCTTCACAGAATCCCCACCACACAAATCGACACTTTTACCAGGAAAATCTAATCCAGTCTTCAGTCCTGGCTCATGAGAGTGTTCAGAGCAGGCTTCCCTAAACCTTCCTGACCTGGTTGGGTGCCCTACCCCGCCCACAGGGTGTTTCAATTCCCCTAACAGGCCTCATCACCCAGCACCATCAGCTCTTATCTGCTCTCTGATATTGCCCATGGTGCATGAGCCCTGTGATGGAGAGGGGCCACATGCCTAGACTGTTTCTGACTGTACTGTAGGTGTCAGGGCACCACCTAGCACAAGACTGTGCATACAGCAGGTGCTCAATGGATGCTGATCGATTGTGGAGTGTGTGAGTGGTCTTAGACCAGAGGGGTAAAGGGCTGCCCCTGGAGTACAACAGGAATATGGCTGGCGGCACGGGGGTGGCATCCCCTGAAGACCCACTACACAGATGACCCTCTCCCAGGGCCCTCGCCTCCTCTGGGACAGTGCTGGGCAATGGCAGTGGAGTCTCTGGAGGGCATACCTGTAGACAGAGGGGAGCTGGGCTGGCCCAGGAGGAGGGCAGAGCCAGAGCTGAGCCTCATGCCTCATGTCTTGGCTCTCTGCGCTGGAAGCCTCCTCCACTCTCCCAGGCTCCCATCTGGGGTAAAGGAGGTGCTTCACAACATCCCCAGGCTGAGAGGACCTCATAGAAGGAGGGGTTGGGGAAAAGCCCAGAGGGGGACGCCCTCCATTTCAGCCAGACTGGGGCAGAAGTCCCCAGGATGTAGAGCTCCAGGGTAGATGGGGCTGAGCTAGGGAGGGTGCTGGGCTCTGCATGGAGCCAGCTGAGCTCTGCAAAGGAAGAAGCAGAGGGCAGGGGCCAGGGATGGCAGCAGAGAGAGGAAGACAGAGATCCCAGACAGAGAAAGATGCGGCAGGAGAGGAAAAAGAGGGCAAGGCAGATGCAGATGGGAAAGGAGTTGAGAGGCAGAAAGAGAAAAAAGAAACTCAAAAGCAAATGGCATCATAAGGGGCAAAAGAACCAAAGGAAAACAAAAATGTCAGAGAGAGGCAGACATAGATGCAGAGAGAAACAAAGGCTGGTGGAAATGGCCAGCAGTTATGAAAGCTGGTCCGAGAAAGGCAAGCAGTGCCCAGAGCTCTGGCAGCACAGGCCCAGCTCTCCCCAGGAGCCTTGACCACTGGGTCCTCTGGCTGCAGCCTGAGCCGTGAACAGCTGCCTTCTGCTGAATTAAGTACCACTCAAGTTCTTACATTATAGAGCTCTCACAGCTCTCAAACTGTGGTGTTACAGAAGATGTTTGAAAGTCCCTTGGACAACAAAGAGATAAAATCAGTCAAACCTGAAGGAAATCAACCCTGAATATCATTGGAAGGACTGATGCTGAAGCTGAAACTCCATTACTTTGGCCATCTGATGTGAAGAGCTGACTCATTGGAAAAGACTCTGATGCTGGGAAAGATTGAGAGCAGGAGGAAAAGGGGATGACAGAGGATGAGATGGCTGGATGGCATCAGTGACTCAAGAGACATGAGTCTGAACAAACTCTGGGAGATGGTGAAGGACAGGGAAGCCTGGTGTGCTGCAGTCCATGGGGTCACAAAGAGTCAGACACTACTGAGTGACTGAACAACAACAACTGGCATCTGGAGTCCTGTGTCAGATGTGCTGGGAGGTATGAGCAGGAAGAGGGAGGAGGGATAGGGAAGGGGAGGTAGGACACCTAGGCTCTGGGCTTCATGTTCCAGTGGGCCCAATCCCTGACCCAAGGCCAGCACATGGCAGATACGGCTCGGACCTTTCCATGGAGCCTGAGGAACTCAGCCCAGGGGCTCTCTGACCCCAGTCCTGGCTGGGAGACAAAGGCCAAGTCCCTTCCCCTTTCAGAGCCTCTGCTTGCTCACCTCTTCAGTGGAAGGCTACGTGATCACCCAATAAATTGTGCCTAATCCTGGGAATGGTGATAGTGATGTGCTTTCCCTGTGCTGTCCTTGTCCTCCCAGCCCAGCCCAGCCCTCCTGCCAGACAAGCTGGCCCTCCCCTGGTCAGCCTGCAGAATGCCTATGCCTGTGGTTTTCCCTGAAGAACACTCAGCAGTGTCCTAAATACGACGGCCAGTCTTACTTATTTTTCACTTTCTGAATTACACTTCCCCTAAGTCAGGGAAAACCTGTCATTACCCTGTTTAACCTATAGATCTCTATATGGTTTTCTCCAGAGCCTGTAGAAAGGGCCATGTTCCAATTAACTTACAATTCTTTCTTAAAAAGCAGCAGGGGACAGATAATAGACATGCAGCATTGGAAGGGGCCTTGGAGATCTTCTGATTCAACCAGAAAAGTCCATAGCCCAGGGCAGCAGTCCCAGAGAGGCAAGGTCTAAATATACAAGGTCACCCGAGTTAACAGAGCATTGGGACTTGAACTTAATTTACCCTATTCGTAAGCCAGGGCTCTTTGCTCAAAACTCCACAATCATGCATTTGCTTGTTGATTGATTTATAAAGCAGAGTTTGGCATTGCAACACACATCTAGTTGTTCTCACTTCCCAGGGATCCTCCCATTTTCTTGGTACCAGCAGTGTGCTTCTATTGATTAACTGTCCCTTGCCCAGGGGTCCTTGGGGAACAGGCACCCAGTTGCCCACTCCAGAACATGAGGGTGGAGGCAGTGTGTGCAAGCATGCTAAATCATTTCAGTAGTGTCTGACTCTTCGTGACCCCATGGACTGTAATTCACCAGGCTCCTCTGTCCATGGGATTCTCCAGGCAAGAAAACTGCAGTGGGTTGCCATGACCTCCTCCAGGGGATCTTCCTGACCTAGGGTTCAAACCTGTAGTTCTTATGTCTCCTGCATTGACAAGTAGGTTCTTTACAACTAGCACCATCTGGTACTCTAGGCATGTACTATTCTAGCACCCACGTGGGATCTGTGGGTGGAAACTGGGACCCAGATGACCAGCCAGCCTTCCTGGAGATTAACATGGGGATCTCATGGGGGAAAAGGTCCCTCCCTTCCACCGCAGCCTGCCCCTGTCGAATGGTAAGCCATGAGGACATGGTTCTACTTGAGGGTTGCCACCTTTCATCTTCCTAACCCCAGGGAGAAGGCCAGTCTGCAGAAAGAAGCCAGTACACAGGGATCCACAGAGCCAAGAGATCAGAAGAGAAGCCGAATTCCAGAGGCATCCTCAGAGCTGTGGAGCCAGCTGGTCTCCCAGGGAAGCCCATCTTCTAAAGAAGACAGCCACCCCAAATCACACGTGAAGAGAGCCAAAAAGAGACAGTAAGCCCCGCCTTTCATGCAGATGCGAATATTATTTCATCTAACCCACACAACAATTCCACACAGTGAATATCATGAACCCCATTTAATGGTGAATTAATAAAAGCTTTAGGAGGTTCGATGGTTTGCCTTATATCCTAAGTCACAGGCCCAAGACAGAAACTCAGATCAATTGCAAAGCCAGAAGGTTTCCCACTTGTCTATACTTGCTTGTCTGTGACAGAGAGAAGCCCAGTAGGTAGTGGAACATCAAAGACTGTACAGCCTGGCTCACCTAGGGCTGGGGGGAAGAAATGAAGAGGTGTCCCATCAGGAATGTGAATAGTGGACTGTGTCTGGAGCAGACTCCAAATGGACGTGGCTTGAAAACAGGGAAGTGGATTCCTCCAGCCAAAGGCTTACAGGTGGCACCTGATAGACATATCCTGTTTCAGCCTTCTATTGCAACCCCCAGCGACCCCTCCTCGTTCAGAGCGCGGCAATGATGAAAAACTGTGCCAGAGCTTCTTTTCAAAGAGATTCCTCTCCCTCTCTCCTCACCCTCCACCCAACACACACACCCATCTTCTTTCTCTTTCTCTCTGCTCAACTCCTGCCATAGGCGCTGGAAGTTTTGAGTCTGAGTTCCCGGGTGATCTGAGGTGACAGGAAAACTCAGGCAGGCATCCGCTCTGTATTCCGGGGAGCCTGGCTGCAGCATTACTTAAAAGGCGTTCCGCAACCTTTTGCTGCCGCTTTCTTTAAAGGCTTGAGCAATTTCGATATTTTGGTTCAGTGTCACTATAGAAAAGCTTTACAATTCTAGCTCGGGAATTAGAAGATATATTTGTAATAAGAATTGCTAACCACTGTCAGCTGGCAGGCCCGTGTCCATGCATGAAAATGATGCCATTAGCTTTCATGATGGTGGGCGAAATGTAAAGATCAAAGATCATGTAAGAGACAGAAGAGAAAAAAAAAGAAAAAAACCCACTCTACCCTCGGGGGGATTCCTGATGGTTAGGGTGGCATGGCTCCAAGTGTGCATTTAGCCCCTGGAGAAGGTGGGAAGCTCAGGACTACTCGTCTTTGCAAATACTACTATTTGTCTCTATTTTATCTAACTGTTTTCTCCTATGAGGTTGATGAATCGCGCAACTGCATTTTAATGAGGTGATGGTGAGTCTGGGAGATGGTGAGGGGGAAAGGAAAGATCTAAGGCAGACAGGAGCAGTCCCTGAGAACACAGGTCCCAGGGGTCCAGAGTGTGGCAGAGGCACCCAGCCTGTCCCTGACCCAAGAGCTGGGCCACCCACACGTAAGGGCATGCCGGTATCAGGGCTTCAGAAGCAGGCAGGCTGGGGTGGAGCTCCTGCTCTGCCATTTCCAGGCCATGCAGCTTTGGGCAAATTGCTGATACTTTCCTGCTGGTAGGATCCATTTCCTTCCAAATGGAGAGAGCATGACAGCATATGTGCCAGGTCGCAGGTGCTGGGGAGACCCTGGTCAGGGGAAGGGGCAAACCTCCCAGCTCTCCTGACACCTGGCTTGAACAGGATGATGCTGCTGATAACCCAACAGCACTGGCCTCAGAGGACCACACGAGGTATCACAGCCAGAGGGCCAGATGCACAGTAGGTGATGGATTAACGCCTCTTTCTTCCACTCCTTATTCCCATTTCTTCATCACGTCAATTGAGAAAGGAACTTATCTTTGGGCTTCCCTAGTGGCTCAGATGGTAAAGAATCTCCCTGCAATCCAGGAGACCCAGGTTCAATCCCTGGGTTGGGAAGATCCCCTGGAAAAAGGCACGGCAACCCACTCCAGTATTCTTGCCTGGAGAATCTCATGGACCGAGGAGCCTGGGGGGCTACCATCCACGGGGTAAGGAAGAGAATGAGAGTCAGAGGCTGTCTGGATGTATCAGAGATAGAAAACTCACAGGGCACAGATTCCAGTTTAAGTCTGTCTGACTCAGAAACATGCTGACTCTCCCCATCATCAGGTCTTGTTCAATCAGACAGTTGCCAGGGTCCGAGTTCCAGAAATACGGCCTTTTCTCATCATAATGAGAGAAATGGAGGGGGCAACAGGAAAGGTGCGGGATTCTCCCTGACCCCACCCTGTAGAGGGCAGAAGAGGAGGAGAGAGAGATGTAGATGGAGACTAGAACACGGGGAGCAAGCAGCATGGACCAGGCTGGGGCCTCTGGCAGTGACAGGAGGAGGAGCCCTGGGCAGCATCACAGGCCAGACCTCAACTTACCCCCCTGTTCAGTCCTCAGGCCCTGTATCAGTCACCTCACCAGTAGGCTGGCCACTGACACCTGAGTCTACTCTCAACTCTGGCTTTGTGGCTTATGAGTAGTCCCCTGGGTTAACTTGATTCCAATTCACCTCATAAATGACTTTCTATTTGAAAAAAAAAATCACTTCTGGTTTAGGATTAAGGATATGGATTTAGGGGCTCATCGTAAACAAGAAAATAAACCCATAAACTGAAAACATAACATTTGAAAGACCTTTTATGGTTTGCAAAGCGTTTTTCTTATACAGTTTCTCATGTGATACTCTCAAAAAGATCCCTTCAAGTCTGTATTACATATGAGGTAAAAAAAGACACCCAGAAAAGTTAAGTAAGTTACCTTATCTCTCACAGCTGTCTTCTCAGCAGGTCTGACACTGAAGCCCAAATGTCTTGACATAAACTCCAGAAGGCACCCCACCACAAAGGATCCTCAATTTATGAAAAGGAAGGTGTTAAAATGAACTGGACACCAGCCAGGAGTATTCCATGTGCAGCAACATTAAAGTCTTACATTGAACTTGCAATGCCATGTTTCTCAGAGTATGGTCCTCGGGGCACCCACATGACACCCTCCCCCCATCCTAGGAAGCTTGTTGGAACATAAGCATCAGAGCCTATCCCAGACTTACTGACTCAGCATTTCCTGATCACACCTGGGAATAGGCATCTTATTTAACAAGCTTCCCAGGGTTTCTCATTGGGGAACAACTATAAGAATTGATACTTTTGAACTGTGGTGCTGCAAAAGACTCTTGAGAGTCCCTTGGACAGCAAGAAGATCAAACCAGTCAATCCTAAAGGAAATCAACCTTGAATATTCATTGGAAGGACTGATGCTGAAGCTGAAGTTCTAATACTTTGGCCACCTAATACGAAGAGCTGACTCATTGGAAAAGACCCTGATGCTGGGAAAGATTGAGGACAGGAGAAGAAGGGGGCAACAGAGAATTAGATGGTTGGATGGCATCACTGACTCAATGGACATGAATTTGAGCAAACTCTGGTAGATGGTGAAGGACAGGGAAGCCTGGCATGCTACAGTCCATGGGATTACATAGAGTCAGACACTACTGATCGACTGAACATCAACAACAATAATAGTTTGATGGGTATTTATTGTCCCCAGTTATAGATGAGAAACATGAGGACCATGGAGAATCAGTATCTTATCTAGCCTATGCAGTGTTAGATGATAGATTCATTCTCAATCGTTATGATCTCAAAGCCCGGAGCTTGCCAATGGACTCATTCATTCAGTAAGCATTATGAAGTACCTACTAAAGGCCAGGCACTATTCTAGATCACTCTGGCACACAAAAATAAAGTCTATCCACTTCTTTGTTTAAATGAGTACCTGGTGAGAGAAACCAGCTTCAAAGTTGGGGCTGGAACAGAAAGAAGTTCTTTGGGGCTCAAAAATTATTGTGTCTGGAACTGTTTATTTGAAGCAATGATAGATATTGGGTGCCCTAAGATAGTATGTTAAGCTCGCTGATCTTATTTAATCTGCCAACAATCTATGAGGAAGTAACAATACTGTTAGTATCAAGATCATCACTGACACCAGTTCAGAGCTGGGGATGCTGACTGCAGGAAAGCTAAGTGAATTGCCCAGAGCCCCACAGCAAATAGAAGGCAGAGCCAAGCTGTCTGATTTCAGAGCACACACTCCTGAGTCCATCACTAGAAAAGTCCTCAGGCTCTATCTGAGTTCATGAAACAAGCAGGCTCCAAACATCAAGCTCATGGGCTCTATTGAGTCTATTGGAAGTGTATGCGGCTCATTACTGGTTTCCCATAAAAGAGACAATGTTAATACCTATAACCTAATACAACAGTGTAATAATCGTCGTAACACCAATCAACATCACCAGAACATGTTAATGAATTATGGATGGCTTTCCTTGAAGAAAACACCTTGAAGAAAAACACATTTGAGCAGCCAATCCCAGGAGAAAACAAGAGACACATCATGATTAACCAGCTAATCTATGGTAAATGGGTTACTGTGTTTGAGGGAAGCCTTGCGCACTGAGTGTTTGGATTTCCATCAGAAGGAAGGGTGTGACTCAGCCAGTCAAGAGCTCCAGGGATGAACACAAGACATGGAATTAGAGGATCAGCAATGCCCAGCCTTCCCTTGAGCCCATCCCTTCCTTCTTTACTTCTGTTCATCCTTCTTTCATCTGTGAGACTCCAGTTTGAAGACAGAACCCAATCCAGTTATGTGAACAGAAAGAACTTAGTATAAAGAACTCTTCAGTAGGAATAAAGGTGATAACTAGGTACTTCAGAGGGTAAAAAGAGAACCTTAGGGCATCAGAGTTCAACCAGTTGTAGGCATAGCTACCGCCCCCTGGGGCTGAGAAAACAAAGAGAAGAGGTTGGAATTAGGAAGCTCTGGGGAGGGGCCCCACAGAGTTGGGACTCAGATCTCTGCAGAGGTGATGATGCACACTGGTGGGGGTGGGTACCTCAAGAGGGTGCGATGGGCTGGTTCTGCAAATGATGGAAAAAAACACCAAGTGTGAAGAGCTGTTGCTTCAGCAGAGTGAAAAAAAAAATCAGGAAACTTATGGGAGGCCACAGGAAGAACCATGAGAAAGGATGAGTACCACTATATTCTCCTGCCCCCAAATTATTTCCATAATAAGTGCTACATGTCTCTCTGAAAAAAAGGAATGGATTGGGGACATCAGAGAACACTCGAGATTCTGAGTTTCCCAGACACATCACACTGCGTCAAGATGCAAACTGCAAACACATTGCTGTGAGAACACATCCAAGCACCAGCTTTAGGCCAGCGCATCCATTATCTCATTTGACTTTCCTCAATCTCCAGACAATCAGATATTAACATTCTCAATGGAGAGTAGGCAAACTCCCACCCATGGAGACTGAGTAAATGCTCCAAAGTCATCCAGCTCATCAAACCCAAGCCTGCAAACTTGTCATCAGCACCATCCTGGGAGCTCCACCCCAACTTCCCACATTTATTCTGCTGGTACCAACAATATCATGGGCTTCCCTGGTGGCTCGGACAGTAAAGAATCAGCCTGCAATGCAGGAGACCTGGATTCAATCCCTGGGTTGGGAAGATCCCCTGGAGGAGGGCATGGCAACCCACTCCAGTATTCTTGCCTGGAGAATCCCCATGGACAGAGGAGCCTGGCGGGCTACAGTCCATGGGGTTGCAAAGAGTCAGACACAACTGAGCGACTTAGCATAGCACACCCAACATTTAGCTGCTGTCATGAAACTATTACTGCATGCAATGCCCTGTATGTGGGGGGAGATACCCAAAGATCACAAAGGAAATAGGACTAGCACACTGCATGGAACGAACACACACATACACATATCCCCCACCCACACACACATACCCACACACACAAACCCATTCCAGGGAGAGCCTGTGACAGCTTTCATGCCGTATCCTTGTTGCATGAACCACAGCAAAATGCCTTGAACCACCCTCTGTGGTGAGGTGGGCTTAGAGAAGAAGCCCTGTCTTATCAAAGGCATGGGGGCAATGCTGCTGACTCACCCCCTCCTGGAAGGATACCATGCAGGGTAGCAGAGCAAAGGCATTGAGAGGAAAAACTGGCTTGCAATGAGAATAGGTATTGACTTTGCTTCAGCTGAGTATCTTGCAGACTTCTGTCTTGAGTCTTGTTTGCTCACATGGTTATCAGTATTCCGCAGATGGCATAGGATGCACACTGGGAATGCTGCTTGGAGGAAAGGAGGGTTGTGAGGCTCACTGCTGTGCTGGCCTGGGGCAGGGGCAGGCCTCGGGCTCTGAGCACAGAGGCAGGGTGGTGGGGGATGGCCCAGGATGCAGGAGATCTAGAAGGTTCGGGGAGACATCTGCAGCTGAGCAGAGCCCACATCATGGCTGTAACTGGGAGAGCAGGGACTGAGAGACAGGATCACAGCCCAGCTGAGCAAGCTCACTAACTATCCCCAACAGCAGCTTTTTAACCTGATGCCCTCTGAAATGCTTACTGTGCGGGGTCTTGAAGTCTTTTCTAGTGCAATGTGTATAACAAAGAATTAAGATGCAGAACATACACAAAATAGTCATACAATCGATAGGAAAAAGACGACAATCCAATACAAAGGCAGGCATGAGAAAGGAATAACAAATCTCAAAAGGGAAAAAAAAAAGGCAACACACATAAGAAAATATACCGTTCTGGGCAGTAATCGGTAGAATGTAAATTAAAACAATACCTGTTTGCTTGTTTCCATCTGAATGGCAAAAAAACCGAAGGTTTGATGCTGCTGAATGCTGGTAATATAAAATGCTCCAGCCACTATGGAGGACAACCTGGCCTTTTCTGTTAAAATTTAAAATACGCATATTATCTCTGTTTCAACAATTTTACTTCTTGGTAACTACTGTACATAAATGCCCAATGAGATGTAATCTATTCACAGCCGGATTGATGGTAGTAACCCCAAATTTGAAAAAAATGGAAGACCTTATACTGTGGATTGCCCAAATAACAATTAAAATGAATGAGCCAAGTCTGTATACTAACAGTATATGCAGGAAAAAGGCAACAGAGCAGTGTGTAAGACTAAAACATGTTCTGTCACACACATAAACGGACAGTGACATAGAAACATGAGAAGGAAATACCTCAATCTCATGCCTGCGGTTGCTCCCTGGGATGGGGGTGGCCTTAGAGAGACGCAAGCTTTAACTGTGGTGTTTGAAGCTTTGCAACGAGCATGTGTATGTTGCTCACACACGTACTTTTTAAAGAAAAGCCATTTCCTGTGAAGTGATACACATGAAACAGAGACTGACATCTCTTCCAGCTGACACAGAGCAAAAAGGGCAGAAATATCTGTCCATGTGGGGGTGACTCTTCAGTCTCCACCACAGCTATCGATCTATTTATTGATGGAACAGCTTCTGCATGCGGGCAGAAATAGCTTTTCTGGGGCCCCTGCTGCATCCTGGGCTCAGTAACAAGCACTTGGCAAGCTCACGTATTTTCCACCAAAACCTACGGGGTCAACATTGTTAGGATCCAGAGATGAGGAAGGAGGATCCCAGAGCTTGCTTTTGCCAAAGATTGGACTGAAATCCACATGTGCCTTGATGCACACCACAAGGCATGATGGGTAATTGCACATGTCCACCTGTCAGGGCTACACGATGCCCAGATAGCTGGTAAAACACTATTTCTCAGTGTGTCTATGAGAGTGTTTCCAAGAGAGATTAATATTTGAACCCACAGATTATTCTCATGGATGTGGGTGGGCATCATCCAGCCCATGGAGAGCCTGACTAGAACGAAAAGGTGGAGGAAGAGAGAATCTGCTCTGCTTGGTGAGCTGGGACATCCATCTTCTCCTGCCCTCGGACATCGGTACCCCTAGTTCTCAGGCCTTTGCACTGAAAGTGAATTATACCATCAGCTTTCGTGTTTCTCTGGCTTGCAGATGGCAGACTGTGGAATTTCTCAGCCTCCATAATCAAATAAGCCAATTCCTATTAAAAAAACTCTTCTTAAATATCCATACCCATATCCATATCTATCTATAGATTGATTCTATTTCTTGAGCCTAAGATACAAAATTTTTCAAAAAAACCCCACAACTCTCATATTATTAAGCTATAAATACACATGCTCGTGTATATTTATCTACAGTCTAGCTGTCATCTATCTCTGTAAACATAAATAGCTGGCTTTATACCAGTGGCTCTCAATTAGAGTTGATTTTGCCCGCCAGGGGACATTCAGCAATGTCTGGGGACAGTTTGGATGCTCGCAGCTGAGGGGAGAGAGCTGCTGCTGGCATCTAGTGGGTAGAGGCCAGGGATGCTGCCAAACATTCTCCAGTGCACAAAGAATCCGCCAGCCCCAAACGTGAAAAGTGCTGAGGCTGAGAGACCTCGGTTTCTATCTATGAGAATGGCTTGAAAGCACACATCCTCAGAAGGTCAGGCAAGGTCAGCGTGAAGTGCCCAACGTGTATCCTAAACCCAGATGTAGCCACTTCCCACAGCCAGGTGATACATGGCCATGAAAAATGATTGCTAACTGCCCTTTGGAGAAAAGCCAGTCAAGCCCTCTGTAGTTTTTTTGAGAAACTAAACAGGAGGGCAGCAGGCTCCAACCCAGTCAAAGATAATGCAGCTGAAGCTGAGTTAAAAGGTTAAGGAAGAGGTGAGAATAGTCCCTTTCATTTTTCTCACCCAGAAAAAAAAAAAAAAAAAAAAACTTATAGAAAAACTAACCCATTAGATTGGAGAAGGCAATGGCACCCCACTCCAGTACTCTTGCCTGGAAAATCCCATGGACAGAGGAGCCTGGTGGGCTACAGTCCAAGGGGTCGCAAAGAGTTGGACATGACTA
>NW_011494869.1:8450898-8462662 GCF_000754665.1 Bison bison bison | reverse complement strand
CCACTCCAGTGTTCTTGCCTGGAGAATCCCAGGGATGGGGGAGCCTGGTAGGCTGCCGTCTATGGGGTCACACAGAGTTGGACATGATTGAAGCGACTTAGCAGCAGCAGCAACCCATTAGATAGACCAGAACAATACAAATAATATTAATCAGTAAACAGAAATACCCCACGTTGTGTTTGGATTCTGTTTTGCAGATCAGGTAGCATTTTTCACTTAAGGTTTGTTTGGATAAATAGTCTTTCTGAGTATGTCCCAACTCTCAGTATGAATTCTTCCCATTTTCTGTCTTCTTAAGCCTATTTCTAACAGTGAAAAGGTGTCGGCGATAATTAAAACCCAATTCTCTCCCTGCATTCTTTAAAAAAAATGGAATATGATCTCTTGTAAAGCCCTCAGAAATAATCAAGTCTCCGTATCTGCTGAGAATAACAGTGATTGCAAATGGATAAGGTGTAGAGAAGAAATACCCAGAAACGCAGTGAAATTAATTGCTGTTTTTCAAGGAGCAGCTCTAAAATGCAGTAATTAATTGACCCACTGTTAGAGACAGTTTCTACATAGTTAATAACCACTCTTCCCAGACATAGGAAAGACAGATTGCTTCCATCTGAAAACAACCTCTACTAAAACCAAATGATGAAAGACATCACTGCATTTTCTGGCATGCACACCATAACCAGAAGGGCTTTCATGAGCTGCTCTTATTCTTTTAGTCCAGTGATGGGGACATGGCTATCAACGATCCTGCCAAACGTGCTTCTGTGCTCTCCTGAGCCTGAGACATCTCTTAGCCCACGGACTGGTGTGTTATCTGGGGAGAGCTTTCTGTTAGAAATCACTGTCCTGTCCCATGGGAGGCAGCATGGCATCGGGCTCATCTGTCCAGTGGACAGGGCAGGAAAGGGAACTCAGCTCCCATGCCTTCCCTCTCACACTGACATTCCCCGAGACTGATGGGTGCCATGGCACAGGGAGACAGCAGTTGGGTCAAAGTCATAGGACTTCTCCAGACTTCCACACATCTCCACTTTTGAGCTGTGCAACCTCCAAGTCCCCGGTGGCATAGCAGTAAAGAAATCTGCCTCCAATGCAGGAGACGCAAGTTCAATCCCTGGGTAAGAAAGATCCTCTGGAGAAGGAAATGGCAATGCACTCCAGTATTCTTGCCTGGAGAGTTCCATGAACACAGGAGCCTGGCAGGCTACCGTCCACGGGGTCACAAAGAGTCGGACACGACTGAGCGACTGAATGACAACAACCACTACCTCCAAGCCCCTGCCTCTCCGTCTCCTCTCCTGCCCTCATCCTGGAGGAAGGACCACTTAGGACTGCACCAGGGACGCCCGTGCTTTCTGGCATCTCTTTGGATGTGGCCAGTGGAGACCCTGGGGTCTCGAAGAGTCGGACACGACTGAGCGACTTCACTTTCACTTTTCCTTTTCATGCATTGGAGAAGGAAATGGCAACCCACCCCAGTGTTCTTGCCTGGAGAATCCCAGGGACAGCAGAGCCTGGTGGGCTGCCGTCTTTGGGGTCGCACAGAGTCGGACACGACTGAAGTGACAGCAGCAGCAGTGGAGAGACCCTGCAGGAAACTCAGGAGAGGGAGAAGAAGATCAGGTACTTCTGCAGAGCTTCCTCAAGCTGGCTGGGTCCTGCTCTCAGCACAGCATCTCTCTCCCCTCTCCATCAAGGATGCAGTACAAGTGTGCCATCCATTTCCTGCTCAGGCCAGGCTTCTATGCTCATGTCTCAACCTGTTCTTACCTGGGGCAGTCACTTTGTCTTGGCCTTCCAGGACCTTGAGAGCAATTTCACTTCATGAATCTTTCTGTCCACACCTGAACTGCACTCAGGACCGATCCACTGTCTAAAGTCTGCCCCAGCCCCTAGGACTGAGAAAGGGAAGTCGAAACTAGAAGAAAGAGAAGCTAGAACATGATCACTATTACTTACGGGAGAGGTAGGGGAGTGGAGAAGACCAAGGCAGTGTGAGGCTAGCGGTGAATCCTGACTCCACTCTAGGTCAGGCTGAGAAAAATGTAATTACCAGTGAGAGCTGTTTGTCAACGCGTTTGCATGTGTCTTTCTTCACAGTGGTGGCTTGAACTCATAGTTTCCCAAAATCCCTCCTCAGTTAAAATCCTAACTCCATGTGACTTGAGCCAGGATTCATGACTCGGGAGTTAGTTTGACTTTCCCTTCTTCACAGTCCCCAGAGAGAAAAGCTCTAGTTCTGTTTGTCTGTCTGTTTTGGTTTACTTTTTGTTCAGTCTTCGGCTCGGTCCTGAAAATAAAAGTTCTTTCTCTCCTACTCAGGGGGGCATATTGACACGGTGGATCCATATATCCAAATTTCTCAAGAGAAAGGTGATCCTCGGATTTTGGTTTATCTCTCTTCTCTTTCTCTCCTTTCTCTATTTTGCAAATAAAGTCAGCGATGCCAGCCCAATGGTAGTCCTCAGTAAACCACTAAACCAAGGAGCTACAATACATGGTTCCCAGAACAACTTCAGCCCTTCCTGCTATCCAATAGTTCAGGCTGTTTTGTTTAAAATTTAGAATCCCTATTTAGCTCAATGGGAACTACAGAAAATACCCAGAGGGATCTTCTAGTCCTTGAGCTGTCAGAGAGCAAGTGAGTAACTGACTGTTCCACAGGGAGATTTCCAGTGCACCCCACAGAACTTTAGAGAGCAAGATGACTGGAACCTCAGCTGAGAAGCCCTCAGTATAGAGTCAGGCAACCTGGCTTGAGGAGGCAGCTCCATTGCAGTAACCCATGCTTCCTACACAGAGGCCATCCTACTCCTTCCACTGTAACTACACAAACTAAACCTCAAGCCACGCAGACAACTGCAAACTAAACCTCAAGCCACGCAGACAACTTGCGTGAGACATGGTCCCTCGGCAGCCCGGCAGCTGTATTCAACTCTAGAAAAGGAAGCTTGGGACAAAGTACAAGCTGAGGCTTTCCCTGAATTCCAGAACAGCTGGGGCTGGGAGGGAGGGCTCATCCCAGCTCCCAGGGATGTTAAAGAAATGTCCTACATTAATCTTCATCTCTAATCCTTCCAACGATTCCTACAACTGAGACAAACAGCTCCTAGTTCTGTTAAAACAACAGACACCCCATCTTTGTGAATTACTCCAAAAGAAACCCAATGGCCTTATTCTATAGATACTCCAACGCAGTTGTACAAATGTGCACTTCAATCAATACTCATTAAAATGATTTTATATACAAAACACCTAAATAATTAAATCAATCTGCTATGTAGAATGAGAGTGAATAATTACCAAAGAACCATGAAAAAAAAAAAATACTGAGGAGTTAAAATAATGATCATAATGGTCTCTTAACTGACTCTCAAAGAAGAATTCTTCATGACTTCAGGCAGCACCATTAAAAAAATTTAACATCTATTGGCAATTAATTTTTCATATACTTCTAATAAAATGGGTTAGTTGCTTTTCTAGTGCACAGTTGATTAGAAGACATATATGTTTAAAAGTAAAGCCTGGAGGGGATGGAAGAGAGGCAGATCTAACTCAGAAGGAAATTATGGACATTGGGGGTCTAGTTAGAGGATGACAAAGAAGAAAAATTTTAAGAATGACCCAAGAACTATGCAGCAGGTTGGGGTAACTTTGCATGGAAGCCGAAGTCTACACAGTCTACATATACCCAGTAGCTTCTAAAAGAATCATCTGATTAGAGCAGAGTGAAAAAACAAAATGGGAAATTAAAATTAGAATCCTAAATTACCAAAACGTAAATTAAAATATGTTCCAAATCCCTCAGTGAGACCATATGGCAGATTACAATGTGTCTTCTCTCATTTCCAGTCCACACAATTGACTCCAGGGATGTCACAGCTTATACTGTGATGTCAGCTGTTTTTTGTTGCCTCCAATGCAAATTTAAAATTCTACCACAACATTTTGAGATTTCCAGTCCTCTGTTCTGACCCCAAGGGACTCTCTTTGCCCCTCTGCATTCATCTTAATCTCTTGCCTTTGTCGTACCACCTCGATTCTATTTCACAGAGGTTGACTGTTTCTAGGACTTGCCTTAGACTTCTTATATTTTAGACTTATCTTAGAAAATTTAATCTTTAGAGATACACTTTTTCTTTGAGTCCTCTAGAACAATGTTTCTTTCCTCTTAAGCAAAGGCCCCCACAGTGATTTTTTTTAATTATTTATTTGTTTATTTGCTCACCCCAAACTGGGAGGAATAAAAAACTAAACCTACTCTTTTTAGGAGCCAAGGTCAAGAGCATCAGTAGTCACCACCCAGGTTTCCTGGAATACTGGCCACAGCTCTTCATTCATTGGTTTCAAGTTTAATTTTCTCCTACTCCAACAAGCAGGCTCCCTGCCGTGAGTTGCACCACTTTTTCACGCACAAATAAATAATCCAGAATGACACATTTCTCCGGCCACCACTTTTATTTCTGCAGCTCTCTAGGTTACATTTCTAAATCTTTAAAAGCAAGTAGGGGCCTCCTTCATGGCTCAGTGGTAAAGAATCCACCTACCAGTGCAGGAAATGTGGGTTCAATCCCTGGGTTGGAAAGATCCCCTGGAGAAGGAAATGGCAACCCACTCTAGTATTCTTGCCTGGAAAATTCCACAGACAGAGGAGCCTAGTAGGCTACAGTCCATGGGGTCACAAAGAGTCAGACATGACTGAGTGATGAAACAATAAAGCCGTAGAGAAGTTAATGGAAACCTGAGCACTGAGCAGGGTTCTGGAACACGCATGTTTATAATAAATTTCCCATAATGTTGTGGATGGTTACCTGCTGTTCTCGTCAGAGGAACTCCTGGGGCTTCCAGTGAAAGGTAGACAGTGAGGGTGAGTCTCAAAGCTCTGTGTTTGCAGGTGTGTGTGCATGCAAGAGAGAATACATAAATATGTGTGTGCATTGGAATACGTACGTGTGATAAAGAACAGGAGAGAAATTGATAGATTGAGCGCTTTCTCTAGATTTTCCAAACTATAGGGCCTGTTTGGTTTTAAGACTGTTACATCTCAATCCATTCCATAAACTCCGTAGCGTATGTCCCTACAGTCCTCTCTTAAATGTATGTTGATTTGCTACCTTGTCTTCTTGCATTGTCAAAAGGTAGAAAGGTATATCAGACCTGTATAGTCTGTGGTATTGCTTAGAAGTACATATTCATATTTTGTCTGTGCTCTGGAAGAATTTATAAATCATAGAAATTACCTGATCTTCAATAGTTTGAGAGTGCCCATCGATGAAACTGTCTGCCACATTAAAACAGTACACGTTCATTTTCTTCTGTGGTTACTCATCTATGTAGTTAATTAGCTGGGCTTTTTTTTTTCCTTGAGCCAGTTTCAGTTAATTCTATTTCTTCTCTAAATAATTGATTTTATCAATATTTTTATCAATGTGTTTACCTCAAGTGGTACACCCTAACGGCATTTTCTTATTTTTAAACGTTCTCTATATTTGACATTATCCAGTATTTCTAATTTTCCTTAAGGGTGAATGGTGATTCTTTTTTTTTTTTTTTTTAATAAGATTACCAGAAGTTGACCTAGGTATCTATTTTATTTACTTTCAGTATTATGTGATGGGGGGAAGTGGTGGGTGTTGGGGAGAAGGATTGAATACCATTTCCTACAATGATTTATTTCTTCTATTTATAAGTATTTTATTTTTGTTCTTATGTCCATCATTTGCATTTACCTCCTCTCCCTAGGTTAGTTTTGAGTTCTCAGTCTAACATCTTAAAGAGACTCATTAACTTATTTTTCTCACTTCTTATTAAATTAGGAACTGATTTACCATATGAATTTGCCTTGGATTAAAGCTTTGGCAATGAAACATGGGTTTACAATGGCATAGTCTTACCTTTATTTTCTAAGTAATTAGCAACTGACTTCCTACTATTCATCAACCCAAAATTAGAGAGAAATTTTAATGTTCATTATTTCTTTTTATTTTTGATTTGTATTTATCTGGCCTTAAACTTGGAGAGTTGACCTTACAATTACCAAACATCTGCTTATTTATTTTTATTTAATTATTGTGCTTATAGTTGTGGCTTAGAATAAGACACAATTTTATAAAATTTCTGGTGAAACTTAAGCATTTTAATTTTAATACAGGAATAGTGTTACTGTTTTATTTAAATTTGTCTATGTACTTAGTGATTTTACTCTATTTTATCTGCCTTGAGTAAAAGAAGTATGTTACCAGCTCCCCAAACAAACGTGTTCCTGTAAATTTCCCATTTTATTTCTAACATTCTTAGCTTTATATATTTTGATGCTGTGTCATCCGGCAAATAAATTTTCATGACTATTTTATCTGTACTGTGGATTGTAAAATGACACTCTTTGTCTCCTTTAATATTATTTGGCCTGGAATAAAGTTTGTTGGAAACCAAGGTTGTCAGCTCTGCTTTCTTTGTTTTTGCATTCCCTCAGTAGTATTTTGCAACCGATTTTTTCACATTCCTTTCTTTTAGTTTAATGTAGTCCTGAATGGGATTTTACTGTTGAACACAATAGGAGAAATTCAGTCTTCTCAATTTTTGGAAAATATTGTTAATCATACAGGATCTTTTAAAAGGATCCAAAAATTGCCGACAGACACCTTTCATCAGCAGTCTCTACACCCAGCTCCCTTGTGCGATTGCCTCTGGGAGGCAGAGCTGTGAACTGTCAGCCCTTGATTTCACTCCTGGCTATGGGTTGGAATGTCTTGGTTAAGCGAGCATGCCTCTAGGCTATAGAGTCAGCTCAGCACTCTGAGAACATAGGTAAAATGAGAGGCAAATAATAGGTTACCCCTAGGTAAAATCTCACCATTTCTTTACAGTAACAGTATTATCCGTCAGGGACTCTCCATATATTTTTCTTCCTTCTGCCATCTTTTTCCATATTCTCAACAGTGGAGCTGTTATATGGGGATAAAATATGAGAAGCTCATATTACAGATTTTAGATAGTATCTTCTGTCCAAGGCAGGTTAAGATGAGGGCTTTGCCCGCCACGGGAGATGCCAAGAGTCAAGTCACTATATGACTCTGACATGGCAAGTTAATATGTGTCCCAGTTACTATCTATCAAGAGATCTAATCCAAGCACTTTGTAGGTGTTTAAAGTGACTGTTCCTCAGTTTACCCATCTGTAAAAGAGGATGCAATGAGGTAATGACACACACATGAATAGTTAGCACATGACCGACTCGGCCATCTTGTTTTATATCAATCCTGTTATCACTTGCTCTCTTTATTTTTGGCTATATTTGGCTTATTTTTCCCCTGGAGTTTGGGAGGAACTCACCCTTTCATAAGTTTTGCCTTGGTTGACTTTTATATATTTAGATCATATTTTCGTCTGACATGTAAGATTTAATGTCAACTCTCATACTCTTGTAAGACGAGCAATTGAATGAGTTTGTTTTTCATGTCCCCTTTCTAATCTCATTTTCTACTAGTACTGTGTAAGTAGCATAATTGAGACCATCTTTTTTGAGAATTACATTGGAACATACATTCAAATTGGAAGGCTATTCCTAGCTTTTGACCTTATATTGTTTTCTTTTCTCACAATCACTCTTAATGCCATGGTTTTCCCATTTTTGAGTCACTAATTTCAAGTCAGTTACTTGTTGAGTATAGATTGTATTCAAGCTCTTTTTTCCTCAAATAAGATTTTACTGGTAATGCATTTTGGAAGTTTTTCAATTTCAGTATGGTTTTTGTTTTGTTTTGTGTTTGTCTACAGAGTTTTTCTTTTCTTTTTTTTGAAGTTTAGGGTTTTTCTTTCTCTTCACCCATAAGTGGCCATTTAGGCAGAGCACTCTTGGGTCACACACTTTTCTGTGGAAACACTGACTAAGTTGTTTCATTTCCTGGCATTTACTCTGCTCTTCTAGGTGTAGATCTTTCTTTATCTTTTTAAACAATACAGTGGGGATTTTTGATCTCCATATTTAGATCCTTTCAGCTTCAGAAAATTGTATCTAATTACACCCTTGATGATTGTTTTCTCTCAGTTGCTCGCTTTTAATCTTTAGAAATATCTAAAACCGTGTATGAGTTATACCCGTCCTGTCTCTCTGTCCTTACCTCATCTTTTGCTTTGTATTTCTCTGATATATGTCAGCTGTTTGATACACAGTCTTGAAGGAAAGAAAAGGAAGGATGGGGGGTGGGGAGGGAGAGAGGGAAGCAAGGATCTGGTCTGGGGACATGTTTTCAGATTTTTCCTACTCAGCTTGGATTTTACTTTCTAATCATGTATGTCTGTCTTCACCATGGGCAGCTGAGTGTTAGCTTCCTTGGAACTTATTCTGACATTACTCACTCCATTGTTCCCATATCAGACTGTGTTGTAGTTGTTCCCAAGAAGGCTTTCCAATGGTGCTTTGGGGTCCCAACTTCCTGTGTTTTACCAAACATTCTATATGTGCCCTCCACATCCTACTTACACAACAGATCATTCTCAAGATGAAGTTGTTTCTTTGTTCGGCAGTATTCCCAACCACCCCTTTGTCTTACATATATATATATATGTAAGACATATATAAATATATATATATATAAATAAAAGTTCTTGAGTGATGCCACCTGGAATGGCTAGTCTGTAATAAGTGTTCTTCCATTGAGGTCCTGGCAGACTGAAGTGAGATAATCTACTAATCCATCTGTTGGATTCTCTGATACTTTAAACCAATGACTCAATGAAATGCACCTTTATTGTATGCATTGCTGCCAGGGCTTTCTTATCTCTGCCCCAATACAGCCCTTTCCTTGTAGGAGTGATGGCCCCTCGGATATAAGGGTGCCTGATTGACCTCACTGACTGCTTTCATTTATTTAATAACTGTCCATGAGTAGATACCACTGGGAGTGAACAAGATGTAGGGGAGTCAAATGCTCCTTTTAAGAACAAGTGCTTTAAATAAATGACTAACTATTTTTATGACTGTATAAATCCTGGGTCTGTGAGCCAGGTAAAGACAGGATGACACTATAGGTGTGTAGGTGTGTGTGTGTGTGTGTGGGTATTGGGTAAAGAGGAAAATAAAGTTTTATCCTACATATTCCCATGCATGCAAAATATAGTTCTGTAATCTATCAGTTTTCTTTTTCTCCACTTTTATTTTTAGTATTTGTTAATCCTAGAATCTGGAGAAGGGAATGGCAACCCACTCCAGTATTCTTGTCTGGAAAATTCCATGGACAGAGGAGCCTGGTGGACTTCAGTCCATGGGGTTGCAAAGAGTAGGACAAGAATACATTCTGATAGAAAATTTACCTAGACTGTAAGCTCCCTGAGGACAGGGACTTTGTACTTGGGTCATCAGTGCGTCCAATGGCCAAGTTCACATAAAATGTTCAATGAATAAACAAGTGATTAAATAAAGGTTGGGATGAACCATACCCACATATTTTATAATACCATGGACAATAATCTCCATTCCTTTCTATTTATTCTATTTATTTTAGTTCACAAATATGTTTCTCAAAGTTTTAAATTAGAAAGATTTTCCTACCAGCATCCAGCACATAGTAATGATTTTAAAGGAAATTTTAAATTATTCTTCTTTATTAATTTCAGTATTTCCATTTCTCATGTGTGACAATAAAAAATGTTGAATTAACAGAATTAGTTCACATGATATCAAGCAGTTTGACATGCACATTAAAAAACAGCAAGACTACTATGGTTAAAAAAAAAAAACAAAATAGTCTTTTCTTTTGCATCAAAGTCATCAAAGGACATTTGGAAAACAAGGGAAGAAAATATTCCCGTAACCCCAAGACTGAAATGCAGTCACTAGTAACATCTCCATATGTGTCCTTCCAGACCCCTTGTTCCACGTGGAGCTTCATGGCTCTGGGCGTGAAGTGACCCACCAGGCAGACTCCAGTGGGAGGGTTGAATCAGTGTTTAGGAAAAGGCATGGAATCTACAGCCCCGCAGCTGACACAGTCCCTTTATCATTCATATCTTCCCAGTTTGAAAAATAATTGCTGCTACCAAAACCCCTCCACAGCTCAGTGTCCTAGGGCAAACAAAGAGAAGTCAGATGAGGGACCAAAAACCAGAAGAAGCCTCACAGAACAAAGCAGAGATGTGGATGCACATGGTGGGGCACGGAGGAGAGCAGGATGCCTTTCATGTGGCTTTACAATAACTTGGTTATTCACATTCTACCAATTGAACAGACACTAATAACAGAAACTGGAAAAGTCTGCAGCTCCCAATTACGGGCCTGACCCACAGAAGTGTTGTCTTGGGGCAAGTCTATAATGTGTCCAGAAGGGCACAGGGAGAGAACGTGGCTGGCAAAAATAAGTCATCTGAGCAGAAAGATGATTCTCATAGTAAACACAAGCTAGACATTTTACCATATCCTACTAAGAAGACATTGTGGCTTTTCATTAAGGTCCTGCTTCAATATATTGAAAGGTTATCTGAATTATGGCTATGTTAACCATCTAGAAATCTCCATCAAGTTTCCGTCTCAGATTGGGTTCCACCACACTAACCCCTCGTTGAGTGCCATTGTTATATCCTAAATTATTAATACATCCCACCCTTCACCCTCAGACTTCATACAACCCATTAACTACAGAAATCCAAGTCAGGCCTAAACTAATGCAAGATACAGGTTTAAGCTTCCGATACCCAATGTGGACAGAGCAGATAAAAGACCTACCACTCGCTCCACAGGAAAGGGCCCTTTCCAAGGGCATTCTTGTGTGAGTGTGCCAAATTTTACATATTATTAGATATAATTTGATGTGTTTGCCTTTTGCAGTTAAACCTTTCAATATGTATTACATGGGGCTTCCAAGGTAGCATTAGTGGTAAAGAACATGCCTGCCAATGCAGCAGACAGAAGAGATGCGGGTTCTATCCCCGGGTCAGGATGATCTCCTGGAGGAGGAAACAGCTAACCTACTCCAGTACTCTGGCCTGGAGAATCCCATGGGCAGAGAAGCCTGGCGGGCTACAGTCTATAAGTTGGACACGACTGAAGTGACTTAGCACATGTATTATAGAGCATTTTGCTTCTTTTTGTTCACTTAATATGATCAAAAAGCTCCATTTTATTACATGACCATCAAAGCCTTCATTTTAATAATTGCAAGATAACCCATGCAATGTACACACCATCATCTATCTCTTCTACCTTCGGAGATCTAGGTTGAGGAAGTTACTTTGTAAAATTCCAACGTAAAATATTTTCCGGGAAAGCTTAATGATTCATGCTAAGGGTTTAGACTTTTTGATGCTATATGAAGACAGATGTCATCCATTGAAAAAAGGAATTCTGTTTTATGTTGCCATTTTTTTTTTTTAGCACAACCAACCAATTCTCTTTGTTTATATAAAATAGCTACTCACACATTACAGCAATTACACAAGCAGCTACCTCATATAAAGACGCCAAGGGATGGGGTACCACTTCAGAAACGGACCTGAAATCATAAAAGCAACAGACCCAGCCACACACACACATCTCCTGCGGTTAGGGGTTGCCTACCTTGATTCCTAACTCATATCTGGATGTTTTCTGGGAGGAACCAGCCCTGGAAGTTGGACGGAGGAACTGAAGAGATTTGGGAAGGAAGAGGAAGGCTCTAACCAGAGGTGACCGGGCCTCCTCTTTTCAAAACAACAACTAAATGATGACTTTCCTCTGTCATATATAATTTAGCTCTGAGGTTTGGCAATTTCTGAGTAAAATGAATAAAAA
>NW_011494869.1:8450579-8450798 GCF_000754665.1 Bison bison bison | reverse complement strand
TGAAGCATAAACACATGCATTTAATATGCAATAGATAGAAACTCCAGACAAGGGAGGGTGGGGCAGCACGGGGCAGCATCTTCCCAGAGGGGCAACAGTATTTTACTACAGGCATTGTTTAAAAAGGAACTTTGGGACTTCCCTGGCGGTCCAATGGCTAAGACTCTGCACTCCCAAGGCAGGGGGCCTGGGTATGATCCCTGGTCAGGGAACTAGGGA
>NW_011494869.1:8426411-8450479 GCF_000754665.1 Bison bison bison | reverse complement strand
AGGGGATAGTTAAGGCTATGGTCTTCCCAGTGAACATATATGGTTGTGAGAGCTGGACCGTAAAGAAAGCAGAAAGCCAAAGGATTGATGTCTTCAAACTGTGGTGCTGGAGAAGACTCCTGAGAGTCCTTTGGACAACAAGGAGATCAAACCAGTCAATCTTAAGGGAGATCAACCCTGAATAATCACTGGAAGGACTTGTCCTGAAGCTGAAGCTTCAGTATTTGGTCATTTGACGCCTGACGCGAATAGGTGACTCACTGGAAAAGTCCCTGAGGCTGGAAAAGATTGAGGGCAGAAGGAGAAGAGAGTGTGAGAGGATGAGATGGCTGGATGGCATCACCGATGCAATGGACACAAACTTGGCTAACTCTGGGAGATGGAGAGGGCCGGGGAGGCCTGGCCTGCTGCAGTCCAGGAGGCGCAGAAAGTAGGACACGACCCGGTGACTGAACAGCCACAGGCAGCCAGATCCCATACGCCACAACCAAAGTGCTGCAACTAAGGCCTGGCACAGCCAAATTAAAAAAAAAATTGTTTTTAATTTTAAAATGGAAATTGTGTTACTACTTTCCTATTTCCTATCGACAACACACCCCCACTACCACCTGCGCTCAGGGCAGACCACCCCCATTTCCCCAGTCTTGGCTTACCACTGGTTTTCACATGTATATCTTATTATCCTTACAAAACAAAATCAGTGGGTTTAGTTACTAGCCCCATTTTAAGGGGAAGAAGCTGAGAGTCAGAATTTAAACAACTTGCCCTTGGTCATACAGCTAAGAAGAAGTCAAGTCAGGATTTGAACTCAGAGCATGCTGATTTAAAAGCTTACCTTCTGTAAAATATGCTAATATACAGGAATGGTGACGAGAGCTTTTCTTCAGAGATAGAGAAGGAAGAAACGTGAGAGGGGAGGGTATGAGAGAGAATTACAGAGTGGTTGCTTTTACAGCTTTTGGCCTAAGATTTGTCCCTTCTTACCTCATCATATTTTCATTTTTTTCTGGCTACCATTTGTTGTGGGCTGAATTACATCCCTCCAAAATGCATACGTTGAGGTCCTAGCTTCAAGCATCTCAGGATGTGACTGTATTTGCACACAGGGTCTTTAAAGGGGTCAATGAGTTAAAATGAGTTCATTATGGTGGGTCCGTTTCAGTATGACGGGTGGTTATAAAAAGAGGAGACTTTGCACAGACAAGTCACAGACACAGAGGGAAGCCCATGTGAAGACACGAGCCACACCTACAAGCCAGGTTGAGGGATCTCAGAAGAAACCCACCCTGCTGACTTTGGACTTTGGCCTCCAGAACCTCGAGAAAATCAATGTCTGTCATTTAAACTGCCCAGTCTGTGGTATTTCATTATAGCAGCATTGGCTGACGCATACACCATCATCAAGACTTAGACAGAGGCCGCCCTTTGGGCAGGGTGGTCTGCCCCAGACTGAGTCCCCACCAAGCCATTCTCATAGTGTGATCCATCTGCTGGATTCTTTTAGTTCCCCAGGATCAAGCTAAAATACACGTTTGTATCCACAGGAGCGATGGGGCTGGCTCCAGATCGACATTCCTATAAGGGCGCTACCCCACCTTTCCCTTTTGTCAAACAGATATTCCACTTCTCAGAAAGCTGTATTAAATGTGCACCAGCCCCCGTTTGGTAGCTACTGAATCAGGGCCTTAACCAAACATGAAATGACAGAACTGTTTCCAGAGAAGGATTAATTGAGCCAACTCAAGGCAAACACAACATATTTTGGCATTGCTTTTGACAGATGGAAATAAAACAAACATTAGCAACCGGATTGTAGCTAACAATATGCAAAATTAAAGAAGGTACCTTTTTTAACTTCGTCTGGGAGCCCACTGGCTTTTCTTCTAAAAATCTGCAGAAAGGAAAAGACAGAGCTGTTAATCTCGTTACACAACCAGTTAGCACATGCAAACAAGGGGAATTAAAAGCCTCTGCATTCAGGGGAGGAAACAGATATTTGACACATATATTTATTAAGGAGACTGGACTGGAAAATAGCATGGCTGTATTAATCAGAAATGGTGTAGAAAACACTTAAATAATACAACAAAATGCACACAGACAGCATAAACTGCTTACAAATGGATGCCTAAGGTCTAAGTATTTTTATTTGAAGGTTAAGTTTTCAATTAATTTTTTTCAGCTTGTTGCCATCTCTTCCAAGCATCACTGTTAATTGCTTAAAAAAAAAAAAAAAAAGAAGAAGTCTCTGCATGTTTGAATTCTGGACATGGAGGCCAGAAGCTGTCAGCCATCTAATAGGCCTCAGAGTAGTGGGGTAGAAATCAAAACTGCTGGGAAGAAGCTGAAAACAATATGTCAGGCTCTGAGAAGCCAATGGATTGGTTTCAAACCTCTTCTTCATTTGCTCAGTTTTTCAGAGGTAGCCTGTCACTGAAGAAGGCAAACAGAAGCTTCCCACTGTTGGAAATTGCCAAATATCCCAACCTAAGGGGGTCTGCGACAAACAGGGCCTCCATGCATACGACCTCAGTGGATCAGCAGAGAAGGGACCATCTGCGTCCTACTTCTTTAGAATGGAGTAATATACATGTCCCTGGCTGCAAACAAGCTTGTCTACGGCCACTGGGTTCACTGCCACTGGAAGGCACTCTTCAGGTTAACACTCTCATCGTCTGGGATGATGGGAAACCAGATTTAGGGGACATATGTATACCTGTGGCTGATTCATGTTGAGGCTTGACAGAAAACAACAAAATTCTATAAAGCAATTATCCTTCAAGTAAAAAATAAATTAATTAAAAAAAAAAGTAACTAAGAACTGGGGCTAGAAATAGGGTTACATCTTGAGTCGAGGACAGGATTAGAATGGAGGTTTGGGGTGTAGATACCTTCACCTATGTTTTAGCTGGAAGACATATGTTTGGACTTGAGGGTCAGATTTAAGTTTGAGGAAGATTTTAAATTGGGAATAAAGAAGAACGATGGCACTGAGGATCAAATGGTTACAATGGCATCTAATTTAAAATAGCCTTGTATGATAGAGAAGACATAGGTGCTTTAAAATAGGCAAATCTAATTTTATAACCCAGATCAATCATGTAATACTTATGCAATCTTATATAAGTCACCTAAATTCTCAGCCTCAGTTTCTTCATCTGTAAAATGACAAGAGTCTTTATGTTGTACCTTCTAGAAAGAAGCAGTAAAATAATAATAATAATAATGGATAAATGAAAGACTAGATTGATTTCGTTCCCTTCTTCCAAGGGGACATTTGGCATTGTTTGCAGACATTTTTGATGGCCACAACACGACTTGGGTAAGAAGAGCTACCGAAGTCTAGTGACCAGAGGTTCAATATCCTGGGACCCACTCTACAGGCATAGGACATAGTCTTAAAAATCATCCAGCCCAAAATGTTCATGGTGTTTATACTGAAAAACCCTGGATTGGATAGGCAGGGTTGGAAGATAGGCAGATGATGGCAGATAGCTTAGCAGCTAATGAAATTGTTTTGGAGAGTTATAGATTATCAATCTATAGATAAATTGATTGATAGATGAGAGATATTCTGATATAGGACACTTTAAGCATTCAACCAAGGAAGGGATTTTTTAAAATAAAATCTGAAGATAGGATTCATACCATTAGGGTTAGGATAAAGCAGTGGCTAAAAGTATAATAATAATATTAGCAATAAAGTTGTGTCAGCCATCATGGTTAAGTGATTTGTATTCTCATCATATTTGAGATAGGGTTCATCCAATTCTAAAGCTAAGGTTATGGCGAGTACTATGGATCGAGTAAAAGGTTGGGATCAGGGCTGGAGCTGGGGGACAGCGCATTGGCAGACCCTTCCCAAGGAGCAGCCAAAGCTCGCTAATTAATTTGAAAACATGCAGACAGCCCGCCAGCATCAAGCATCCTAATCTGAGTCATGGGCAGTTCAAGGAGATGAGAGGGGCAGAAATGATGTGACATACACATGTCAGACTGGCCCACCCACAATGGACAGTAATGGCCGCACACTGTTCACCCAGTTCTATGCCAGTCTTTGTATCCAACTCCATGAGGAAGGGGCAGGAGGAAGCTGGAAGGATTGGGGTTTCATGCGCAGGGAGAATGCTACATTCCAATACTGAACCCACATAGAGAACAGGCAGCTGTTTGCTCCATCTGTATTAAGAGAATAGGAAGTTTATCAGGCTCAAACCAATGAACCCAGCCATTGCACATGCTGCCTTGTCCCCAGGAATGGCAAGCATCTCCAGAGTCTAGAAGAGGGCCTTTGGGGAGTCCTGGGAGCACTGGCCTCTGTAGTCACAGCTTACTCTCACAAAGGTGGGTCAGTGTAACCACACCAAAGTTTCAAGAAGACAGATACATAATGTCATCATACAGAAGGACAAAAAAGCCTAAAATACTGCACAATGGGCTGGCTTGGAGAAAGACTGCTGGAACAGAACAATAATTGTCTGAATGGAAAGTGGTAAAGCAGAAAAGAGAGGGACAGACTTGACAATGACTCACCAGCAACATCCAGGAGAAGGGTCACTGGATCTGGGAACATGAGCAACTGGTCCATGAACGGCCTCTCCGGTAAGTGACTGGTTTGGTTCCCAGGTCTCCTGAGTGGCTGTTGTGAAACATCCCTGACCCCATCCATCACCCAGTGCTTTTATCCAGCCATAACCAGAAAGTCAGTTCCTGGTTATTCAATGCAGCAAGTCGAAGCCCTGGTGGGATGACATGAACCTCCTTGTTTCTGGGAAGATCAGTTTCTTCATATAAATTTATAGGCTGCAGATTGGTTTGAACATGTCTCTTGAATCTAATTTCTGGGGCAACTCCCTGCGGGCTGGAATTCCTTCTATGTTCTGCCAAAAAATCTTGGTGATAAAAGGAGAAGTCAAAGCCTGAACTGCACCGACTTTGCTGTCATACTCCTGATGGGCTCCTAAAAACACAAACACACACAAAACAACTTTAGTGAAATAGAATGTATATATCATAATGTTTACTCATTTTGAGTGTGCAATTCAATGATTTATTTTCTAGTTAACTTACATAGCATGCAACCACGACTACAATTCCAGTTTTGAACTTTTCTATCAGCTCCAGAAGATCCTCGTGCTCATTTGTAATTAATCCCTGTTTCCACCTCCTAGCCCCAGGCAACCACTGATTGGTTTACTGTCTCTGTAGATTTGCCTTTTCTGGGTATTTCACATAAAGGGAAAGATATATTATACAGTCTTCTGCATTTGGCTGCTTTCAACCAGCATAATGCTTTTTTGGATTTGCCCTTGCTGTAGCCAGTACGAGTACTTCATTCTTTGTTATGACTACATAATATTCTCTCGTGTGGGTTTCCATATTTTGTCTACCTGGTTCATGTGTTGAAGGACTTTTGTGCTGTTTCCAGTTTTTGGCAATCACGACTAGTATTGTCATGAACTCTGGTGTGTGAGTCTTTGTGTAGAAGTGTTTTCATTTCTCTGTTAGGCACCCTGGAGTGGATCTGCTGGGTCACTTGGTAAATTTATGTCTTCCCTGGTGGTGTCTTAAGCAGTCAGTGGCCCAGTGTCCTCCTCGGCATTGGGTAGGGTAACAATAGGAGAGCCTGATAACTTTATCAACCATGTGTTTATAGCACTCATTCCCTAAGAGACTCCCTCCTAGGACCTGTAAGGCAGGCAGGCAGGCAAAGTCACTTCAGTAGCTCTACCTTTATATTAAGGACAGCCTCCTAGTAGTCACGTCTGTGGTTGTGATCTCAATATGATGATTCTCTAAAATACATAAAAGCATCCTAAAGACTTGACATCACATAAGATGATACTGTGATATTACTGCCATCGTTAGCATTATTCACTTGTCATCTGCAATTTGAAAGGATGGGGTTTTAAGCTCCATGTGGCAGGATCAGGAAGCAGTGAAGATCTAATGCAAAGTGCCCTTGACTCTGATGTTTGGTCCTGTCACTTCCACTCGCAGTGACAGAAACTTCCTTACGGTGATTTGCCTTCTCAAGCTCTAATTGCTTCACTTTGAAAAATGGTGCCACCAACCTCAACACCCAGGGTTTCCACAAAATTAAACAAATTGGCAACACGTTTAATCCCCTCCCATGCGGCTACTGGGTGGTTAAATTACTTGATCCTAATTTTAATCTAGAAAGGTTGATACCTCAAAAGAAAAATCTCAAAAACTAAAATATGTTGCAGGATGGGCTGTGTAAGATTCTGAGGCCAGTTCTGCATCACCATCTGGGTGTCTTACAATTTAACTCAGTTCTGACATTATCAACTTGGAAATTATGTCAGGTATCACAGATATGGAGAAGGCAATGGTACCCCACTCCAGTACTCTTGCCTGGAAAATCCCATGGACGAGGAGCCTGGTAGGCTGCAGTCCATGGGGTCACGAAGAGTCGGACACGACTGAGCGACTTCAATTTCACTTTTCACTTTTCACTTTCATGCATTGGAGAAGGAAATGGCAACCCACTCCAGTGTTCTTGCCTGGAGAATCCCAGGGACAGGGGAGCCTGGTGGACTGCCATCTATGGGGTCGCACAGAGTCGGACACGACTGAAGCGACTTAGCAGCAGCATCACAGATTAAGGGCTTAGTCCTACAAGACTTCCCCCACCACCTTCAGATGACAGTCATAAGCCCAAGTTGTCACCTATTCTTCTGATCGACCAGCTACAGAGTGGAGGTTCCAACAACCCCAAACCACTCCTAGGGTTTGTCTAATTTGCTACAGCAACTCACAGAACTCAGAGAAACATTCACTTACTAGATTACAGTTTTATTATAGAAAGACAGCACTCTGGAATAGTCAGATGGAAGAGATGCATAGGGCAAAGCACAGAGTTTCCATTCCTTCTCCAGCCAGCCATCCTCCAGGAATCTCCACCTGTTCACCAACCAGAAGCTCTCCAAACCCAGCCTTTTGTTTCATGTAGAAGCTTCATGACACAGGAATGATTGATTACATCATTGGCCATGGTGACTGACATCAATCTCCAGCCCCTTTCCCCTCCCAGCAGGTCAGGGGCAGGACTGGAAGTTCCAACTCTCCAATCACAGGGTTGGCTCCCCAGGCAACGAGCTTTGGGCTGCCAATCATCTCCCTTAGCTCTAGGGGATTTTCAGAAGTAACCTCATTAACAAAACCCAGGTGTGGTTGAAAGGGAATTGTTAGGAATAAGAAGATACTGGTTTCACCTTTATGACTCTGCAGCCCTTTCAGGAATAAAGGACAAGAGACCAAACATCACAGCAAAAGATACTTGCACTGGTCTTATGTCTCAGAACTTCCAAGCTTTGAGCCAGAAACAGAACAAAAACAAAACATACACTTCTTATTATAGGTCACGTATCACACTGCTTCATTTTATTCACTTGCTCATTTTATTTCTCTTGGGGATTTATTTGTATAGGATTTTGGTATCTCTCTTTTAAATAGAAATAAACAACAAAAGTAATAGCACAACTGATTGCTAAGTCCTTTTGAAATGTGTGTTCATATCAGTGATATCATTTGGATGATTAAAACCTATGGCTCTCAAGCCTGGTTGCTCATTAGATTCACCTGGAGAGTAACACTGAGTTCCTGGGCCACTGGGAGAGGTTATAGGACTTGCCCGAAATAGCACATCTAAGTCGTGACGCCAACAGGACTTAAAGCCAGGTCTCTAGATTAGTCCAGTACTCCGATTCCTGCACCATATTTTCTAAAAAGAAAATTGAACTAGAGTTAAACTAAAATTAACTTAAGTGATGCAAGTCCTGCAGTGGAGAAAGAACAATCTGAGTCCTTGGCAAAAATACATGGACGAGTGGCTATAACACACTCACCAGGAACAAGTCCACAGGAGGGCTGCATCTAGCCCGGCCCAGCGTATGCGGAAGCCAGGGCCTGGTTTGCTACAAAACTGCTTACTGTGAAGAAGTTCAGAGAGAAGTGGAGATTCTAAAGGGATAGATAAATCTATAAGCAAGACTACTGAGTTGGTAAAATGCCCAGCTCAGCAGTTCAGAGCCAAAAACGGAAAGGCTCTGTGAGCAGGTGGGTGCCTTTTTTATGGTAATCAGCTCTGGGCCCAAGAAGCAATGAGGTCATCAGGGTTTCTGGGATGCTCTGAGGGAAGTGAGTTGACCAGGTAAGCAGAGAAAACAGGTAACCCGGTGACACCTGGGTGGCGCTGCTAACTTATGGCCCCTCTGCCTCCAAGGCCAGAGTAAATCCCAACTCAGGAATCATTGGGGATTGATGGGGAAGACGCTGAAGAACACACTTGAAGAAAAAGTCGAGAACAGAATGGGAGTTCAAGATCATCCAGACAAGCCCCTCACGAAGGCCAGAGAGGAGCAGTGACTGCTCCAAGGCCATAGAACCAAGTGGATGGCAGGTCCAAGCCTTCCTGCCTGGTGGTTCCTCCACCACTGAAAACAAAACATGAAAACATGGACAAAATGCAGACAAGTCCCAGTGATCATCAGGGAGAGGAGATACGGTGGCACCTTTACATGCACTGTCACTCTGTTCTGCCCTGCCACTCCCTCCTCCAGCCCCTTCCACTCTATGGAGAGAGCTGTCATTTTGGTTTCCACTCTGTTACAGGGACTGAGAGAACAGCACAGAAATCTGGTGCTTCGCAGTGTGTCTTGGGGTTAGTCACTTCATCTGGGTGGGCCTTGGGTTCCTCTTAAGTAAAATGGTGAGTGTGAAAAGACAGTTCTAATGATACACATTATGCCTAGTACACTCTCTAAACCAGGAATTGGCACACTACAACCAATTCTGGCCTGCCATCTGTTTTGTAAATAAAGTTTTATTGGAACTCAATTACATCCAATCACTCACGTATTCTCTATGGATGCTTTTAGAGCTGAGTAGATGCAACAGAGATCATTGCATAGCCCACCAAGCTGAAAATATTTATGAGCTGTCCCTCTACAAAAATGTTGCTGATTCCTATAAAACAAACACTCTGCCTACTTACTACCTGTGACACACACAGAGGCAGTCTACCATATGATTTATATATGGTCCAGATAATTTTTCTGCTTATGTTTTTGCTTTTAGAAGGAAACTATTTCAAACATATAGCTAAACACACACACACACAAAAACTCAATAAATGATCCTTGTATACCCTAAGTTTTAACTGATGATAATACTCCGATTTTTATGTTTTGAAAATATTGTATCATAGTAATCTATATTTATAAGTAAACTTAAACTGTTTTAGAAGAAGGAAGAAAAGACACGCACACATGTACCCAGAGCTAACTGACCTAAAGACTTTAGCACTACTGGAACGCGATTGCTGTCATTCTGTATTTGGTTTTTCAGATGGGTAAAAGGGTCTCCCTTATGAGATCCACGGTCTAAATTACAAAACACACATTTTGCCAGAGATTCAGAAAACAATCATGAGTTTTTTCAATTGAACAGTTTAGTATTAAAGTAAAAAGGCCATTTTAGTTAGGACATTTGACCACAGTTACCCTAACTAGCAGTTCCTGATGCACTGCTTAAATGCTAATACAAATGGGGCAAGATATAAAGAAAATAAATATTGAATTAAATGCATTTTTCTATCCATACTTATCCTTAATCCACTTGGTGAAATCTCAATCACAGGAATCCATCTTAAGAGAAATGTCCTTTACTAATCACTATTTCTTTTGTTAGAAAAGCAAAACCTTTGAGACTTTTCTGGACACCAAGGTTTGCACAACTTAATTTGAAGTCACAGCCCCTATAGCCATTTGGTTCCTTAGTGACCCCCTAGCTCACGTATACCCAAGGACAGACATTTGTTTCGTATTCTTTAGATGTCACAGACATGGAAATGGACGTTTCTGCCTCTCTCATTCGATTTCATCATCAGCAGTATTTGCCTTCCATAACCTCGTAATGTTTCTTCACTGTATTCTTCATTTGTCCTTTTGAGGCTCTTTCATGGTGTGTGTGTGTGTGTGTGTGTGTGTGCGTGTGCATGTGTGTGCAAGCACGCATGTACACATAAATAGTACCTGCTTTCTAATCCTCTTTCATTCCCTCCCATCAGTAACAGGGCTGGAAATGAGGAAACCTAACCCGGCACTGAGGGCTCACCTCTGAAAAGTCTCCCTGACCCGTGTTCCTCTGATACGGAGCTTAAAGATGCACCAAGGGGGAAGGGGAGGGGGAGGGGTGAACTGGGAGACTGGGATTGACAGATACACACTACTCTGTTTAACTAATAAGGATCTGCCATTGAGCAGAGGGAAGGCTGCGCAGTACTCTGTGATGGCCTACGTGGGAAAATAAGCTACAAAGAAGGATGCATGTGTATGTACAACCGATTCACTATGCTGTGCAGCAGAAACTAAACATTATAAGTCAACTATACTCCAATAAAAATTAATTTAAAAACATACAGTGAGATTCAAATAAGTATTTCATATAAATAAACCTGCTACAGAAATATCAATATATGTTTATTCAATCAATTCTTCAAATTTGTAGACTCTTGTGACCCACGGACTGTAGCCTACCAGGCTCCTCTGTCCATGGGCTTTTCCAGGCAAGAATACTGGAGTGGTTTGCCATTTTCTTCTCAGGGGGATCTTCCCTATCCAAGGATCAAACCCAGGTCTCTTGCACTGCAGGCAAATTCTTTACTGACTGAGCTACCAAGGAAGCCCAGACCAGAATAACATGAAATAAATTTAACATCATTTCACATGCAGAACTACCAACTTAAAAAAAAAATGTTTCTGACAAAGCCAGACATATTTTTCTAAAATTTTAGAACAGAAGGTTTGCTAGGCTAACAGAGTTGAATAGTCATTGAGGGAGTTCTCTGGTGGTCCACTGGCTAAGAGTCCAAACTGCTAATGCAGGGAGCCTTGGTTCATCCCTCGTCAGAAATCTAGACCCCACGTGACAAAACTGAGAGTTTGCAAGCTGCAGCTAAAGACCCACATGCCACAATAAGACCAGCACCAGCAAAGAAAGAAAGAAATACTAAAAACACAGTCACTGGAACAAGGTCTTGAGACAGAAATATACATCGGTTTTATCTCGGTGTGCTAATGACTGCGCAAGACAAGGAGGGGGTGACAGGGTTTAAATCTGATGTGTCTGCCTGTGTTCCTAATTCCATGCCTGCAGTATGCCTGTCTCGTGGGTGTTCTGCCCCTCTCCAGATTGAAGAGTACAACATTTTTAAGCTTTGGGATTTAATATATCTGCCTCAACCTTCACAACAGCTCTCCCTAAGCCCAGTGACATGGCTCCAACCACACCAAAGCCATCCCAATCTCCCAAGCTGGGAGCTAACAGTGTGCTTGACACAGAACCCAAGGGGACTTGCGAGTGGTTAATAATGGAAGATTCTTAAATATATCATAAATATCTATTACCAGGAAGATGAATAATGATAAGAATGCTCCTTTGCTTCAGTGCAAGACTTTCCTCTCTTGATACTTAACCTACCCCTGTGGATGAGGTTAAGCTATGCCCCTTAATGAGGAACTATTAAGACACCTATAATTAAAATGACTTTTCTCCAGAGTGCAGAAGGAAAATTACTTTTTTTTTCTCTTAACAATTATAAAAACATAACAAAATAACCACAGCAAATTTGAAAAAGATAATGTCCCTCCCAATTCTACCCCTCCAAAAGAAGGCATAAACGGATTGTTTCAATCTAAAACGGTTATATGTGGGAGGCATATGGACACCTGGATAATTCACTTAAAATGCAGGTCCCCAGGCCCAACTCACATAAACTGTGCTACATGAGATTTGGGGTCAGGCTCAGAGTTGCATCTGTTAACAACACCCCAGGCCATCTGGATAATGGTAGTCAAAAGACTGTGCTCCGAGAAACAATACCACATGTTCAATGCTGCTCTTTTTTCTCTTATATAATACAGATCTCCCAATCTTCCAATTCTATGTTCTAGCTTCTTGTTATCTAGTACATATTTATTTACACTACATTTGTTTTTTCAGCCTGGTGAAATTTAAGAGATCAGAATTTAAATCCCCAAACCTCTCTTAAATTTATTCAGATGCATTCTTATTAATGGGCCAGAGGGCAACTGCATCTGTACAGTTTCCACTGTGTACTGTCGTATTGCTTTCTAGTGCTGAGCAATTTATATTTAAACCGGCAGATTAAGAGGACCCAATATTCACCACAATGTCACCAGCAATGCGTATTTGAATTTATTTTTACTTTGTTCTGCTAATTTAGTCAGTGTAAAATGGTATCCCAAGGTGGATTTAATTTGTACTTCTTGCGTTTCTGGTGAAGATTAATATGTTTCCCTGTGTTTCTTTGCTATTTATAAGTTTTCCAGAGTTACAGTTAAACTTTTGAATCTCTTGTCACGTTCAGGGCATGGCTTTTTGCTTCTTCCTTGTCAAGGCAACTGAAACTTAACAGAGACCCGCAAAGCCAGTGATGGAACAGGACTGTGGTTTGGTTCAGTGCCCCGGGATGTGCTCTTAGCCAAATTATCTTGTGTCCTGGAAGTCTTAGGGCAAAAATATCCAGGTGGGAGGAAGACAGGAAGAAGAAAGATATTCCAAGTCAGCTTTCTGGGAAAGAGACTCTGAGATCAAGATCTGCATACAGGAGATTCTTGGGAGGAGTTTCCTCAAGATTAAGACCAGGAAGAGGTGACAGAAGCTGGAGCCAGCTGAGGGAGGGGCTGAGTAACTGCAATCTCAGCAGTGGTCCTGGGTAGCACTACTGGTGAAATGACCCTTCATTGTTGACCTACTTGAAGGCAAGGGTTCCAGGACTTTCTTCCTGCACATGGACCAGTCATCTGATGCGGGCTATCCCAGGGAAGGCATTCTGAGCTTGGATGAAGCAACTGTTTTCAATAGAAGGCAAATCTCACAGAAGCCCTCAACTGTGAACTGTCAGCCATCAATACTGTTAGCAGCTGGGGGGATGCATGTAGAGTCCTGAAGAGGGACTCTGGTTGACATATCACAGCATCCCCTGCTGAAGGAATCCTATATGGGTTGAGACACTCTAGTTTCCTTTCATATATGCTATCACTTTAGTTATCCACTGATGTAAACATCCCAAAACTTAGCCTGAAACAAACAAAACATTTCCATTTTGCTCACAATTCTGCCAGTGGGGCTGGGCTCAGCTGGGAAGTTCTTCTGCTGGTCTTGCTGGTGATCTCTCACTGGCTGTATTCTGCTGCTAAGGAAGCTGTGATGGGCTGAGCTCAGCTGGATGATGAGATGGCCAGGCTTCTCTCCCTCTCTCCAGGGAGTCTGAGGGCTTCTTCTTCTCACTGTGGCCTCAACAATTCCAGGCAGCATATTTGTATGGTTTTTCCAACAAGGTAATGGGTTTTCTTACATGGAGACTGAGGGCCAGTTCCCAGTGTAAGCCTTTATGGGAAAACGGGGTTTCTCAACCTTGGCACTATTGACAATTAGGGGTGGATAATTCTTTGTTGGGCTTCCCAGCTGGTGCTAGTGATAAAGAACCTGCCTGCCAGTGCAGGGGACCTAAGAGATGCAGGTTTGATCCCTGAGTCAGGAAGATCCTTTGGAGGAGGGCATGGCAACCTACTCCAATATTCTTGCTGGTAAATCCTATGGACAGAGGAGCCTGGTGGGCTATAGTCCATAGCGGGGTGGCAGAGTCTTATCCTGTGCACTGCAGAATGTTTCACAGCCTCCCTGGTCTCTGCTCACTAGATGCCGGCAGCATTCTTCCAATTGGGACACACACACACACACACACACACACACACACGTCTCTAGACATTGCCAAATGTCCCATGAGGGGCAAAAAAAGGCTCCTTTTGAGAATCACAACTTTAGAAAACCTAAAGTATTCTTGGAAGTTCTACCACATTCTGTTGGTTTAAACAAGCCATAAACACAGCCTAGATTCAAATCTCATGGCTGCCAGGAGACCTGGTTCACTGGGGGCCACCCAGGTAACAGACTGCCATAATTCTGTGAGGCTCACATTAAAATGTCTATATTATAATGTGAAGTTAAGGCTCATTCTTCCAGAACCATGCAGCTAGGAAGTCACAGCACCGAGATAGGAGCCCAAGTCTGCCTGACACAAAGGGTATACTCTCTCTACCACTGTGAACTGCCTACAGTGGCTTTCAAGGGGTTACTGTTAAGAAGGGAACTAACCTCAATTTAAGAAACTTGTGAGAGAAAAGAGCGAGGTTTTACTTGGGTTTAGTTATGGTTAATAAAGAAAACATTAATCACTTGAAGTGCTATTTTGGAGCACATGAAACCAAAATGAAGCACAATATGAAATGTTCATTTATTTCTAAGGGGCTTATTTTGTTAACATTCAATCATTCAATCCCCTTGGCCTTATTTATAACATTTGAGTGAAATGCATTTTTTTAATAACTAAAACTTTATTCTGAGTTTTATAGGCAATAAATTCCTTCTCTTGAAGATGCAGGAGGTGGGGGTTTGGACAAAGCCAGGATATACCACTGGACACCCCACCCCCAGGTGGGGCAGAGTTTCTTCCCAGGCAGAGTTTCTGCATCAGTGTTCCCTGCTGGAAATTGTAGCCTCTTACAAGACCCCAACTCCTACCAGGGTATGAAATGCCTAGACTTAATGCTTAGCTCCACCATTTACTGTTCACATGACTTTTAAAAAATATTTATTCATTTGGAGGATAATTACTTCACAGTATTATGATGGCCTCTGCCATACATCGACATGAATTAGTGGTAGGCATACATGTGGCCCCTCCCTCCTGAACTCCCCTCCCTTCTTCGTCCCCACCCCATCCCTCTAAGCAGTCACAGAGCACCAGCTTTGGGTTCCCTGCATCATACAAACTCCCACTAGCTATCTATTTTACATATGGTTATATATATATGTGTGTTTCAATGTTATTCTCTCAAATCATCCCACCCTCTTCTTCTCCCACTTCTACATGACTTTTGATGAGCCATTTAAATGCCCAGAGCCTCAATTTCCTTGTCTATAAACTGGCTGAAACCCTAGCCTGGAGGACTTGTGTTGAGATGAAATGATACCTAGACATGTGATCCCTTTACACTGTCCCTTCCTGAGGAAAGAGGGAAGTGCAGAGGAAACAACAGATACAACCCACAGAAGGTCTTTTTGACTTGAGAGCAGACTAACTCAAGCCTCTTCTTTATCAGATGGGAAGCCTGGTGTAGAAGAGGAAGCTTCCAGTGGATTGGAGCACACTCCACCGTCACTGTGATTTGTGGATTCTGTACCATCTCCCCTCCCACCCACGAAGCGAGCAGACACTTAAAAGGCAAAAATGAAGCATGAATAATTTTTCTCCTCTATTCCCCTCCCACCTTCCCAGACAGGACATGGGAACTGAAGAGAAAGGAGAGAACATAACGAAGACCCTCCGTCGAGGGATTCCCCAGGCAAGAACACTAGAGTGGGTTGCCATTTCCTTCTCCAATGCATGAAAGTGAAAACTCAAAGTGGGGTCTCTCAGTCGTGTCCGACCCTCAGCGACCTCATGGACTGCAGCCTACCAGGCTCCTCCGTCCATGGAATTTTCCAGGCAAGAGTACTGGAGTGGGGTGCCATTGTATTGTCCAGTCATTAGATACAGCCACCACTAACTCCCAAGTATTTCTCAAAACACAGTCTGTGAGTTCTTCTCCAAAATGTATATATCACATTTTTTTATAGAGAAAACTCTTTTACCTGGAATCCTCAGAACCCTAATGCTCTGGTGAGCTGAATGTTCTGTTTAACAAGAAGGGATCAGATCTCTCATGCATGGAATTCTAGTTTTCAATGTGGGGACACGGCAACAGGATTTTTGATCAAAGTTTTAATCAGATATAATTTAATGTTTATCTGAAGGCTTCAAAGGTACAGCAGCATTTTGTATTGCCTCCAGGAAATAATAAGAAACATCCACTGCCTAAGACTTGAGGGTAAACATGTATATTATTGGAGGTTTCTAATTTATATAGTGTAAATGGCAAAGAATTCCTCTATAGTTAAACCAATCTGCATTGAATCCTGGCTCTGGACTTACTAGCTGACTGTTCTTGGGCAGGATAATCTCTACAAACCTTCGTTTTCAATCTGTAGACTTGATATAAGAGTACCGCCATAAGGAAACAATATAATTATTATAAAGCCCTTAGAGCAAAGCCACACTCATGGTAAGTACTTTATCAAGTCAACTTTATTTTGCCTGTTCTCTTTTTTGGACTCTATTTCAGCTGCATGAAAAATAAACATGCAGAGAAAGAACCAGGAAAAACTACAGGACACCTAACTGTTCTCCTGGAGGAAATGTTGACAAAGCAAGTGAGGGAGGTTTGGGTATGTGAAGGCGATTTGCATGTCTGCAGCGCACACATCCTGCCTTGTCTACTCATCACAGCCGTCCTGTGGCTGGGAATGACGGCTGATAATTCAGGCTGCCAATCTAACTTAGGAGTGAGATTCCTCAAGCCCACGGCAGGAAAACATGCTGTTTGGATGACAGTGCTGGGGTTGGAAAGGCACAGGTGTGTCTCCAGTCCTGCGGTTTAAGTGCTCACAGCTCAGCCCCAGAGGCGCTTCCCACAGTGGGTTAGGAAAGGACACTGTGAGACCCCTGCCTACACCTCCCAGAGACACATGTGATCCCAGAGATGCATGAGGGCTTTCCTCTACCATCAGTCACCCCCGGGCATCCTACACCTCCCAGAGACACGTGATCCCAGAGATGCACAAGGGCTTTCCTCTACCATCAGTCACCCTGGGTATCTAGAAGCACAGCTGCTTTCATCTAAGAGATTTCACCTCGGCTACTGGGCCTGATCACTCATCCAATTTTTACTCAGAGAATTATTTCCAAATGTTAGCTAAAGTGAAGTGAAGTCACTCAGTCGTGTCCGACTCTGTGCGACCCCATGGACTGTAGCCCACCAGGCTCTTCTGTCCCTGGGATTCTCCAGGCAAGAACACTGGAGTGGGTTGCCATTTCCTTCTCCAGGTGATCTTCCTGATCCAGGGATCGAACCTGGGTCTCCCGCATTGCAGGCAGATGCTTTACCATCTGAGCCACCAGGGAAGCTTTATTTGTTGGCCGACTGTCTTATTATTGCGTGTGTGCATGCTAAGTCACTTCAGTCATGTCCAACTCTGTGCGACACCATAGACGGCAGCCCACCAGGCTCCTCTGTCCCTGGGATTCTCCAGGCAAGAATACTGGAGTGGGTTGCTGTGCCCTCCCCCAGGGGATCTTTCCAACCCAGGGATCGAACCCAAGTCTCCCGCATTGCAGGCAGATTCTTTACCATCTGAGCCACCAGGGAAGCTTTATTTGTTGGCCGACTGTCTTATTATTGCGTGTGTGCATGCTAAGTCACTTCAGTCATGTCCAACTCTGTGCGACACCATAGACGGCAGCCCACCAGGCTCCTCTGTCCCTGGGATTCTCCAGGCAAGAATACTGGAGTGGATTGCTGTGCCCTCCCCCAGGGGATCTTCCTGACCCAGGGATCAAACCTGCATCTCTTACTTCTCCTGAATTGGCAGGTTCTTTACCACTAGCACCAGCCGGGAAGCCCTGTCATTATTAATGTGCCTCAATTTCAGTTAGGACAACTGATGGCAGACCTTGGCTCAGGCAGATGGACCCTCCATGAGAACCCCTTGCCTGTGTCTTGAAGGGTTTTTCCACGTGACTGGCTCACAAGAGATGGGCTCAGCTCTCCCGTGGTGCCCAGGAAGCAAAATGTTGTCTTAAAGTATGAACAGAAAGGCTAAATGGGCTTCGATGATGCAAGAAAACCCCGGCGAGAGGAGGAACTTGGTATGTGCCAGGCAGTACTGGGCACAGCCCCCTGCAGCCCAGAGAAGCTGCAAAGGAAATGTTAACAGGACACGTGGTTTCTCAAGAGCCAGAGATAGAGACAGCTTTTCTTTTGGAAGCCCTGTTCAGTGGTGATGGCTGTATTCGCATTGGCTTACGTGGGATGCTCCCTGTTGGCTGCACTCACCCAGGGATAAGGGCCGTGTGGCTGCTGAGTGCAACACTGTCCCCCGACACTGAAGGAGAGGTGCTGGAAAGACCTGAGGAAACCAGCCTGTGTCCTGCAGGGGAAAACACCTCATTTTACAGTCAAGCCAGAGAGTCAAAGAGCAGGAAGAAATGGGGATTTCAGTCTGCTGGGTTTGTCTACCACCTTGAAGATCAGGTAGTAGTGGAAAGATGGGCATGGACTTGGAAGTCCAGTGTTCTTGGAGTCCAGGGGTTCCATTCTGCCCCGCCTATCGCTGTGTGATGCTGTGTCTCTGTTTCACCACATTGGAACAGGAACAAGATTACTAACTTTGTGGTTTCAAGGTTAAGTGGAAGGAGACATATAAAGATAGGGTACCTAATGCATGCACACTAAGTTACTTCAGGCATGTCTGACTCTGAGACCCCATGGACTGTAGCCTGCCAGGATTCTATGTCCATAGATTCTCCAGGCAAGAAAACTGGAGTGGGTTGCCATGCCCACCTTCAAGGGATCTTCCTGACACAGAGATCAAACCAGCATCTCCTACATGTCCTGCACTGGCAGGTGGGATTTGTTTGTTTGTTTGTTTTGTTTTACCACTAGTGCCACCTTGGAAGGCCTTGGTACCTAATGATTCGTATAAGTATTGCCTATTCTAACTTTATTTTCCAAGCTTTACCAAATGTGGGTAATTTCCTACTAAAATCCAATCTCCCTGTCTCCTTAATAAGAGACCTCTGGTTTTGTTCCAGAGCAGCCATGAGCCTAGTGGAAGGACTAAATCTACCAGTCTGCCTTGTAGGCAGAGATGACCCGTAAAACAGTTACTGAGAGAGGTTTCGGGGAAAACTCTCTTTGACCCTCGTCCAACCTGTTCTTCCATCCAGAAAGGACCGGCCTGAGCTCAGGAAGAGCTTGGATAAGCCTGGTGCCCAAGAAATGTTTTCTGACTGAGCAACAAGAAAAATAATAATAATAGAGACATTAACATTATAAGAGCTTGCACGGAGCCTGTCAACATGCTAAGCCCTTTACCCGTTTTGTTTAATCCTCAAAAAGAGTCCATGAAATATTTTCTATTAACTTCTATTTACAAAACAGGAAACTGAAGTATAGGAATACATGAGTTAGATGTAGGAACAAGTGAATATGTGAATGAGTGAGTGAACACTTGAATGACTGTGTCTTTTGGAATTCAGGAAAGAGAATTAGAGGTGGAGGGTAGGTGCAATTTTCTATAACTGGTGTAACAAAGTCCACAAATTTCGTAGCTTCATACAAGACAAATTTATCATCTTACAGTCCTATAGATTTTAGTCTGACACAGGTTTCTCGGGGTGAAAATCAAGGCATTGGCAGGGCTGTGTCCCTTTCTGGAGGCTCCAGGGGAGAAGCTGTTCCCTTGCCATTTCCAGCATCTAGGGGCTGCCCACGCTCCTCGGCTCATGGTCCCATCCTCCATCTTCAAAGCCAGTGATGTGGGGCCAACTTCGTATTGGGCTGCTATGCTGCCATCTCTGCTCTGCCTTCCACTTTCAAGGGCTTTGTGATTATACACTGGGTCCACCCAGATAATCCAAGATAATCTCCCTATTTTCAGAACAGCTGACTAGCAACATTAATTTCATCTGCAACTTTAATTAATTCCCCTTGCCATGTGAGGTAGTATATTTGCAGTGTCCAAGGACTGGGACATGGGCCTCTTTGGGGACCATTACTCTGCCTGCCACAGTAGGCTCTGCAGAAGTTCTCCTCACTGTTTGTAGGAATATTTTGCCATAGAAGCAGCTGCAGCATGTACCTAACTCCACAGTGGGAGGTCAGATCTCAGCTGAAGGACAACAGGCAGAGGAAACCTATTTGGTTCATTTTCCTGGTGTGGCTGTCGGGGTGCCCAGGAGAGGTGTGGTCACAGAGTCTCAGGCTTCACCTTCTGATGCAGATTCCCCATTAGCTGTCCAGGGGAAGGATGAGGGTAAGACTGGCCAGTCACACCCAGTGGCCATCTGTGGGTCACGGGCTTTCCTCGTCTTATTTCCAGTGGTCACTGTGCACATGGGATTGATTTTCAGGAAATTAGAAGAATGAGGAGGAGAAGTTGCGTTTGTTCAACCAAAACCAATCTCTTCACGTTTCTTTTCATACTCTTACTTTGATTAATCATGAGACTTACCTAGGACAATGAGGCCCTGAGACGGAGGTCACCCAGCCCAGGGGCCTGGCTACCAGCTCATAAAGTGGAAACTGGGATCTGAGTCTTCCACCCAGCCTATCCCTAAGCAAGTCTGACTTGCACCCACCAGTCCCATAGTCAGACCCTTCTCAGGGCCTCTGATCCAAGGCTTTTTAGGCCCAAATGACCACTTCTTGTCCTTATATGCTTATATCTTTCCCTCTATTAAGGCCCATGCTAGGACTTCCCTGGTGGTCCAGTGGCTAACACTACACACTCCCAGTGCAGGGCGGCCAGTTTTGATCCCTGGTCAGGGAACTAGATCCCACGTGCCACAACTAAGAACCAACACAGCCAAAAAAAAAGAAGACTCATGCTGCCTCCAGGAAGCAAGCTCCCACCACCCCACCTAAGAAGCCCATCTTGGCTTCCTGCCCTCACTTTGTCCAGGTCAGTCGTTCCATGATGACTGGTATATTTGTTAATGTCCACGATGAGTCTCTCTCACCTGACCTTGGACTCCTTAAAGACACTTCTACTTTAATGGCTTTTAGCTCACCATTGCCACCTAACTCTGCACCCACCATAACATCTTTCCCACCACCATCTCTAAATCTTTGTGGCTTAAAAGACAACTGGATGCTTTGAACGGAACCTCATCAACAGGTATTTTCCTTCTAATATTTCACCTTAGCACAGCAGCCTCAGAGCAAATCACTTACCTTTTCTCTAATACTTCAATGATTTAAACAAATCCTAACATTTCCTTAGAACCCACTATGTCTCTTCTCAAGTCTCTGTCCCCAAATGCTTTGTAAGAAATGTCTCTCTACTCCTCACCCAAAAAGTGAAAGACAAACAAGCTGGTCCTCGAGCCACCACCGGTGTTTCTGCAAAGTGATCAACTCAAGGTGACAACAAAGCACAGCCAGCCCGTGAGGCTGAGAGGCGGACGGCCCCACCCCCACCACTGGGCCCCGTCCACCCGAACCAAGGAGCAGATGGAGGTTTTATGCCCAGCTGAGCACCGCTCAGCACCACTGTTTGAACAGAAACACTCCTAGGTCAAATCTCAGAGATAAATAGGTAATTACAATTAATCCTTCCTAATTGCCATCCTTCTGCCCAGCACACTGGAAATAACACCTCACACATTCTTTCCAGGGTCCTCAGGGGTGGGCGAGGCCTTGCACGCTGTCTGTGCAGCTCCCTGCATGAGAGTCCCGTGTCCTCATTTTGCAGATGAGGAGGCTGAGAATAAACCAGGCGTGTGTTTCCAGCATTGCCGGGGTGGTGAGAACAACGGTTTTCAGCTGCGTTTGTCCAGTTCCAGGAGGATTAGATAAAGAGGAAACGATGCCCTGGGACTGATGAGCACGAAACCAGTCTGAAACACATTGTCTGTCCCTGTCTGAAGCTGACTTTGGAATGCCATACTTGGCACCTACTGTATACCAGGAACTGAGCTGGATATTTCCACACTATTTCATTTCATCTCCCTAACAACCCTCTGCATTATAAATTCCATTTTATAGCTGACTAATCTCAGACTCGGGGAAGTGAAGTGACTTGCCCCAAGGCCCCCCAGGTAGCCGAAGACAAGGTCAAAATTTGAATAGTTTATTCATTCATTTTGGTTCACTCTTCAACAGGTATTTATTGTAGAGCTGCAACAAGCATTTAAGATAAAGTTGTGAGCACTGTGTCCATATAGCCCAGACTACTGGGACATGCTAAAGCCCCTGGAGGGCTGGGCTTTAACCTGAAACTGGCCTGTATGTCCTGACCAGATGGGACATGCTAAGTAGCTAGGGCCAGGTCCAAGGAGGAATTCAACATTGGAAAACTGTCTTATGCCATTTTCCTCCTTCCCAAGGCAAAGGTAATTACAGGATCACTAAATACAACTTTGGGCTTCCCTGGTGGCTCAGTGGTAAAGAACCCACCTGCTGATGCAGGAGACGTGGGTTTGATCCCTGGGTTGGGAAGATCCCCTAGAGGAGGAAATGGCAACTCCAGTATTCTTGCCAGGGAAATCCCGTGGACAGAGGAGCCTGGCAGGCTACAGTCCATGAGGTCACAATGGAGTCAGACAGGACTTAGCAACTAAAGTACTACAAATACAACTTCACAAGAGCTTCCATTTCTCCAAAGCCTGGGAGAAACGCCCCAGCACAGCACACTTGTTCATGGCCATTTCAAAAACAGCCAAAACAGAACAGAGCAGGGATGGCTGGGGCTCAGTGGGCCAAGACGAATAGACTGGGCTCTGAACTTCAGGTGCGATCCCCAGGTTAAAAGCACTACCCCTGACACCTTGTGGATTGACACAGGTCAAGTCACCTCCTAGAGTCTTCATCTCCCATCAAGTTAAATAGTAACTCTTGCTTGTAGACTTATGGTGGAAATCAAAGGAGGTAACATCCAGTATATAGTGCCGTTAGCTGCTTCAGCCATGTCTGACTCTTTGAGACCCCATGGACTATATAGCCAGACAGGCTCCTGTGTCCATGGAATTCTCCAGGCAAAAATACTGGAGTGGGTTTTCATGCCCTTCTCCAGGGGATCTTCCAGACCCAGGAATTGAACCCAGGTCTCCTGCATTGCAAACAGATTCTTAACTGTCTGAGCCACCAAGGAAATTAACATCCAGTACACAGGAGGTACTTTAAACAAACATGAGAGAAACGACCCACCAGGGCTGGTGGGCAATGGAGGAAGGGTGCAGAAGGAGCCAAAATAAAGCAGCATTTCCTGGATGGAAGAGAGGAAGCCCCTGAAGACAGGGGCCTCATCTGTGCCCTAGTGTCTAGGACAGAGTCTGACACATAACAGCCATATTAATAAACACTTACGAATTTAGGAACAGATGACAACTGGTCAGTGTCACAGTGATACAAGAAGAGGTCACAGGAGGACAACCTGATGGGCAAAACTTGAATCCTGGGGGCCAGGGTCTTGGGTCAGCACATGACTGTAGGATGAGAGAAAGGTCATCATCCTTCCAGACCCAATTCCCAGAGGACGGCAGAGTCTTGATCTCAAACAGGAAGAAAGTGCCTGAGTTCTAGCCATGGCGCACTAGACTTGACGAGACTGGCTGCTGCAACGAGGGGCTGGGGCTCCCCAGAGTTCCCAGCCATCCCAGCCAAGCCCATTCGAACAAGGACCATTTCAGACAAGCTTCATGTTGGCAACCCTTTCTCTGGGACTTCTGGGTCAATCTAGCAGAAAGACAATCACACCAAAGAAAATCTTAGGTCCCCAAAACACAGCCAAAGGCATTGCACAAAGAAACATGGTGGATCTGGATTCCCTGTGGCTGGGGAGAAGGCCAGCTTCTTGCCTCAACCAGGCCTGAGTGGCCTCAGAAGCTGGCAAAGTCAGGACTGAGAGAGGCCAGCCTGTCCCTTCCCTGCCTTGCCCTCAGGCCAGGGCTCCATGACCCATCTGTCACCAGCCCCCTCTGCCTGAGCTCCCATCAGTGTCTGGAATACCGTCATGATCTGGCAGGAACCGTGGCAGGCTACAATTAATTAATTAATCAGTTTTACTCTATCAGCAATTGCAGACCAGGAATGTTAAATAAACAAATTAAGGGCTGTGTTTCACTAAAGCTCAGCCCAATGAAATAATAATGAGGCAAAGTGAACTGCTCTGAACAGGAGGAGGAGGAAGAATGTTATAAGGGAAATTCACCAGGGCAGTGAAGGCCCAGAAGAAGGCAGGGAAGATTCTGCTGGGGGACCCTCTCATCCCATGCTCCACTCGAGGAAAGTGCTGGAACCCACAGTATGGCAGAGAGAGCAGAGCTCCGCAGCCAGAGAAGAGTGGACTTGAAACTC
>NW_011494869.1:8423069-8426297 GCF_000754665.1 Bison bison bison | reverse complement strand
GCAAGGAAGTGGGAGGGTGGTCCACACTCTGGCTCTGCACCTTTAGGTGGCATGACTCCAAGTCTCCCAGAGGCCCCCTTGGGCTGTGCCTCCATACCCAGAGCTTGCTCATTCACACTCTGTATTGGCCCCCTGCTGGTGCTTCCCTGCGTGCTAAGTTGCTTCAGTCATGTCTGACTCTTTGCAATCCTATAGACTGTAGCCGGCCAGGCTCCTCTGTCCATGGGATTCTCCAGGCAAGAATACTGGAGGGGGTTGCCATGCCTTCCTCCAGCTCTTATGTCTCCTGCCTTGGCAGGTGGGTTCTTTGCCACTAGAGCCATCTGGGGATCCCACAGGAGGTGCTTCCCTGATCACCCACAAGACCAAACACCTGCAATCAAAACCTGCTTCTGGGAGAACCCAGCTTGAGACAGCTTCCCTGGACAGATGCAAGGGATTATTTTCAAATGTTCTGCCCCTTCCTCTTTCAGTGTCTTTGTAATCCCAATTGACAGAGGCCACAAGAGTTAAAATTTCTCCAAGGAGGTCCCACTGGTAGCACAGAGTGGGGAACGTGCCTTCGTGGTCAGCAATTACGCACCTGCAGCCGCCAAGGACCAAGGCCTGGTCCAGGGGCTGGGTGCCCAGATGTGAGCAGCCAAGACAGACACCACTAGCATGGATAAGAGGCACGGCCCCCAACCAGGTGTGACCCTGAGATGCAGGACTAGATGGGGTCTTCTGGTCCTGGGCCTGGAAGGTTCATTGCCCGCCTATGGGATGGGAAGCCAGACACACCCTGGCATGACCCTCAGTCTCCTCAGCAAAGTGAAGACGTTTAGACCCGGGCTGCAAATGAGCCAAGAGCTCTGGGACCTTTCAGAATCTGTCTGGCCCATTCTCGCAGAATCTGTGGTGACTCATCCAGAAATTGATATCTGGGCAATGTTCCAGCATCGCTGTTGGATAATAATGTTCTTTCCCAAGGCTTTATCTAGACAGATCAGCATGTGGGGCTGTTAGAAAAGTCTATTTTTCCTCTGCCAGGGTCTTCAGTGTAGAAGGTGAGTGTGGTCCCCAGGGAAGGATCCCTGACACGTACTTGAGGCAGCAGCCTCTCAATTCTCCCCTAAAGACACCATCATGCAGGCATCTTGTCGGGATGTCCTACACTCCTGTGCATGGGATCCCCCAGCCCTGGGTTCTAGTATGAAACTGAGACAGTGCATCTGAAAGCCAATGAGAAAAGGCTCTAGAGAGTATTCTAGAACTTTGAGAAGAGGGATCAGAAGGAGTTACACCATGGGCCAGTTACAGAGGTGGTCCCATGCTCTCCCCGGCTCCAGGTATCTTTGAGGCTGCAGAGGGTCCCAAACATGTTCTAACAAAGGAGACAATTGTCTCAGGGCAGTGTTTCCAATTAGGGCCCTGCTATGGTGATGGGCCGGAAAAGGCAATGGCACCCCACTCCAGTACTCTTGCCTGGAAAATCCCATGAACAGAGGAGCCTGGAGGGCCTGCAGTCCATGGGGTCGCTGAGGGTCGGACACAACTGAGCGACTTCACTTTCACTTTTCACTTTCCTGCATTGGAGAAGGAAATGGCAACCCACTCCAGTGTTCTTGCCTGGAGAATCCCAGGGATGGCGAAGCCTGGTGGGCTGCCGTCTATGGGATCACACAGAGTCAGACATGACTGAAGTGACTTAGCAGCAGCATGGTGATGGGCAGAAGGAGAAGAGGGTCACAGAGGATGGGATGGTTGGATGGCATCACCGATTCATTGGATATGAACCTGGGCAAACTCTGGGAGATGGTGAGGGACAGAGAAGCCTGGTGTGCTGCAGTCCATGGGGTCATGAAGAGCTGGACAGGACTTGGTGACTGAACAACAACAAAGGTGATGGGCTTTTCTGTCAGTTACAGGTAGAGACTCTAAGTGACAAATAGCCACAGGGAGTTCCTCTATGACTGCACAGAGATCCGTCTGGCAAAGAATGTTAAATGTTCCTCTCATGCCCTCCCCACCACGCACACACACACTTACCCTACATACGTTTACCCTGCTCTGCCCTGTGCTAACAGTCCTTCTATCATTGCAGCTGTCTGAGAACATCCGAGTGCTCTGAAATATCACAGGATGGTTGTGGGATGGTCTCACTCGGTACCACCCACCAGTATCTCCTGGATCCCTACTCCCTGCATGCACACCTTCCAACTAGAACCTGGGGACTTTGCTCAGCTCTCCCTGAACATGACTAGTAATAGGAATAATGATAATACTAACAACCATCACTGTACATGGGTTGCCTTGTGTCAGGCCCTGTGCTGTTTTACATGCATTAATTCAGGGGTTACCAAAGGCCTAAATCCACAGCCCCACTACTCCACCACCTGTTTAGGTAAGTAACGTTTTATTGGAACAGCCACAAAAGAGACGGCATGGCTCACGAAGCCTAAAATAGGTCCTATCTAAACCAAATTGGAAAAGACACACGTATCCCATTGTTCATTGCAGCACTACTTAAAATAGCTAGAAGATGGAAGCAACCTAGATGTCCATAGACAGATGAATGGATAAAGAAGTTGTGGTACATACACACAGTGGAATATTCAGTTCAGTTCAGTTCAGTCACTCAGTCGTGTCTGACTCTTTCCGACCCCATGAACCGTAGCACCTCAGGCCTCCCTGTCCATCACCAGCTCCCAGAGTTTACTCAAACTCATGTCCATTGAGTCAGTGATGCCATCCAACCATCTCATCCTCTGTCGTCCCCTTCTCCTCCTGCCTTCAATCTTTCCCAGCCTCAGGGTCTTTTCAAATGAGTCAGTTCTTCACATCAGGTGCCCAAAGTATTGGAGTTTCAGCTTCAACATCAGTCCTAACTCAGCCATAAAACGGAATGCATATGAGTCAGTTCTGATGAGGTGGATGAACCTAGAACCTATTATACAGAGTGAAGTGAGTCAGAAAGAGAAAGATAAATATTGTATTCTAATGCATATATACGGAATCTAGAAAAATGGTACTGAAGAATTTATTTACAGGGCAACAATGGAAAAACAGACATAGAGAACAGAATTATGGACATGGGGAGAGAGGAGGAGAGGGTGAGATGTATAGAAAAAGTAACATGGAAACTTACATTACCATGTGTAAAATAGATAGCCAACAGAAATTTGCTGTATGGCTCAGGAAAATTAAACAGGGGCTCTGTATCTAATTGATACAGGGGCTCTGTATCAA
>NW_011494869.1:8416953-8422969 GCF_000754665.1 Bison bison bison | reverse complement strand
AGAGAGGTTCAAAAGGGAGGGGATACATGTATACCTATGGCTGATTCACGTTGAGGTTTGACAGAAAACAACAAAATTCTGTAAAGCAATTATCTTTCAATTAAAAATAAATTAAAAAAAAAAAAACAGGTCCTATCTAATCCTTTACGGAAAAATTTTGCTGATCCATGCATTAACTCATCTTCCCTCTTACCAAAGTCCTGTGACCTGGAAATCACTGTAAAAGTCTTTTATATAAAAATAAACAGGAATTCAGAAAGATTAATCACTCAAGGAAACACAGCTTGTAAGTGACAGAAGTAGAATTTGAAACCCAGGAGTTGAGGGTACAAGTCCTGGCCTCCTGTGATCTAGCCACAACTTCTCTCAAGACTGAATCAGAAATGACCAATGAACCACTGGCTAACAGGAGGGCTGGGAAGGCTGGGACAGGCATGGGGATTAACGAGGTCACCAGCAGCCCCAGGGCAGCAGGGCGGCTCAGGGCCTCGCAGGTGTGCTAAGTCTGGAAGGGCTTTTTGCTCCATCAGCACTGAGTGGCTCGTGTCTGCTGGATTTACAAGGCTCGGCATCACACAGCCCAACCTGTTACCTGCCATTATGGATGCCTCAGGCTTTGTACTACCAGGGCCCGGTGAATAGCAGATACTTAAACTTGTTTGCAAAGGTCGCCCTCTCTCTTCTGAAGTCTCTTTTCCACTTTGGATGGAGAATGGAGCCATGCTGTAATAGTCCTAGAATTTCAAAAGTATCCTTGAAGCCAAGAAGTCACCCCCTGCGCTGGGATCCCTGTCCTCCCCAGAACACTCCCTAATGTAGTTTGTCCTGCTCTTCTGGGCCCATCACAGGACCCCAGGCTGGGCATCCCTCTGTGTTTCCACTGCCCCTCCTATGGCCTGGGTCTTTCCCACCAGGGACCAGTGATGCCCACCTTCAGCTGTCTTCAAAGCCTGCAGAGTTTTGTGCACAAACAGATGCCCTAGCCCTCTCCAGACAGCCTGCTTAACCAGGGGCGATGTGGTGCTCGGAGTCTGTTAAAGTCCCACCAGGACACTGTGGCCTGAGAGCTAGTGCTATGATCCATTATACTTCAGCACATCCCTGTGTGCTGAGGGCAGCTTTGCAAACCTTGGTGGACCTGGAGGGGTCCCCTGAGTATGACTGGTATTCTCCTTCCAACAGTCAAGATGTGTCATGAAGGGCCATAAAGCCTTCTGATTGGAAGTTTCCTCTGGTCAGAAAAATCACAGCAGAGCAGGTTGGTTTTATTGGTACTAATTAGCATAACAAACACCCAGCATGAAAAGCCTAACCTTACAGTCTAGGAAGTTTGCCAGCATCTCCATCCACTCAGGTCATTGTTTAAAACTGCTCACATTTAAATGGACGATGGAGTTGCATTTCTCTTATTGCAAGGGAATAGAATTTGGAATCTGGGGATGGAATTTTGTCAAAATCTTATTTAAAAGAGAAAAGAACTGATGCTATGAAGCTTCAAGTGATAACATGAAGTTTTCAGTTAGATCAAGGTTCAAACTCAGGCCTTGACACCTCTGAAATATCATTACCTTGGACAAGTCTCTCCATGTCCCCAACCCTAAAGTTTTCATTAATAAAATGAAGATAAAGATGCTCCCCCTCCCCAGAGTGATTAGAATACAAAATACTTAAGGTCCCAGGACATGGTTGGTCCTCAATAAACACTTAGAGTAAGACTGGCTTCCCCTGAGAAGTTTGCAGCCTAATAGGAGGGGGAAAATCATGCACAGAAGTTATGACCTAAGCCAGATCACAAGGATAATTCAGAGGATCAGCAGAAGGAAAAAGGGAAGACTTTAAGAAGAAGGAAGTGTTTAATCTTGATTTGGGAGGATGATGTGGTGGGACTGCAACATTTAAGGATGGGGAGGAAAGGCAATCCTGTTGGAGGGACGACAGAGGCTCACAGGAGCAGCAATAGGCACAACCAACCAAGGACACTCCCCACCTCCCACCAAGGTTTCAGCAATAGATGCAGACATGAGGCCCAAGGGTCAAGCAACCCAGGGTGCTTTCATTTCCCCACCAGGACAAACAGTAGCCTCCTGGGAGAGGGGAGAGGGACTGAAGGAGGTTTGATCTCCAAGGTCAGCTTGGGATTGAGGAGTTTGGATATTTTTGTCCTCTCTGCCATCAGCCAGGGGGCAGGGGCATCTCAAAGCCTAGAGGCAGAAGGTCCAGGACAAGCAGGCTCAGAGAGCCAGGGAGCTGCTAAGGCAGTGAGCTCCTGACAAATGGGAGCTTTACTCACACCTGGTCCAACACACCCCACAAAGAGAGCCAGCCAACTGGTCTGCCACATAAGGCATGTTATTTTTCTGCAACAGATGCTTTTTTCATCTACTTATGGAAAGGGAAGCTCTGATGGCAGGGAGAATGGGGTTTATGTAGTTTGGGATGGCTCAATATTTTCTCAGACATGCTGCCTCAGCCTTTGTGGCCAGAGAGGAGGCAGGGACCAGAGGCACACCTGACCCAGTGATCCCACACAGTGCCAGGAGGCCCTCAGGACACCAGTGTCCTGCCTGACAGTTCAGTTAAAAAGCTCTGAGGTCAAAAGTCTTTGGAAAAGGACTTCCCTGGTGGTATAGTGGATAAGAATCCACCCACCAATACAGGGGACACGGGTTCAATCCCTGGTCCAGGAGGATTTCACACGCCATGGAACAACTAAACCCATGCACCACAACTGAAGCCTGTGCGTTCTAGGACCCATGAGCCCCAACTAGTGAAGCCCCTGCACCTAGAGTCAGTGCTCCACAACAAGAGCAGCCACCGCAACAAGAAGCCGTGCACCACAACTCGAGAGCAGCCTCCACTCGCCACAGAGAAAAGCCTACGTGCAGCAACCAAGGCCGGTGCAACAACAGAGAGTCTTTGGAGGAGGCTCAGCCGCACTTTCTTCATGGCAGTGGGACTTCAGAGAGGCTGAGATGCTGGCACAGGTGAAGGATATGTAGAGGACAAGGGTGGGCAGTGCTTTCCAAGTTCACGGCACCACACTGCTGCCACCTTGCCTTGTTCCCTAAGAGGCCCTCTGAATAGCTCTGCTGCCCTGGGATCCAGGGAGCAGTTTAGGGTGGATGGAGATAGTGATATTAAGGGTCAGGGCCATCCTGGGCAGGTGTGTGCACCTGTGCTCGGGAGGCAGTATGAGCCTGAGTCTCCTCCAGCCTGTCTCCCCACCAACCTATTCCCAGCTGCCTTCTGAAGAACAGATACTCCCAACAGCCGCCCACATGCCTGGCCCTGTGCGTCCTGATTTAACTTCATTCCCATGGTATTCATCCTCAGGTCAACCATGTGCAATAGTTACCATCAAAGTCATTCTATAAGAGGAAACCAAAGCAGCTCAAGGAGGGAAGGATACTACCAAAGGCCCCAGAAGGAGAGGAGGGATTGGAACCATGTTTGTCACAATCCTGTGGGCATTTCAACCCCGTGTCAGGGAGAGACCAGGGATAAACGCTCAGTTTCTCTGCAGTTGAGGAGAAGAGAAAATGTGGGGTGCTGAGGTGGGCACTATAGTAGAAAAGTCAGAACTCAAACCACAGCAGCTGCTGTCTAACAACATATGAGAAACAAGGCTAGGCTCAAGGGAGAAGCCAGCAAAGCCAATGGGTTCTAACTTTCCATCCCTGTACTGCTGGGGAGTCGAGCTACCCGACTGGCTCCAGTGGATTCCTGTGCCCAATCTGAGTTATCAGATAACTGACAATATCCATGCCAAGGAAGCCCAGCATCCACCCACAACACAACATCATGTCAAAGATGAGGAAACTTGCAGGAAAGAGTCAAATTCAAAAATCCATAACAGTAATCCAGCCTACAGAGTGAGGGTTAGATTAGGAACATCGTTAAGTTAAAGGTTACAGGAGAGGAGAGGTGTAACACTGTGTTGGACTTGAGCAAGAAAGAGAAAAGATGGGAAATGCAGAGGTTTCCAAAGTGTCAATTACAGGGATGGCCAAGGCCATGGAAAGGGACCCCTGAAGGGAAGGCTGTCCCACAAAGTGCTTTCAGATGTCAGTCCCCAGAGCTCCTGCTGTCTCCAAGAAAAAGGGAGCAGAAATAGGCAGCATGCTGTCCCCAGACCCCTTTTCCAGCCTTGGCTTGAAGAAGCCAGGCTTGTGAGCTGAACTGAGCCCCTCCACCCCAAACTCATTCGTTAAAGTTCTAAATCCTAGAACCTCAGAATATGACCTTATCTGGAGATGAGGTTTTTACTGAGGTAACCAAGTTAATGTGAGGTCATGAGGGTGGACTCTAATCCAATATGACCGCTATCCTTGTAAGATGGGGAAATTCTGGATACAAACAAGTACACAGGGAACAAGTGTAAGATGTGAAAGGATGTAGCGGATGGCCACCTACAAGCAAGCCAAGGAGAGCGCCTGGAACAGACCCTTCCTCCCCACCGCCCACCCCCTCAAAAGGAACCAACCCAGCCAACACCTAGAGTTTTGGCTTACAGCCTCTAGAACTGGGCAACAGTGGGTTTCAGTCATTTAATTCACCCAGTCTGTGGCAGGTCTAGCAAGTTAATAAAAGGGCCTAAAAGGAAAGGGACAGGAGGCAGAGATGTGTCAGAAGGAGGGTCTCCTCCACCGTTGCCAGACCAGGCACCATCTGAAGACCCCTCAGAACCAGATGGAGTCTGTCTTTACCCAGGCAGAGGCAGAGGATGAGCAGATAGATGGCTCCTCCGAGGCCCCTCTTGGGATGAAGGAGCCACTAACCAGTGAGCGATGGGTTCACCAGGGACCAGGATGAGCTCAGCCCCCAGGGAGCACACAGGCCACAGGTCACCTCACTCACCCATGCATGTGATCATTCACAAACCCATCCTGCATCTCTGGGACTCCCCATCTGCCTGCCCTCAACCATTCCTCACTTACAACTGACCAGGGGAGCTGCAGGTCCATACCACTGACGAAGGACTGGGCCCCTCTGGTCTTCTCATTTTCCACAATATCTTAAGGCAAAATCGCTCTGGGTATTGTCTCAAGCTGACTGGCTGGGAGGCAGAATTTGAGACAGAGGTTGGTAAGGCAAATGTCTATTATGGAGCCCTCTTGTGCTCCACAGGTGAGCAAGGGAAGAAGCTGGATTGGGCAGAAGGAGCAGGTAAGGTGCAGTGGGGTCTCCACAGAAGGCTCAGCCAACTCTACAGGGAATTCAAAGAGTTGGGGACCCTGCACAGCAGTTGGGGTGAGAGGGCCAGGCCTTTCGACCCCTGCAGCACTCAGCCGTGGAAGGTGGGCCACCCTAAAAATAGAGCCAGACTTTGGGGTGGGAGCTCTTTCCAGCTGAGGAAATTCTGTGGCTGGGGGCTTCGTGGCACACTGCAGAGTTCTCCACGGATATACGAAGTTTATTTTGTACCAGGGTTTTCAAGACCCCATTCCTGGGCTCCCCAGGAGGCTGCAAAGCCCAGTCTGCTGCTGCCATCCAGGTGTCTCTTCAACCATCCCTTTTCTCCTGACCCTGTGCCCACGGCAGAAGCCCATTAGCTTCACTAAAGGAGTTGAATTTCAGTTCTGCCATCAGATGTGCACGTGCTCTAGGGAACTCTACTGTGCTACATAATTCCTCCAGGAGCTGGAGGGAGGGGGACCGACAGAAGCAGTAAGCCGGGTCTTTCCCTGAGTCTAGTTTCCAAGAGGAGAGCAACTTTAACCACTCCTCTGTGCTGAATCCACCTCACAGCCTGCCACGCTGTGCAGAACAAAGTTATGCGTGAAGGTGGCAGCTGCTGATGCCGCTCTGGCTCCATGTCGTGGCTCTCAGTAACGGGGCACACCTGAACACAGAGTGCCTCACCCTGGCATCTCCAGCACAAGAGAGGTCACCCCAGAGGAGATGCTGTAGCTGGACCTTGAAGAATGAGGAATCATAAATAATAAGAAAGGAGAAGGCATTTCAGGGAGAGAAAAACATGTGCACAAGTACAGAGGCAAGGAAAACATATTTTAAC
>NW_011494869.1:8397960-8416853 GCF_000754665.1 Bison bison bison | reverse complement strand
ACCCAGAGATGGACAGCAATGTATTTCTCACATGAGTGAATGTCATGTGTTTGACCTTGAACTCAGAGGACTCCTGAACCTTGGATCAAAACTGCAAAGAACATAGTGTGGATTTCTATGCCAACACATACTGCTAAGAGAACTATGTTCCATGCTCAGTTGTGTGAGGCGAAGAAGAAAACCCAGTCTCCCGGGTTCCAAAGGCCGCCTCTTATCATGGTGGCTGGACTCGAACTCTGACCTGGCAGATCCTGAGTTAAATGCCAGCTTCAGCATTTACTAACCATGAGATTCAGGGGAAGTTACTGAACAATCCATTCCTTTTGCTCTGTGAATGGTCACAGTGGCCCCTTCAGAGTGGTTTTGAGGATGCTAAAGTGGTGGGGGGTCAGGGCGGAAGAAGGAGGTATTGTATATAAAGGATGCAGACCAGGGTCTGGTCTGGCCACAGTAAGGATCTCGGAAAAAGAGCTCAGTCTTTGTAGACACAGTGGGCATTTGACTCTCGATCTTGGCTGGTCTGTAACCTTCACTTGCACCCCCTTCCCAGGGACCCTCAGCACTCCATGGACACCATTCCTTTTCTCTGCAGGTGGAGACAGTCAGACGTCAAGTCCTCCAGTGGGACCTCGTGTCCAGGGCAGACTCAGAACTCACTGGTGTGTGTGTAGATGTAGGGAGGTAACCGAGGTAGAGCATCCAGCGAGGAGCAGGCGTGTGACACAAATGGTACAAAAATGACAGTATAGGGAGGGTCAGCCCTGCCCGTGTTTCTGAGGAAACAGCTCTGAGTCACTCTGTCTTCCTTTACTAAGACTTTTTAGGAGAGAACCTGGAACTGACTACCTTGACAAGCAGTCCACTGGAGTCACTCATCTCCTTTGGCTGGCTCCCTCTACCTATACAGGCATGAGAGCCGAGGACCCAGATCCTTTACGTTTAGAAAACCCTTCCCCAGATGACCTGGTAAAGGGAGGCCAACAGGCACCTTCTCATTAGAATTGGCCAAGAACTGTCTGTGGTCTCAAGGCTTTGAAGCAAGTTTCCTTTAGACTCCATGTCCCTAGAGACTCAACTGGAAAGCCCTAGAGCCCAGCCTCCCTGGCGGACTGGTGACCCTGAGAGAAGCTTGAGGTCAGGGATACTCATCTGATAGCCTGGGGGAAAGTGTGACCGCTGTGTAAACACCTGCTGGAGAAGCCAACAATCCTGGGGCTGGGCTAGAAGAGTACCTGATCATGGGGTCATTGTGTGAGCCCTAGTGGTTCATGGATGAGAGACAAGCTTCCTCGCTCAAGGAGCTGCAGGGGCTGCTGAACAAAAGCAACACAGAGCCAGCTGCTCCAAAGGATGAAGGACTGCTGAGTGGACACAGAGAAATGGGAGCAAAAATCCTTTGGTAGAAGAAGTGGAGACAGTGGGACAGCCAAGGTGATTTGGTGGGAACTCTGAGTTGGGTGTGGAGAAGGAAATGGCAACCCACTCCAGTGTTCTTGCCTGGAGAATCCCAGGGATGGGGGAGCCTGGGAGGCTGCCGTCTATGGGGTCGCACAGAGTCGGACACAACTGAAGCAACTTAGCAGCAGCAGCAGCAGCTGAGTTGGGTGAAATGAGGCCAGATGGATAAAGACCTGGAATTCTACACCAAAGCTTGATTTTTGCTCTAAAGAATAACTACCAAAGGATATTAGACTCAAAGATGACATGACTGGTTTCTCTTGACAATCTCAGTGTTTAGAGACAGTGCAAAAATTCAAGAGAAGGTACTGAAGGGACCAGTGCTTTTGTGAAGTTCAAATCCCCAATTTTTAAACTTGTTTATATGCACTCATGTGTTTATGGTAACTTTATGTGGACTAATGTTACCCAGGCTGAATGGTGGCCTCAAATGCCCCCTCAACTCCATCCGCAAAGTTCTTTTGGTGTTATATGCCCAGGCGTTGACTTCATTTTAACTCCTCATTCTGTTCTCCTATGATGTCTCGCAGATAGACATCCTTCTTCTGTCTTAAGAGTAAGTCCCTCTTGAGCCATGCCATATACCCATGATAACCAGAAACCACCTTCAGGACCAAAACCCACATTTACTGCCATTACTGCCAGACAGGCTCATGGTGTAGCTGGTTTCCTTAAAGGTAGTTAACAATGTCCAGCTACAAGTGGTTTAATGTAGCTTCATTTGATGGTCATGCAATTACAGTCTACCCTAATAGGATTCTTAGACAGACCTCACATCATAACTTTCATTTTAGGGAATAATGCACACACCCTTGTTTCTCTCCATCAGATTGGACACATATACATTTTTAATAAATGTGCTCTAAATTGAGCTGGTCTGGACCAAAATCAAAGGAAAGGAGATTACACGGCATTCTAAGCACCAAATTTCAGAGTCCTTTTCAGTGGAAATAGGAGTAAGAATATCTGTGAGAACTCTGAGAAGAATCAGAGAGCTCTGGCTGACGGGATGAGATGGCAATTCTCATGATAATTCTGATTTAAAGCAAGGAAGTGAAATCTCTCATGGGGGAATTTCAGCTTCCAATCTTCTATTGTGTTTAGGTGGAATTAAATGAGGCATAGAAATGTATATGCTGCTTTGATAAATTTATCCTTTCCTGCAGTTGTAAAATCTACAGTTATTTCCCAGCCTAAAGGCCTCAGCAAGGGTGACTGACTCTGAATGTCATCCGTCCTCCCCCTGGGCTCAGGAGTAGGGTATAAGGGACAGAGGGGGAAGCTGGGCTTTGCAATCACAAAGCCCAGCAAGGGGTTGGGGGGCACTCTGGGCTCAGACACTTGCCAGCCAGCTGGCACTGAGTGTGGTTACTTAGGTACACTGATTCCAAGGCCAGCACAAAAGTTCAATACTCTCTTAACTCTTATATTCATCAACCCTGTGACTGACATTTCCACTTGGCCTATAGTGGGGCTTCTCAAATTAAATGACTTCTAAACCATCCCTTTGATCTTCACCCCACAGTTAATCCCTGTTACCCAGGTTTCCGGCTCTTAAGGGCAACACCATCCACCTTGTGTTGAGGCCAAACCCCAGGGTTTATTGTTTATCCTTCTTTTTCTCTCATCCTTCCAGTCTATCATCTCCTTTAACATGCTGTTTTGTAATCAGTTAAGTGAGGATAATATCTCCCTTCCTCAGATGATGTGAGGATTAGATATAATCTATATAAAGCACCAGGCACATAGGAAATGCTCAAGTGATATCCATTTTCAATACCGGGCTCTACTCACTGAAAAAGCCCCCATTCTCCTGAATAGACACATAGGCTCTGATTCTGTGCATTAAAAAAATGAATTGGAAAAACATATATCCTAGAGTCTAGGTTTGGAGAGATAAATGCTAAAGGCCTCAGGGTGAGCATCTAAGAGCCTGTGGGTAAGGCAGTGGTGCATTAAATGAGAGTGTTCTCATTTTAGTGTGCTCCAAAGTAGCCCACTAATAAGCTATGATCATCACAGGTAAATGGAGATTTCACAAAAAGAAGAGAGAAAAAAAAAAAAGACAAGGAAAATAAATGTGCAATTCAATCAAAAGCCATTTGGCTGAAGTTATGCAATTTCAAGTTCGGGATCAGGCATTATGCTTATTGCCACCTCTGATAACTAACACATTAGTTTTCTGCTGTATGCAATTATTATGGGGAAAAAAACAAAACAAAATTCAATTCACCTGTATTTGTCACTAGAGTATTGCGTCTGCTACACAAAGGCAGGAGATTGAAAAGAAAGATGCCTCTTACTGAATTTTGAGAAAATGTGACTCTTCTCTGAGCCTTGAATACACAGTCGGATGGTTTGAAGAAGGGTCGGTGTTCTGCATACAACCCATGTCTTTGGCGCCAAGGCACCTTCTCTTTAGGCACGTCTGTACCCTGGCCCCGCCCCTTTTCATATTTGCACTCAAGATCTTTAGTCTTTTCTATTGGTGGACTATTGATACAGATGTTCACCCAGAACAATGTGAAGAGAGTCCCAGCTCCTGGAAACACCCATGGTCACTGACTGGGCAAAAAAGAAAATGCCTGCTCTCGCATAGGTCTCTGTTCAATGCCATGTCTGGTTGTCTGCTGCCATGTTTGCTTTGGTAAAGCCAATGCTCACCAAAGTATTCTGATGCAGGACAACAAAGGAAAAGTTCACCTCTTCTTTGGCCTTTCCCCCTTGGCAAGGATGAAGCGAGCGCTAGAAGGAACCAAATCTGTGATAAGGGTGAAACCAGCGAGAGGAGGTGCAAGCTTCTATGGGAAGTGCCTCTCTTAACTGGAAGTTAAGCAGATGTGGATTTCAGTCTTTGCTTCTGGCAAGTGCAGTTCTCTTGTGTCCATCAAGTTGGGCTGAAGACATCTGCCCCTCTGGGAGCATAGGGTGGGGGATGGGCCGGGATGGAAGGAAGGATTGGTGGTCCAAGACCCAGCTTGGGATCTTGCAGAGGGAACCCAGTCTTCCCAGGCATGGTTGGCACTGGGCTTTTAATTTGGGGCTGTTATTTGAACCTTCATACCCTTCTTGCGCTACAGAAACTCTCCACATTATGCATCAGGGACCGCCTCTCCCTAGAGAAGGTGAAAATGCAAACTACCTCCTTTCTCCTCCCCCTCCCCCTGGGCATCTAGAGTGAGGTGTGTAATCTGGGATGTGCCTGAATGGGATGGGGAGCTGGCAACACAAAGACCCAGGGACGGGGGACCACAGAGACTCTATGCTGGAAGTGGGTGGCAATGGTGTTGGGGCCATGGTTGACATTCTGGGGACAGTGGTGGCAGGGGCTCCTCCCAGCTGGTTCTGTGGCCTGATTTTGGCATCATTCTGGGTGTCACCTGGTCTCCTCTGTTCTTGCCCCTTTCCCCCTACTTTCCATCCTTCCTTTTTCCCTCCCTCACTCCCTTCCTTCCTTTTACATTGTAAATATCTTCAACATGTCATAACATATTGAGATAATATAAAATACACCTGGTTCCCAACTGCCCAGCTTAATAAAATCATAGCATTTTATTGAGAAGTAAAATATTATAGATAAATTTGAAGCCTCTGTGAATCCCTATCTAATCTCGTTTCCTTTTCTGCCTTCCAGAGGTAAACTATTTTGAATATGCTCATTATTATGCAAAAATATAATTTTAGTATATAAAAGTTACTAATTAAATAAAATTCAATAAATTATATAGATGTCTGCTTATATATACACACAGGGCTTCCCTGGTGACTCAGCAGTAAAGAATTCACCTGCCAATGGAAGGAGACACAGGTGTGATCCCTGGGTTGGAAAGATAAAATCCCCTGGAGAAGGAAATGGAAACCCATTCTAGTATTCTTTCCTGGGAAATCCCATGGACAGAGGAGCCTGGAAGGTCACAGTTCATGAGGTCACAAGGGGTCAGACACAACTTAGTGATTAAACACTACCATACATACACATACACACATACACCATAATACATGCGTGATTTCTCGTCCACTCAGCTTGGTAAATAGATATTCTGAGAAATGCTCTGGTTACCAAGAGAAATCACTAGACTGAGTAGATTGTACCCCGTTATGAGGGTGGACTTCATTAGGCCTTGAATAGGGGCCTAATCAATCAAAGGCCTGAATAGAACACAGAGGCTGAATAAAAGGGAACTCTGCCTGTTCTGACTACACGAGTGGAGACATCAGTCTTCTCCTGGCCTTGAACTGGAACTAACACCACTTGTCCTCCTTGTTCTCAGGCCTTCGGATGTGGACTGGAAGCAAAAACAGTTCTCCTGGGTGTCCAGCTTGCCGACTGGGACTTCTCAGCCTCCACAATCACGTGAACTAATTCCGTAGACAGACAGACACACAGATGATGGATAGATTCTATCGGTTATGCTTCTCTGCAGAACCATGACTAACATAGATTTTGAAACCAAGAGTGATTCCAGAGGAACAGAACTTTAAGGATTACTTTTTTGGTGTCCGTGGTATTTGTTAATCACTTATTTATCAAGAGAAACTATTCCTTAGCCCAGATAGTCATAGTTCATATTTTCATAGTTCAAGAACAAAGTGAAAGTCACTCAGTAGTGTCCGACTCTTTCCAACCCCATGGACTATACAGTCCATGAAATTCTCCAGGCCAGAATACTGGAGTGGGTAGCCTTTGCCTTCTCCAAGGGATCTTACCAACCCAGGGATCGAACCCATGTCTCCCTCATTGCAGGCGGATTCTTTACCAGTTGGAGCCAGCAGGGAAGTCCAAACAAGAACAAAGGTCAGTGACAAACTTCCATGGAACTCAACGCAAAGAAATTCTTTCTCCTCCAAAATCACTTTGCACTCTGAAACATACTTGCCTTATCATCTCCTCAAAATCTTTTATGGAATCATAATTTCTGTAGAAATATGCATATGCCTTCTTTCTTGGTTCAGCCATAGCAAACATACACAAAGTTGCATCTCCCAGGGAGACAATAAATGCTCCAACAATATGAAATGATGGGACAGAAGGCCACACATCTGAGGTTTTGTCAAAGAACTAGAAGCCATGATAGCTTTTCTTCTTGACAGCTCAACAATGATGTCCTTCCAGACTGACAGAGAAATAGACAAGGATGAGTTTCCTGAATTGGTTATGGGGTTTATGGAATTGGCTCTCTAATCTGACTAGATGTAAAAACACTACTGACTGTAGTTCCAGGAGTAAAGAGACCACTGGCGGTCCACAGCCGTCATGTGATAGCAGCAATACACACGGCACCAGCACTGCATCCTCCTCATCAACCACTTACACTAAGCGTGGGCTGGATGACTGTGCATCTGATACTTGCAAACATTTTTGGTAAAACAACAGACATAATGAAGCTAGCTGGTTGTTCCTCCTTTCACTGGACAAAGTGGAGAAAGAGAAAGCTCCAGAGATGAGGTCAGAGAGTCACATTCCCAGGTCAGGTAAAAGAGAATCACGACTAATACAATCTGCAAAAGGGGAGGACTGACAACAGTGGACATGTCCAGCGGAAGCCGCAGGGTGCAGCAGAGCTGCAGCAGAAGAGTGGTAGTGACAGCACGTGGTGTGTGATGAAGGCGACACGGCCATGGGACAAACCCTGGGCAGGGATGCGCGAACTGCTGCTGGGGGCCCAGAACCAACCTCAAAGGGCTCTCCTCCCCCATGGTGTGTCTTTCTTATGACCCGCTTTATTGCTGACAAATAAGTGAAACAAAGTATATAAAGCTCTCAGCATGGAGAGAAGGGCATCCTTCCCTCCATTCCCCACCACCACCATCCCTGCAGCCGCCAGGAAGAAGAAATAGGGTTGGAGCAAAAAGGAGGATGAAGCATGTGGGGATGTGGGTGGGTCTGGGGCAAATTCAGAAACATTCATCTTTGCTCCAAGCAGACAATCTGCTCCATGGAAGTCATAGCCTGCCTTTTAGGCAGGAAAAAAGAGAAACCTTTGTTCCAATATTATTGTTATAAAGTAATATAGCTTCGTGAAGAAAATGTTCAGAAGAAAGAAAAAGAAATTAGAGACAGAAAAATCATCCATAGACTCAACACCCAAAGACGTTTACTGTTGCTAACATTTCAGGGTGTTTCTTTTCAGATGAAGAATGTAATTTTTAGGGATGTGAAATGCTGTCAATCAACAGAGAGCCATGACCACAGGTGACACTAGGGAGGGGAGCAGTATATCCTGTTGCCAAGCTGCTGTCACATCCCTGGGCTGGGGGCAGCAGAGCTGGGAGCCCAGCACCTCCCAACAAGCCCTGGGTAGGGCCTCTGATGAGCTCCGAGGAGTCTATGGCGACGCCTGGGGATGGTCATCCCTGGGGACGAGCCTTTTGCTCCATCTCAGGTTTCTACCCAGGTTTCTGGCCTGGGACACATCAAAGTGCAGTGTGTGTGTGTGTGTGTGTGTGTGTGACACAGCTCGGCTTCCCAGGATGGAGGCCAGGCATGGGGACAGGGCCCAGATGGCAGGAGATGTGCTTATAAACAGCATGCAGGAGGTCCTGTCACCAGGGTGAGCCTATCTCCGCCCGCCTGGCTCCCAGCCCTGAATCCTGGACGAGATCAGTAGCAGCCAGGGCCTCTGTGTGTCACTCAGAGCCAGCGCCATCCCCACCCAGCCTGCACTGTCCACAGCTGCCAGTCTCCCTGGAGGCAGGAAAGCCAGACACACGGGAGACAGGGGGAGGGGTGCGCACAGGATTTGGGAAGGGGACGTTCGCTCTCAACCAGGCCACCATCACCTTGGCAGCATTTTTCCTGGTTCAAATGAGTGCCCAAAAAATATTGGATTTACTGTCCCACATTAATGGGCTAGGAGAAGAGAGGCCCCAGATTTCTTCCTGGCTCCAGAGGGGGTAAACCATCTTTCTCTCCATGGAATTCCACTTAGGAGGGAACTGCTGGTGATGAAGACAGTGGTAGCAGGATCCCTGACAAAGTCTCTGTCTCTGGGTCTCAGTTTTTCACCTGAGAAATGGGGAGAGGGAAGTCCCTGAAAGCATTATTTTCAAGGGTCTGACGACTGCATCAAGGGTGAGGACTTGCCCAGGATCTAGGTTTGGATCCTGTCTACACTGTGTGAACTGAAGCCAAAGATCTCACTCCCCATGCATGTGATTTACAAAAGCAGGACAAGCGTCTCTGCTTCACTAGAGCGACACGTGGCAAGGAACCAGGGCTCTCAGTGGGAAGAAATACAGGCGCATCTGATCAAGGAACCACTTCTCCCTTTCAATGAGAAAGCTAAGCATCTCATTAAGAAGATGGGGCTGTGACTCTGATGTCCACATGCAAGGAGTTGTAGGGGTGTCTGAAACCCTTGACATTCAAGAGCCATCTGAAGACCTTCACAGAGAGGAAAGCTAGGCTGGGCTGGGACCAGGCTGCCCCTGCTGGTGTGCTGGCCATGGCAGCACCATGAGCAGAATTCTCTAGCAGAAGCAGAATGTGAGCAATATTTGTAAAGAACCCACCTGTCAATGCAGGAGACTCAAGAGACTCAGGTTTGACCCCTGGGTTGGGAAGATCCCCTGGAGAAGGAAATGGCAACCCACTCCAGCATTCTTGCCTGGAAAATCCTATAGACAGAGGCGCCTGGTGGGCTACAGTCCATGGGGTCGCAAAGAGTCGGACACAGCTGAGCATGCACACATGCATACACAGTGCTTGTAATTTAAAATTTTCTGGTTGTTACTTTAAAACAAAAGTAAAAAGAAACGGGTGAAAGTAATGTTACTATAACCTATTTAACCCAATATATCCAAATATTATTTCAACACAGAATAAATATAAAAAATATAATTGAGTTTTCTTTTTCCTTTTTTCCATCCTAAATTTTCAAAATCTGGAATGCTTTTACAATTACAGAGTAACTCAATTCAGATGGTACATTTTTATTAGAAAGACCCAATCTATATTTAGATCTCATTTCTCTCTGGAGCCATATATTTAGTGACTTCTCAGAACTCAAAAGACCAGACCCACCATTTTGGCTGCAAAGGACAGAGTCAAATAGCAATCGTTCCCCCTCTTTCCTGGGAGCATCCTTAGTCTTGGCCACAGATCCCACTTTCAAATGTCTGCTTGTCCTTGCCTCCTGTCCTGAACACCCTCCCCGCTCCTCTCCACCTCTCAAAGCTCCCACAGGCTTCAGACCCACAGGTTACATCCTCTTTCTCTAAGCATCTTCTCCACTCACTCGGGCTTCACCTGCCTAGGATCCCTACCACACCCCCTTGCAAACCATTTATTCAGCCTGGAGGACACCTGACTCCTATTTGAACCACTGCATTTTCCTTCCAACTAAACTCGGTGGAATCTGGAACCTGCAGGCTGCCATCTATGGGGTTGTACAGAGTCGGACATGACTGAAGGGACTTAGCAGCAGCAGCAGCTATCTCCCCAGGCATCCCTGGAGCTTCACATCCTCGAAAACACCTCAAAAGTGTCTGACACCAGGCAGACACCCTTGTGAAATGTTAACTGAGACTCGGTCTCTGTTCTCCAGGGGATCATATTCCAGCCGAATGCCTCGCCCCTAAGAACACAGATATTAACAATAACTCATTGTGACAGCACTTGAGGGTTTAAAAAGCACTTCTGCGTGGCAATTTGGTAATAATCCTCCAGCAGCAGTAATTCCTCAGGTCCCCTGAGAGGCTGCCTCCACAGTTCACCCAAAGTCCCCTCCCTGCTTTTTCTCATACCATTATTTTTGCTTCCATAGCACTTAGCATGATTTTGCATTATTTGATTTTTTTTTTTTGTCTTGCTCTCCTAAAACAGAAGTCCCATGAGGGCAGTTCAGTTCAGTTCAGTCGCTCAGTCATGTCAGACTCTTTGCGACCCCATGAACTACAGCATGCCAGGCCTTCCTGTCCATCACCAACTCCCGGAGTTTACCCAAACTCATGTCCATTGAGTCGGTGATGCCATCCAACCATCTCAGCCTGTGTCATCCCCTTCTCCTCCTGCCCTCAATCTTTCCCAGCATCAGGATCTTTTCAGATGAGTCAGCTCTTCCCATCAGGTGGACAAAGTATTGAAGTTTCAGCTTCAACATCAGTCCTTCCAATGAACAGCCAGGACTGATCTCCTTTAGGATGGACTGGTTGGATCTCCTTGCAGTCCAAGGGACTCTCAAGAGTCTTCTCCAACACCACAGTTCAAAAGCATCAATTCTTCTGTGCTCAGCTTGGGGTCACCCAAACCTCTCTCTAGGAGCACAGTGCTCCACCCATGGAAAGCACCCAGTACATTTGTAATGAAAGAATGAATGACAGAATGAATAAATTCATTCACATAAACAAAACGTAGTGCACAACTTTTTCTGCATCACTGCTCTCTAATCGTGAGCCATGTTTGCCACTCATAATTTTGCAGGCGTTATATTTTAAAAATGTAAAAAAAAAAAGCAGGTGAAATTAGCATTACTATATTATATAAAACCTAATAGATTCTGGACATGGAACAACAGACTGGTTCCAAATAGGAAAAGGAGTACATCAAGGCTGTGTATTGTCACCCTGCTTATTTAATTTATATGCAGAGTACATCATGAGAAACGCTGGGCTGGAAGAAGCACAAACTGGAATCAAGATTGCCAGGAGAAATATCAATAACCTCAGATATGCAGATGACACCACCCTTATGGTAGAAAGTGAAGAGGAACTAAAAAGCCTCTTGATGAAAGTGAAAGTGGAGAGTGAAAAAGTTGGCTTAAAGCTCAACGTTCAGCAAACTAAGATCATGGCATCTGGTCCCATCACTTCATGGGAAATACATGGGGAAACAGTGGAGACAGTGTCAGATTTTATTTTGGGGGGCTCCAAAATCACTGCAGATGGTGATTGCAGCCATGAAATTAAAAGACGCTTACTCCTTGGAAGGAAAGTTATGACCGACCTAGATAGCATATTCAAAAGCAGAGACATTACTTTGCCAACAAAGGTCCGTCTAGTCAAGGCTATGGTTTTTTCAGTGGTCATGTATAGATGTGAGAGCTGGACTGTGAGGAAAGCTGAGTGCTGAAGAATTTTTTTCGGCACTTTTCAACTGCAGTGCTGGAGAAGACTCTTGTGAGTCCCTTGGACTGCAAGGAGATCCAACCAGCCCATTCTGAAGGAGACCAGTCCTGGGTATTCATTGGAAGGACTGATGCTGAGGCTGAAACTCCAATACTTTGGCCACCTGATGAGAAGAGTTGACTCATTGGGAAAGACCCTGATGCTGGGAGGAATTGGGGGCAGAAGGAGAAGGGGACGCCAGAGGATGAGATGGCTGGATGGCATCACCAACTCAATGGACATGAGTTTGAGTGAACTCCGGGAGTTGGTGATGGACAGGGAAGCCTGGTGTGCTGCAGTTCATGGGGTCGCAAAGAGTCGGACATGACTGAGCGACTAAGCTGAACTGAACTCAATAGATTCAAAATATTATTATTTAAACATACAGTGAATATAACAGCATCACTGAGGCTTTTGAACCTTAGTTTTTTTCATTCTATGTTTTACAAATGAGAAGTATCTTTTACAATTATAGAACGTTTCAATTCAGATGGTAAAAATGTTATTGGAAATACCTGATCTATATTTAGAACTCATAAATATAAAGCTGAAAAAAGACATTCACATACCCAAGTTGTTCCAAACACACTTAAAAGTTTTCCAATCACCGAATGAAGAAATCATTGTTAAGGACTTCCCTGGTGGTCTGTGGTTCAACGCAGGGGACACAGGTTTGATCTCTGGTCAGGGAACCAACAACAAAGAACAATGGGGAACTAAGATCCTACCTGCCGTGGTGCGACTAAGCCCACAGGCAAAACCACTGAGCCCGCAAGCAGTGGAGCCCACGTGCCACAACTAGAGGGCCCTTGTGACACAACTTCCGAGCCCATACAGCACAGCCAGAGAAGTCTGCACAGAGCAGAGGAAGACCCTGCCTGATGCCACGAAGCCTGCACGTGCCACAGCTAAGGCCCAATGCAACCAAATCAACAAGTTATTTTAAAATTTAGAGTAATTCAAATGAAATAAGAAGGAAAAGTCAGACCCTCTGTCTCATCAGCCACATTTCCAAAGGTCTGTGGCTTCCCTTTAAGGGCACTGGGGGTCGAGATAATACTGTTAAGCATAAATCAGCCTGTACTGTTAATGGATCTCCTCACTCTCCAGTGACTGGTTTCCCATCGCACTCACGGGGAAAAGTCAAAGTCCTGACAAAGGTCCACAAGGCCTACCTAGCTGTCTGTCCTGCCTACCATTCCATGCTCAGCTCTTGCTTCTCTCCTCCTCAGCTCTTGCTCTCTCCTCCTCGCTGACTCCACTCTGGCCACCTCAGACTCTCCAGATCTACTCCCACTTCAAGTTCTTTGCCCCCACTTGTGCCTCTGCCTGGGATGCTCTCACCCTGCCCCAGCATCATCAAGTGCCGCTCCCTCACTTCCTCAGGTCTTTATTCACATACCACCTTCTGCCGATGTTCTAGCCCCGCCACTCTGTTCCACAGTGATGACCCCACCTCCTGCTGACATTTGAAGTCTTTCTTCCCTGAACTGTTTCACTCCTGGGAAGTCAGCTACCACTATCCGACAAACTCTAAAGTTGACTTTTTTAAGAGGTTTATTATCTCACCTCCTCCCCCAGTGGAGGTTAAGATTGTTTCTGTTTATTCACTGCTAGATCCCTGGCCCTGCGGATATCATTTGTTGGATGAATGAATAAACATGTATTTGTGTCACATGGTGATATTATCTTCATCTTAAAGATACAGAAACAGGATTCATGTGGTGAAATAATGAGCCCAAGGGCAAAGAAACCGGAACTAGTCAGAATAACCAGAATGCAAGTTTTATGCTAAATTCCATATCATCCCCAGCTTCACACTACTTTCATAAATTGCTTCTTGTCAGATTCTTTCGGGAAAGGAATTAGAATCCCACAGAACATTCTAAAACTACAAGTGCTTCAAACACCATGTCCATCAGGCAATTAAAATGACTATATGGTACTCACATGTGACCCCAGCCTATTCCCTGGGTTTCGAACATGCACTTTATGATCATGAAGCTAAAGTCTGGGATGGCTATGCTTTGACTGCGACTTATATGGGCTCAGTCTTGCCCCTACTGGATGCTACCTGTCACAGGCGTGTGGGGGGAGGGCAACTACTCCAGCACCCTTCACCCCAGCCAGGTGTGGCCCCAATCCTACATTTGTAGTCACACATTAGATCTGCGTATATTTGTGTTCATTGCAAATTTCCTTCTTGCTCTAAAGGCATGATCAAAAGACAGTTTAAGAGGAATTAACTACTAATTACTGGATGCCAGTTTGTTTTTAACACACATCATCAAAATTTTAAAAAAATGTTGATGTATACATGTTACCTGTATTTACAGGGTTGTGTTACTTGCTGCTGTACAGCAAAGGGACTCGGTTACACATATACATAAACATAAATACTTCCATTATGGTTTGTAGCAGGATGTTGCATATGGTTCCCTGTGCTCTACAGTAGAATCTTGTTGCTTATCCATTCTAAGTATAATAGCTTGCCTCTGCTAATCCCAAACCCCCAACCCTTGCCACCCCTTCCCACCTCCCCTTTGACAACCACAAGTCTGTTTTCTGTATCTGTGAGTCTATTTCTGTTTTGTAGATATGCTCATTTGTGTCAGAGTTTAGATTCTACATATAAGTGATATCATGTGGTATTTGTCTTCTCTTTCTGACTTACTTCACTTACTATGATCATCTACAGGTCCATCCACATAGTTGCAAATGGCATTACTTCATTCTTTTTGCAGCTGAATAATACTCCACTGTGTATGTGTGTACACACATACAGCACATCTTTATCCGCTCATCTGTCATGGACATTTAGGCTGCTTCCATGTCCTGGCTGTTGTAAATAGTGCTACAATGAACACTGCTGTGCAAGCATCTTTTCAAATTATGGTTTTCTCTGGATATAGGCCCAGGAGTGAGACTCCTAGATCAAATGCAACTCTTTCTTTTTAGTTTTTGGAGGAAATTCCATACTGTGTTTCCCTAGTGGTGGCACCAATTTGCATTCCCCCCAACAATGTAGGAGTAGGAGGGTCCCTTTCCCCCATACCCTCCCCAGCACTTGGTATTTGTAGACTTTATAATGATTGTCATTCTGACTGGCGTGAGGTGGTACCTCACTGTGCTTCTGATTTGCATTTCTCTAATAATTAGGGGTGCTGAGTATCTTTCCATGTGCCTGCTGTCCATCTGTATGTCTTCTTCAGAGAAATGTCTCACATCATCAAATTTATCATTGAACCCCCATAAGCCAAGTATTAACAATGGGCCCACGTGACAGATGAGGGAACTGAGGCTCTGAAAAGCAACTGCGCCATGGTCACACCATTAGTAAGGGACAGTGTCTAGATCTAAATCAGGCCTATCTGTCTGCTATCTTGTCAACAGCAAACTGCTTTAGCAACCCTGCAAGCTCATGGAAAACCATAATCAGCACATCTCCTGAAAACAAGATGGATTTAGTCCAATAAGTCAAGGTAAAAACCCATTCATCTCCCAAATAATGTCACAAATTCATTTGCAAATATGGAGAATCTTGTAGCAATTACGTTGCCTCAAATTTGCTTAATGGAATGACAGCTCAGCAAAGCAGAAATGCAGCTCAAAGAACCTTTTTATTAACATTTTCCTCTCTATAAATCCACCAGTGCATCAAGTTAATGATAACAAATCATTAGTCAGAAAGCACATTCTTGAATCTGCATGTTTAGGTCCTGACCTCGGGAAGCATAAAGTCTGGCACAGACTCATTGTCACAGCTTCCCTTTCAGATCAACTGTGACAAGCTGGGTGAGACTAATTCAGCCCAGACGCTATGTTGACAATCATTTGTTTTTAAGTGACACACATATTTCATATTCTCAATGCACAATCGACCTGCCTAAGTACTTCCATTAATATTCACAACGTGGCCATGACAAAGAGAAGCATGAGGATAAGGCCATCCACATTTGAGCTTTTCAAGGAAAGCAAACTGAATGTTGCTTAGTCAAGACCCTACTGGTAACACATAACAGGAACCCCTTTCAGACAAACTGGAGTGGGAAAAAGGAAATTCATCAGAATGGTACACTTATAACTGAAACACAGGCACCAACAGAGCCAGGCTTCAGCTACCACTGAAAGGAGCATGTAAGACCAGTTAGCAACACAGGCCACCATCTCTCCCCATCTTGGCTTATTTCTAAGGAACATCTGAGCATTCACACTTCTGCTCTAGCTCTGCTCCCATTGTTCCCATCTGTTCCCACATAGAATGATCACCAGAGCTCTGGAGTCTATGTTTTCTGTAGTTCAACATTCCAGCAACTGTCAAGTCCAAAGTTTCAGAGAGTTAAATTGACTATGCCCAGTTTTGTTCACATGATTTTATGTGGTCCAAGGAGTTAGCATCCCAAAGACCATCTATGGAGTAAGATTAACATGAAGATATGTTTGGACCATGGGTGGATTGGTACCTGAAAAAATACCTACTACAAACATTCCTGCTCTCAGAAGTTCTTAGTCAACAGCATATGTCTCAAAATTTGTTCTTTTTTTCAGTGCTTATTTATTCAATAAACACTTAAGTGCTAAGGAGACAGAAGGAAAGACTAGCAGGCAGTAATAAGGCTGTGTAGAAGTTACTGTAACAGGAAAAATCATGGGATGATGTGAGGTGAACATATAATTCAGGTCAGGGTGGTGAGGCTGGGGTGAGTGGGGTGGAGTAGAGTGAGGACAGGATATTTCCCAAAGGAGGGAAGACTGACTTGAGATTTGAAGGATGAATAAAAATTAACTAGGCTAGGAGACAGAAGAGATTTGGGGTGCAAGGAATGTGGATGCAAAAGCATTAAGTTCTCATAAGCAATAACTTGGGGAAAATGTAGGGATTTGAGTTGAAGAGATAAGCTGGGGTCAGATCATGAAGAAGCTTGCATGTCAAATGAAGGAACTTGGAATTATTATTTCAAAAATTCTAAACCTTAACTCAATGAACCAAAGACAGCCTTCCAAGAAAGTAAGTTTAGTAAATGTTGCATTTTATATCACCCCTTTTGAAGAATCTTGATCTGTATCAGCATACTGAATGCTCTGAGAAGTCCTATCTCACACACACACACACACACACACACACACACACAAATACCTGGAAAACTCTGTTTCACCCAGGATTTGCCAAATTGAACTACGAATCTCGTTCCTAGCCCATATTCTACAAAACGCTCATTAATCCAGTTTGAGAGACACTGCTTTTAGACAGTGGGGAGCCTTTTGGAGGGACTTTAAAAAACCAGAGTGAAACGATTCAATTTGTGCTTTAGAAATGGCCTACTGCCTGCTATAGAGAATGGAATGGAGGCTTGTAAGCCAAGATGCTAGGAGACTTGTTAGGGGCAGCTGTAATTATCCAAGGGAGAGATGACGGGGACCTCAACTGAGGCAGTGGCGGTGGGGCTGCTGAGGCTGGGAACAGCCATGGTTGCCTAAGATCCCAATACAAATGGCTGTTCCATGGCAGGCTCCATTTAGGAAGCTAAAAAATGAGCATGAGACTGAGCTTTATTATGGGAGCCAATAATGGAAGCACTAGCAGGGGGCAGGGCAATTACCAAGCAGGGACTCTAACTCTCCAGCTTATAAAGGATCTGGCATTTTCTAAAGGACAATGCCCACTCTGCCATGGAACGGTACCATCTGCCCTCTAGGAAGGACTGCTCTGAGTCAGGATTGCTGGCCTGTGGTACAGATAGATCCCGTTCAACAGAGAGCTTGTCTTCATAAAGTAGAAGGCTACAGTGGACAGTCATAAGGGAATCTGAATGACAAGAGACAGAACTTACCCCTTCTTGCTCATACCCATTTTAATTAAGCACCTACTATGTGCTAAATTTATCCTGGTACTTAAAATTTTTCACTTGTAGTGTATCAGTCATCTACTCCTAGATAACAAGTCATCCCCAAATTCATTGTTTTAGTTCAGCTGCTAAGTTGTGTCCAACTCTTTGTGACTCCTGTGGACTGCAGCATGCCAGGCTTCCCTGTCCTTCACTATCTTCTGGAGTTTGCTCAAATTCATGTCCACTGAGTCAGTGATGCCATCCAACCATCTCATCCTCTGTCATCTCCTTCTTCTCCTGCCCTCAATCTTTCCTAGCATCAAAGTCTTTTACCCAAATTTAAGTGGCTTAAAACAACAAAAGTTTTACTAGTTTTCATGAATCTATGGGTTGGCTGGGCTCACTGGCTGTTTCCTCTACTCACTGGGTTTCAACAAGGGTCACTGTCATCTACTGTGTGATCACCTGTGAGCTGGCAGTTGGTGATCACTGTGAGCTGGGAGTCCAACCAGGGCTCTTCATTTGCTTTAGTTCCCTGAAAGCCTACCCTGTGGCTAGCTTGGGCTTCCTCATAACATGGCGGCTGGGTTTCAAGAGGACAAATCCCGGCTCACAGGTGTTTATCAAGGCCTGCTTTTGTCATGGGTGCCAATGGCACATCGGCCAAGGCAAGTCACATGGCCAAGTCTAATGTCCATGCAAGAGAAGTCTACATATACTCATGAATAAGGGGAAATATTGAGGCCAACCATGTGACAATATATCTCTTTATCTATCAACACTGTTGAAATATGAGATAAAGTCTACTCAGAAATGAGTTCTCAACAGAAGCCAACACCAAATGAACACATGTATACCAACTGAGCTCTCAGGGAAGCCCAATTTGTGAATAACTGACCCAAAAAAGCACAGATTTGGGAGTTAAAGGGACAAAGTTTGTTTCAAGCCTCCTTCACCTTTTCATAGCTATGTGATTTAGCAAAATATTTGTGTCTGTTTCCTCATCTCAATAATAAAGGTAATAAAAACTATCTCACAGAACTATCATGGAGATTTTAAACACTGAAAGATATGTATGTATATATAATAAACTTAGCAACTTCAATATAACAAATCAAACATAGTCTTGTCTTTTTGTTTCTTTCTAATTGTCACATACTTCAGTTCAGTTCAGTTCAATCTCTCAGTCACGTCTGATTCTTTGCGACCCCATGAATCATAGCACACCAGGCCTCCCTGTCCATCACCAACTCCCAGAGTTTACTCAGACTCATGTCCATCGAGTTGGTGATGCCATCCAGCCATCTCATCCTCTGTCATCCCCTTCTCCTCCTGCCCCCAATCCCTCCCAGCACCAGGGTCTTTTCTAATGAGACAGCTCTTCTCATCAGGTGGCCAAAGTATTGGAGTTTCAGCTTTAGCATCAGTCCTTTCAATGAACAGCCAGGACTGATCTCCTTTAGGATGGACTGGTTGGATCTCCTTGCAGTCCAAGGGCTGTCT
>NW_011494869.1:8397561-8397860 GCF_000754665.1 Bison bison bison | reverse complement strand
GTTGGCACAGTAATGTCTCTGCTTTTTAATATGCTATCTAGGTTGGTCATAACTTTCCTTCCAAGGAGTAAGCATCTTTTAATTTCATGGCTGCAAGCACCATCTGCAGTGATTTTGGAGCCCAAAAAAATTAAGTCTGACACTGCTTCCACTGTTTGCCCATCTATTTCCCAAGAAGTGATGGGACCAGATGCCATGATCTTAGTTTGCTGAATGTTGAGCTTTAAGCCAACTTTTTCACTCTCCTTTCACTTTCATCAAGAGGCTTTTTAGTTCCTCTTCACTTTCTACCATAAGGG
>NW_011494869.1:8388706-8397259 GCF_000754665.1 Bison bison bison | reverse complement strand
TTTCTCAAGAGGCAGGTCAGGTGGTCTGGTATTCCCATTTCTTGAAGAATTTTCCACAGTTTATTGTGATCCACATAGTCAAAGGCTTTGGCATAGTCAATAAAGCAGAAATAGATGTTCTTCTGGAACTCTCTTGGTTTTTCGATGGTCCAACAGATGTTGGCAATTTGATCTCTGGTACCTCTGCCTTTTCTAAATCCAGCTTGAACATCTGGAAGTTCATGGTCCACGTATTGCTGAAGCTTGGCTTGGAGAATTTTGAGCATTACTTTACTAGTGTGTGAGATGAGTGCAATTGTGTGGTAGTTTGAGCATTCTTTGGCATTGCCTTTCTTTGGGATTGGAATGAAAACTGACCTTTTCCAGTCCTGTGGCCACTGCTGAGTTTTCCAAATTTGCTGGTATACTGAGTGCAGCACTTTCACGGCATCATCATTTAGGGTTTGAAATAGCTCCACTGGAATTCCATCACCTCCACTAGCTTTGTTTGTAGTGGTGCTTTCTAAGGCCCACTTGACTTCACATTCCAGGATGTCTGGCTCTCAGTGTGTGATCACATCATCGTGATTATCTGGGTCATGAAGATCTTTTTTGTACAGTTCTTTTGTGTATTCTTGCCACCTCTTCTTAATATCTTCTGCTTCTGTTAGGTCCATACCATTTCTGTCCTTTATCAAGGCCATCTTTGCATGAAATGGTCCCTTGGTATCTCTAATTTTCTTGAAGAGATCTCTAGTCTTTCCCATTCTGTTGTTTTCCTCTATTTCTTTGCATTGATTGCTGAGGAAGACTTTCTTATCTCTCCTTGCTATCCTTTGGAACTCTGCATTCAAATGGAAATATCTTCCCTTTTCTCCTTTGCTTTTCGCTTCTCTTCTTTTCATAGCTATTTGTAAGTCACACACTTATGTAAATATATAATTCTGTACAATTTAAATCAAAATGTAAATTAAACTGTCTTTTTAATATTATACTTATTTTAAATCAGTTCATGTTTTTACATAGAATTTGCTTTTTGGCCTTTTTAATTGCTATGAAATATTCCATATGTTGCATCCCTATAATTTATATAACCCTCCTATTTTTGTCATGTAAGTTCCTTCCTGTTTTCCTTTTTGTAAATTACACAGTGAAAATTACACTGATGTCTATAATTAAATTTGCTCCTTTTTAAAAAATCATTCTTATAGTAATTCATAGAACTGACATCCTAACAAAAGTATGTAAAAATATTTATGACTTGATATGCAATAATAAATAGACCTCCAAAGGTGTGCCTATTCCATCACAACATCACCAACACTGAGTTTTTATAATTTCCTTTGTTTTGATTGTTTTTTGATAGTGACAAATACACGCTCTGCCTTCTGTCTAAACCTCACGTTGTTGGTGTTGTGTCAAGGAGCTACAATTTGAGAACTTGCTATATGTGTACACTGTGATAAATGCTTTCTCAGAGATATTTGAAATGTATAATGTAGCTATTATTATTTTCATTTTAATGATAAACATTATCATTAAATGCTCAGAGTCTTTAAGTACAGTCTAGAATAGCTTTAAGAAGATAATTTTTTCAACAAAGAACACACATTCACCCCTTTACAAGTTTTCACCCTGAGAAGTTAATAACTTCATTCACAAACAAACAAACAAAAATTAACTTCCAGAAAGCAACATTGTATAAGGCTTTGGACTGGGTAAGGGGGGAATCCAGCACCTAAAAGTGGGAGTAATAAACATATACACAACACACATTATTCACATTCGCTGCAATGGTATCATAATGTCTGATAGTATCTCTTGAGATTTAAGCAGGAAACTAAAATATTAACTTTATTTGTGCATGTCACTGTTCTACACTCTGGGAATGTTCAAGGTGGGTAACATGCCCTTTCCAGGAAGGAAAGAGCAGATGGTAAGTGTGCCTACCATGTATGTGCCCAACACAGCATCAAGCCCAGGATGATCCTGAAGGCACCCACCATGGACAGCACCAATCCCAGGCCAATCCATAGAAGGATCAAAAGGCTCAATGGCATGAGGTTCATCCCTTGCTGGGATTTCTTTCACAGAATGAAAGAAACCTGACCTGGTCCTTAGGCAGCAGGAAAGACTCAGTCTTGTTGAGATGACAGGCACAGCAACTGCCAAGCCAGGAGGTGTAGGACCCCGTGTCAGCTTTACCGGCAGCCCCCTTCCTTCCATTCCAGAAACCCCTCTCCTCTGAGCACAGATACATCCAGCAACATTAGTCACCTGCCCAGGAGCACACAAGCTCTTGGGACAATTCTGAGTTGAGTGCTCTGTCTGAGCCTCCAAGGAGCTTAATTGATGCAGAAGAACTAATTGGGGAAGAAGATAAAGCAGAATACAATTAAGCACTAATTGGGTGGGCTTGACTCTCAGTCAGCTTTCCCCAACTCGACAGATGATTACAAACCACCTGGGGGCACTTAGTCAGAGATTCCTGGCCCACTCACCCTAGATATTCTGATTCAATAGGTCTGGGGAGCCATTCAAATCCCGAGTTCCAGGTAACCCAAGCCGTCACTTACACCATAACGTCCATTTCTTATATCAGTGGTTCTCTGAGTGTGACCGACCAGCCATAATCACCCAGGGCTGGGTCCGCACCCCAGGGTCTGCTTCTTTCTGCAGCTTGGCCATCACGCTGTGAAACATTCCCCATGCTAAGCTCATGCAGCCCACAGTTTCACTGCTCTGAATGCCAAGTGACCTCCCCAGGAAGTGCGGATATAACACAGAGTAGAGTAGACATGGGCTTCCCAGGCGGCGCTAGTGGTAAAGAACCCGTCTGCCAAGGCGGGAGACATAAGAGATGGGAGTTCAATCCCTGGGTTAGGAAGATCCCCTGGAGGAAGGCATGGCAACCTACTCCAGTATTCTTGCCTGGAGAATCCCATGGACAGAGGAGCCTGGTGGGCTACAGTCCATGGGATCTCAAATGTCGGACATGACTGAGTGACTTCTCAGCAGCAGAGTAGATACAGCTGCAGACTCCAGCTCCTCCTCTCTGGGACAAGGTTAGGCCTCACGGAGTCTCAGTTTCCCCATCTGTACAATGGAGGAAAGGACTGCAACTTCCTAGAAGTACTGGAGCATGGAATGAAATGATACATGCTGCAACTCTAATACTATAACTAATACTCAGGGACTGGAGGGCACGCGTAGTCAGGCAAGGGTTTCCCAATAAAAGGGGGCTTGAGATCATCTTAAAGGCATGTAATATTTGAATAAGGAAAAGGGAGTACATGGGTGTCTAGGGATGGGGTTTGCAGGGAGCTGGAGTTGAAGCAAAGATCTGAGATTAGAACTGAGCCCAGGATATTCCAGGCACAGGAAAAGGACAAAGAAAATAAGGATACTGGAAAACAGTCATGATGTAATGACTCTTGCCAACCACATGTGCACAGTACATGGAGACACACGGGGGAGGCTGCAGGTGGAGTTCTCCCTACATGTAGGCAGTACCGCCAGGGACAGGCAGCCAAGCTCAGAACCAGAAAGCCATTCACCTGGTGCCACACAAGACAACCCCCACCTTCCTGGTTCCTGTTCAGGCCGGTCACATGGTCCCCCTTCTTGAGCTGTGCTTTCTTCTTCAGGCACAAGTGGCCACCCAAGGAAGCACTCTCCACTGTGCAATCTGCCTGCCCGTGTCCCTAAGAGCTGCCCACCTCTCAGCCTCCTTGGACTTCATCCACCAGACCTAGAACTTTTTCTTGCCCGATCGGTTTCACAATATCTGCTAATCAACACAAAGTTCCTCATTTAACATCTTCTTCATCTGGCTGGGACCCTAAAAGCGTGCGTGTGTGCTAAGTCACTTCAATCGTGTCCGACTCTGTGTGATCCTATGGACTGCAGCCCATCAGGCTCCTCTGTCCAAGGGATTCTCTGGGCAAGAATACTGGAGAGGGTTGCCACGCCCTCCTTCAGGGAATCTTCCCAACCCAGGGATCAAACCTGGGTCCCTTATGTCTTTCATTGGCAGAGGGGTTCTTTACCACTAGCGCCACCTGGGAAGCCCTGGGATGCTGAGATGGGAGCAGAAATGAGGATGGAGGCTATCGTGTGCCCCTCCTGAAGGCAGCAGAGACAGGAAGAAGCTGGGTGGAGAGAGTGACTTTGAGAGAATCTGAATCATAGAAATCTTACAGGAATTCAAGTCTATAGTTGTTATGGCCCCAAAGCCAGCTTCAGCTACCTGCCTTTCCCATGGGTTGGCTATTTAAGGTCCACTGGACCCAGTCTGAATGACTGCTGTGCCCCCAGTATGGAAAATGATTTCAGGTACATTGTAGACAGTCAATAGATTTGATCATTTCTCTATTGCTTTCAAGTAAAGCCATATAACACTCAGTTCCCACTAGACATATTCCTAACACTCTTTGTCAGGAGCATTTCCTATCAGTTCCAAGGGCTGGAATCAATGTTTCTGTCCCAACCTGGCCCCTGGTGTGACTGAGAGGCTTTCTGTACACTGAGATGGCTGGGAGGCCCCTACTTTCATGCACCTCATGTCTGTGTGAAGCCAGTCTACAATGTCAGAAAGAAAGTTTGGGTGCCCCAGGGATGGCACTCATCTGAATGACCCTGCAAGGGGTGCGCACAGCCCTGCACATCACCCCGGCCCTCCGTGGGCTCTGTGGGGCTCCATGCAGATGGGACCGTGACTTCTGGGTTGCTCTTTTATGCTATTAATACCTAAGCTGATGCTCAATGACCCCAATTCTGGCTTATGATAGTTTTGTTTTTTGTTTTTCTTGGATTTTTGCACGTTTGACTTTTAAAAAAAATGGGTGTGGGTTTGATCTCAGTGTAAGAGATCAAACTAATCTCAGTGTAAGAACTCAGAAATGTCTGCAGGTTGACAGAGACAGAGGAAGAGGTGTCTGTGTCTAAAGAGGAGCCCTCCCACCCCTCCCTCATTATTTTCACAGCATGAAGAGAGGAACCTCGCAGGTGCTCTGGGAAGCTGACCCTGCCTCTGTTCCCCTGGAGATGAGAGAGAAGGGGCTAGGTTCCCACCTCTCCTCTCAGGCACAGTGACCCAGGCCAGTTCTAGCAGTCACAACAATGAGGGTAAAGGTGGGCTTGATACAGAAAGAGGGCTGTGTATGCCGCTTCCCCAACATGGGAGCCCAAGTCAAAATGCAAATCCCTGGGCTTTACCCCAACATGGCCCAGCTCCAGCCATCCCCACCCCATCCCACATGGAGGTCAAAGCCTCTCCCCACACCGAGCACGGTTGATTCTCATGGAGGGCTATCTGGATAGAATTGAAAGCACCCAGAGCACATTGTCTTAACGTGAACAAGCTGGGACAGAGGATAAAGGGATTTCTCCAAGGGCTCACACTGAGCTCTCACACCACAACCAGAGCCAACACGGCAACACCAATGTCTCTTTCCATAAAACACTGTCCTTAAAAACCCCGATTAAGGTATCCATCCCTGGGTTGGGAAGATCCCCTGGAGAAGGGAATGGCAACCCACTCCAGTATTCTTACGTGGAGAATTCCATGGATAGAGGAGCCTGGTGAGCTACAGTCCATGAGGTTGCAAAGAGTTGGACACATCTGAGCAACTAACACTAACTAAGTAATCAAGGTATCCACAGGGGAAATGGGACCCTGTGATGTTGCCACTTAGGCATATATGTCATACTTTGACAAGAGCACATGACCTTTTCCAGCCAGCAGGGCCAGAGAGGCTGCCCGGACCATGCACATGCCCACCCAGCAAGGAAGATGCGGTGTTCCCTGAGGGCAGAAGCCTGGCCTTACCTGAAGTGGGGGAGGCATCTCCTGGACCACATATCCCAATAATATCAGGTCCTAATTCTCACGAGGTACTCCTCCAGACCTGATAATCCTGCAGCCCTGAGGGACCACCTAAAAAGGGGGATGTTTAGCTAAAAGAGGCCATGCATGGAATGCAAGAGGCCATGAACTGGGTTTGAAGGTCCTCCTGTGTGTCTGCAGGAGAAGCAGGTATCTTAATATGGAAGCTGAGGGAGAGAGGAGAAAGAGAAGAGAAAAAGACAAAAACAAAAGGGAAAGGAGAGGAGGCAGAAGGGGGAAGGAAAGGGAAAAGGGGAGGGCAAGGAGAGAGGAGGGGAGGGGAGGAGTGGGGTAAGCTTTCAGGCCACATATTTCATTCTGAGCCTAAATTCGCTTTCAGAATTTTCTTTTTTGACATAGATGAGGACCAGCCAAAGAAAGCAAAATTTCCTCTTCTAGAGTCATTAATTCACTTCATACACACTTACTGACCTCCCACTGCACCCAGGCCTTGCTGAGCCCTGGGGCTACAGGGTGGCCACGAGGCAGCCCCCCACTCTCAGGCTCTTGAGAAAGGTGTCCCCAGTGGCAGACAGTGAAACGTTTTCTCAGCACTCAGCCCTTTTCTGCCATGCCAAAGCCAGAAATCTAAAATCATTCTCAGAATCCCTTGTGGCCAGAGATCCAGATGTGGCTTTTTTTTTCTCCTGTCCATCACATGAAGGGCAGCCTGCGTGGCAGCAGAACTTTTGCTGCTGTGGATTGGGGCAAAGGTGGCCATGAAGTCTCTACCCCAGAGGGATGCCCTGAACCCACCAGCAGCTTCTAACACCTACCATTTCCCAACTCTGCCAGACGCGGCTGCAGCCTGAGGACCTCAGTTCTCCACTGAGGCTTTGGGAATCACCACTGGAAACCTAGCCTATCGTCTGTGTCTTCACTGCTTCACAATTCTGTAGGTTATTTCAGACCCTGGCTACTGCGACAGGCTGTGTAATGGACACGCTCAGTGCCCTGCCAGGAGCAACCCAACCGGGGGTGCTGGTTGATGCTTAACCACCTGTTCTCTGGAGGAAAAAAGAAAAAAAGTCTTGATAACATCTGCTGATCCCCATGATGTAAATATTTCCTGAGTGGTTGATGACATACATACATGTCATCAAACTGTATTATTGCCCTATGAGTATACTAACCTCAGAACATAGAGAGTAGCAATGTGTAGTAAATTAACTGGATGAGATGTTAGTACTTGTTACCTTTGTCTTTCATACAATGTATTTCACGCAAGATTGTAAATTGTAATGTTCAAGAATGACTGTGTTTCATGAACAGCTGGCAAAAATTCTTGAAAAGTTGACAATGGGCTCTTGGGTGCTAGTCTGAGCTGACTTCAGTGCATCACTGATCCTGACCTGCCCCAGGGGTCCTGGCAGGTGGTTTGGATATTCCAATGGCCTTCAGTATCTCCTGCATAGAGGTGCTGCCAGCCAAGGCAGCTTGAGTGACCTGTACCAGAGGCACATCAAGGTGCCAGAGAGTTAACACCTAGGAGGCTCTCTACCAACCAGGGCCAGGAGGTGGTTTGTAAACCTGCAGCTTCTCCCCCACAATGGTACAGATTTGAGATAAATCTCAGGGGGACTGCCTGCCAGGTGCCCACAGCAACACCTCATTCATGTAAGTACCCCTAATTGAGTTTTGTCTTCTCTGTCTCTCTCCTCTACTCAAGCATCATGCATCCTGTGATCACCCTCCAAATAAACTATCTGCACCCTGATCCTTATCTCAGAGTCTGCACTGGGGGAAACATACACCAACACAAGGCGGAATTCATGCTACAATATCAGCAAAGCACCGGGGACAGGGTAGACACAAAAAGAACATAAGGAAATATGTTCTGTATTTTCCCGTGAATAAATACTTACAGGGTATGACAATTACTGAGTGCCCTGTGAAGGTGCCAGCCTTCTATAGCCGCACCTGACTTCAGCATTATAAGTTGTGGGTGGGTGGAGGGCTGTCATGAGCCACTCGCTAATACCAACTACACAGTGTAAGCATTTCAGGGGAACTTAGAGATCTCTTGGGACAGTGCTTATATTTTTCAATTAAGGGAACTGAGGCAAATGAAGAGACAAACAAGAGATTAATCTACAGAATATACAAACAGCTCATGAAGTTCAATATAAAGTTAAAAAATGGGAAAAAGATCTACTGGGCATTTGTCTAAAGAAGACAGAGATGGCCAAGAGGCACATGAAAAGATGCTCAATCATCACTAATTATCAGAGAAATGCAAATCAAAACTATAAGAGGGTATCACCTCACACCAGTCAGAATGGCCTTCATCAAAAAGTCTACAAATAAATGCTGGAGAGAGTGTGAAGAAAAGGGAATCCTCCTACACTGTTGACGGCAATGTAAATTGGTAGAGCCACTCTGGAGAACAGTATGGGGGTTCATTAAAATACTAAAAATAGAGCTACCATATGATCCAGCAATCCCACTCCTGGGTATATATCCAGAGAAAATCGTAATTCAAAAAGATACATACACCTCCTTCCCTGGTGGCCTAGGTGACAAAGAAACTACCTGCAATGCGGGAGACACAGGTTTGATCCCTGGGTCGGGAAGATCCCTGGAGAAGGAAGTGGCTACCCACTCCAGTATTCTTGCCTGGAGAATCCCACGGACAGGGGAGCCTGGCAGGCTACAGCCCATAGGGTCACAAAGAGTTGGACATGACT
>NW_011494869.1:8388170-8388438 GCF_000754665.1 Bison bison bison | reverse complement strand
TCTCCTTGCAGTCCAAGGGACTCTCAAGAGTCTTCTCCAACACCACAGTTCAAAAGCATCAATTCTTCAGTGCTCAGCTTTCCTTATAGTCCAACTCTCACGTCCATACATGACCACTGGAAAAACCATAGCCTTGACTAGATGGACCTTCATTGGCAAAGTAATGTCTCCACTTTTTAATATGCTGTCTAGGTTGGTTATAACTTTCCTTCCAAGGAGTAAGCGTCTTTTAATTTCATGGCTGCAATCACCATCTGCAGTGATTTTG
>NW_011494869.1:8354612-8388070 GCF_000754665.1 Bison bison bison | reverse complement strand
ACTTTCATCAAGAGGCTCTTTAGTTCTTCACTTTCTGCCATAAGGGCGGTGTCATCTGCATATCTGAGGTTATTGATATTTCTCCTGGCAATCTTGATTCCAGCTTGTGCTTCCTTGCAGCACTATTTATGATAGCCAGGACATGGAAGCAACCTAAATGTCTATCAGTGGAGGGATGGATAAAGAAGGTGTGGTTCCATGTATACAATGGAACATTACTCAGCCACAAAAAAAAGAATGAAATAATGCCACTGCAGCAACACAGGTGGATCCAGAGTGCACTTTACTGAGTGAAGTAAGTCAGACAAAGACAAATATCATATGTTACCACTTATGTGCGGAATCTAAAAACATGGTTCAAATGAACTTACTTACAAAACAGAAACATGTCACAGAAGTAGAAAACAAACTTAGAGTTACCAAGGGGGCAGGGGGAAAGGGATAAATTTGGAGATTGAGACTGACATATACACCCAACTATATATAAAATATGTAACTAGTAAGAACCTGCTGTATAGCACGGAGAAGTCTACTTAATACTTTGTAATGGCCTCCATGGGAAAAGAATCTAAAACGCAGTGATATACATATATGTGTAACTGATTCACTTTTCTGAACAGCAGGAACTAACACAACATTGTAAATCAACTCTACTCCAATGAAAATTAATTTTTAAAAAAGAAACAGGCATAAAGAGAGGAAGAGAATCTCCAAGGGTCACTTTAAAAATCAGCAGTGGCCCTAGAAATTGGCCCCGTGCTCGCCAGTGGAGGTCCCCATCCACCGCAGCCAGCAGATCCTCCTGGCCAGGGGCATTTTCTCCAGAGACTCCCCATCTTTCCCCAGTGCCATGGAATCGTCTCGGCTCAGGGGTTCGCTAAGTGACAGTTCTCTGGGCAGTGTTGGGAGAAATTCTAAAACTGGAACCACAACTCATCACAAGGGCAGACACAGTGAGGGCCCAGGACCATCAGGAACCTTCTCTGTATCAGCAGCTCACACGGTAGCCCCAGTGCAGCCTCCGAAGGAGGGGGACGCATGTCAAGGAGCAGGTTCCACTCGCTGAGCCTTGAGCCCACTGACCCTCAGAGGGTGTCAGGCTCACACTTTCTTCAAGGGAACACCAGCACCTTTCCTAACTGTCAGCAAAGTCTGCGATGGAGCACTCAAGTTATCCTGCCTCTGCCGTGGGGGGGAACATGCCAGGCATCGTGTCACCCTGAATCTTATGACAACACTTCCAGTGGGGGTCATCACTCTCTTTTTCAAACGAGTCCATTGAGGATCCCTAGGATTAAGTGATATGCCCAAGGTCACACAAATGCTCTGGCTTTGAACCCTGTTGCGATTGTGGAATCTAACTTTGAAGCATCCTCCTAGTCCCACAGAGGTCCCCACTACAAAGCACTGGAGAGCCACAGCAAGGTAAAGAGATGTCAAGTTCACGGTGTGCTAAAGAACACAACTTACACAGAAGGGCTGGAGCATAAGGTGCACTGCGGGGCACAGAGCCAGAGACAGCCTGGATTAGTGAGGGGCCAGGGTGGGAAAAGCCCTGAAGATCAAACTAACAGGGCTGGTGGTGGTTCAGTGAGCAGAGGGGAGTCACACAGTGATACATGATGAGTGCACCGCCCAGCAGGAGAGAACTCAGAGCCTACCACTATCACTGATGGGAGGATGGTGTCCAGGGCACGTAGAGCAGAGAGAATGGTTCTGGAGTGCTGGGGGTCGAAGTCAAAAGCCAGAGCTAAGAGCCAGAGACTCAAATCACGATTTGGGGCTGAGGGACAGACAGCAGTCCACAGACAGGAGACAAGACTAGAGGACAGATACTGAGTGGCCAAGGAACCTTGTGGAATGGGAGCAGAAGGCAGCTGGGGTGAAGGCTCAGGATGTTATTCACCAACAAGGCAAGGATGTCACTGGAACATTTTTGTTGGCTTTTGGCTATAGGTTATGAGGCCAGGTTAACAGGTCAAGGGTCTCAGAATGGACTGGATGTACCTAAGCCAAGAGTGACTACTCTGTTGTTCACAGGCTTTTCTGGGGGATTCATGTGGTCAAGGAGCTATGAATATGGGTACAGTGTAGGCAAGTGGGGATGCAGATTCAGGATGAACTGTCCAGGCTGCCCCCGCAGAACTCAGAATCAGAACCCCATGGGAACTGAGCCCCAGTGGGTCACAGCTCTGTATGGATATACAGATGGGGTAGACCTTCCTGGGATCTCTCTATGGCACGATACTCAAGACCACAGGACACCTGCCTCACTGGGCACTGGTGTCATCTAGAACCATGACTGCACATCCCTGGACACACACACCTCTCTCTGGATGGAATTTCTCTTTTCTGACCTGGCTGATGCAGCCCTTCCTGACCTGACACCTGCCCCAGTGAATGTGACCCCCAAGCCATCCAGGGAGTGCTGCAGTCTCCCAGGTCGCTTCCCTGAATAGGGTTGCTGCACCCCCAGGTTTGACTGTGAAGGAGGTAGAGCATTTGCATGGGGAGTGATGGAGTTGGGAAGGGCACCATTCAAGGCTGAGGAAAGAGCAGGAGCAAGGCAAGGTGATGAGAAAGCACCTGATGATTTCTGAGACATGTAAACAGGCAGGTAGGTGAGCTTGGAAAATAGAATATGGTGGGCATATCAATGTGGGAGGGTAATGGAGAAGAAACGGGTGAGTTTAGAAAGGTAAGGCACGCACAGATGGATTGTCTAAGACCATGACGATGATGCCAAAGAATTAAACTGTGTTCTTAATGAACAATCCACAGAGAGGTTTGGAGCAGGTCCAGGCTTGCACTAGAAGAACAGTTCTATGGCTATTTGGTAAGAAGTCTTAGGGGTTGCATAATTTCAAGAAAATTAGAGATACCAAGAGAACATTTCATGCAAAGATGGGCACAATAAAGGACAGAAATGGTATGGACCTAACAGAAACAGAAGATGTTAAGAAGAGGTGGCAAGAATACACAGAACCATACAAAAAAGATTTTCAGGACCCAGATAACCATGAGGTTTGATCACTCACCTAAAGCCAGACAGCCTGGAATGTGAAACCAAGTGGGCCTTAGGAAGCATCACTGCGAACAAAGTTAGTGGAGGTGATGGAATTACAGCTGAGCTATTTCAAATCCTAAAAGATGATGCTGTGAAAGTGCTGCACTCAATATGCCAGCAAATTTGGAAAACTCAGCAGTGGCCACAGGACCAGAAAAGGTCAGTTTTCATTCCAATCCCAAAGAAAGGCAATGCCAAAGAATGCTCAAACTACCACACAATTGCACTCATCTCACACGCTAGCAAAGTAATGCTCAAAATTCTCCAAGTCAGGCTTCAACAGTATGTGAACCATGAACTTCCAGATGTTCAAGCTGGATTTAGAAAAGGCAGAGGAACCAGAGATCAAATTGCCAACATCTGTTGGATCATCAAAAAGGCAAGAGAGTTCCAGAAAACATCTACTTCTGCTTCATTGACTATGCCAAAGCCTTTGTCTATGTGGATCACAACAAACTGTGAAAATTCTTCAAGAGATGAATACCAGACCACCTTACCTGTCTTCTGAGAAATCTGTATACAGGTCAAAAAGCAATAGTTATAACTGGACATAGAACAACAGGCTCCAAATTGGGAAAGGAGTACATCAAGGCTGTATATTGTCACCCTGCTTATTTAACCTATATGCAGAGTATATCATATGAAATGCCAGGCTGGATGAAGTACAATCTGGAATCAAAATTGCCAGGAGAAATATCAATAACCTCAGATACACAGATGACACCACCCTTATGGCAGAAAGTCAAGAAGAACTAAAGAGCCTCTTGATGAAAGTTGAGAGTGAAACAGTTGACTTAAAACTTAACATTCAAAAAACTAAGATCATGGCATCCAGTTCCAAAACTTCATGTCAAATAGGTGGGGAAACAGTGGAAACCATGAGAGACTTTATTTGGAGGGGGGCTGCAAGATCACTGCAGATGGTGACTGCAGCCATGAAATAAAAAGCTTGTTCCTTGGAAGAAAAACTAGGACCAACCTAGACAGCATATTAAAAAGCAGGGACATTACATCACCAGGTCTGTCTAGTCAAAGCTATGGTTTTTCCAGTATTCATGTATGGATGTGAGAGTTGGCCTATAAAGAAAGCTGAGCACAGAAGAATTGATGCTTTTGAACTGTGGTGTTGAAGAAGACTCTTGAGAGTCCCTTGGACTGCAAGGAGATCCAACCAGTCTATCCTGGGGAAAATCAGTCCTGAATATCCATTGGAAGGACTGATGCTGAAGCTGAAGGTCCAATACTTTGGCCACCTGATGCAAAGAACTGACTCATTGGAAAAGACCCTGATGCTAGGAAAGACTAAAGGTAGGAGGAGAAGGGGACGACAGAGGATGAGATGGTTGGATGGCATCACCAATTAGATGGACATGAGTTTAAGCAAGCTCCGAGAGTTGGTGATGGACAGGGAAGCCTGGTATGCTACAGTCCATGGGGTCACAAAGAGGTGGACACGACTGAGCGACTGAACTAAACTGAACTTAGGGATTGGGTAGAGACAGACTAGAAGTAGCCTTCAGAGCTATGTGGGGTCCAGACAGAAGACTCTTGCAATGACTTAGCCGAGAAAGTGTCCATGGCCAGAAGAATGCACCAGCCCAAGAATAAAATTTAAGAGATGTCCTTTTTATTATAGCCTATAGAATCTGGGCTGACTTGCTAAACCCTGGCAGTTATTCCTCAGAAACCAAGCAGCATGACATCACAGAAAACCTTCTGCCAGATAAAGATTTCAAGTGAAAAAGGAATTTAAACCTCTTTTCTTTTACCTATACTGCCTGTCGAAAAATGTGTGTCCAGCCAAAACTCAATTTGTGTCTTTTTAATTCAAGTGCAAATGGATTGAAGGCTCAGATAACAACATAAAATTGGTTAATCAACTTTCATCCCATATTTATATTGCAACAGGGAGATTTTACAGTTTTCTGCAGCTCGGCCTGGTGTTCTGTGAAAGCCAGCCAGCGTTTTATGTCCCCTTAAAATTGCGAACCAGAGGCCCCTCTGCTGTCAGCGACCCGCCGTCCCTCCCGCTAACCAGCTCACTCGTCTGTCTGGCTGGGGCTGTGGGTTCAGTTTTCATTCTGAGCGCGTTAAAGCTCTGCAGGGAGAGGTTTTTATGTTTTACTCGAGAAATGAAAATTGCTTTTTGTTCCTATCATTGCATCGCCACGGAGGGATGCCAGTGAAGTCATGGTATGAGTGAAATTACTGAAAATATTTTAAACTTAATTTTCTGTGTCAGGCGGACCCATGCCATGCTCATCGCAGGCCTGGTTAAATCTCTCTCTTGGTTTCCTATGGTTCACAGGATAAGGGCTAAAGCTTAGGGCATGGCACACAAGGCCCTCTGGAATCTGGCCCTTCCATCTATTTTCTCCAAGAAGTAATTTTTCGGAACCTAGGAGGTGCCTGTCATGGTGCCAGGTACCGGGTGTACAGCTGTGAGCAAGACAGGAGTCAATCCCCCATTTATGGAATTTGAATTCTAATGAGAAAGACAGACACAGAAAAATACATGATACTGAGTGAAAAGGACAATTGCAGACTGCATACAGGCCATAGGAATAAAAGGAAGGAAAGAACACAAAGAGCCCTGAGAATAGGTGGGAGGACGATGGGAGAAGGAAAGAGGGGATGCTTGTTTTAGAAAACTAAGTTGACCAGGCAGTGGGAATAGTATGTGCAACGGCTCAGAGCAGGGAATCAGGCTGGCAGGTTTCAGAATGAAGAGGAGGGCAGGGTGGTGGGAGCTTAGGGACAAAGAAGGTGGCTGATGGGATGTGAGTTTGAGAGGTTGGCAGAGACTAGCTCTGGGAGCTTCTCTATGGATCAGGAAGATCTGGACTTTATTCTGAGGGCCAAAGGGAGCAATATGTTAAGATGCGGGTTTCAGAAAGATCCCCTTGGCTGTAATATGGAAGACAGATTAGAGGAGTGCAAGTGGGGAGATAGAGAGAACCATGCTAAGGTTTCCGGTCTGGTTTAGGTGGGAGCTGATTATCGGGAGTAGACGATGTAATCAAGGTGGGTGGACGAGCTGACGTGAATTCTGCCTCTCCAGCTTCACTCTCCCATTAACCTAGCCCTCTGGCCTCCTAAGCTTCCCTCTGACCTCTGAATGCCTCATGTACTTTCTTGACTCAAACCATTCCTTCCTCCTCCCTTTAGTAAACTCCTATCTATCCATCAAAACCCAGCACAAAGCACCCTTCTGCATGCCTTCACCCCTGGAAGGCTTTACTCTCCCTCTTCTGTGTGTTTCTATCATCTTAGATCGTCACTGACCTTAATATGTTTGATGGTAATCGATCTCAGCACAGTTTAATGGGTTTTTTTTTTAAAAAAAGCTTTCATGTACATCTCTCTTGCTAAATTTTAATGCGAGAACAAAGACTTCTAAATTTCTGAGTTCTTAGCACACTCACTTAGATAAGGAAGTGTTTCTAATTGTGAATGAATAAACTGTCACCAGTGAAATTAAGCAAATAACTTGGCTTCAGAAAAGATCTGGAACTGTCACACTTGAGAAATGATCACCATTGGGTGATTTTGTCTCCCTGCACGGGCTGCCCTGATAACTGGGGAGTAAATGCTCGAACAGGGAAAAGTGGGAAAAAATAGATTTTCAACTCTATTATCCATTCCTGTGGCTTAAGAGTCATTTATGGAAATTATAACCAATATTAATATGATAATTAAAACCAAATTGAATACCCAGTCAGTCGTGCTCAGGCTTGGTAGAAGCAAAGAAGAACCTACTGCATATCCAAGCTGTCCTAATTATGTGCTCCTTGCAATCAACATTACTTTTCCTGGTTACGTTTCACAGTTAATTTGTCTTTCCCACACAAATCGAATTCTGTACCACACATGCAAAGTTTATTGTATTACTGCACATTTTTTTAGGTTCATATATATATATATATATATGTATAAATCCCACAAGTACAATTAGTTTTAAAAAAATGAAATTCTCCCCACATGGGTTTAAGATTAATGATATTTGTTTATTATTGGATGATCTGCCTTCAGTAAGTGGTGTGAATAAGAATTGGCTCCCAATCTTAATGTATTTATTTTCATAAGCCAAATAGCTATAAACAACATCAAATGCAATTCTCCAGCATGGTAACAGGTTATTAACTTCTTAAGCCAGTCCCTAATGGGTTTTAAATCTCTAAAAAACAGTGAGTTCTGAAGCAAAGGAGACATGGTTAAATTCCGATCTGCCTTAGAAAACCAGCTGGTACTAGGATTCCTCAGCACCTAGAATGGGGCCTCACCTTTTTCTTTTTCTTCCCCACAGCTCCTCTGGGATTCCAGTCTGAATGACTTCCTCCCCAAACCCCTGCCCACTTGGACTAACCTGCCCACTCCTCTTTCACAGTAAAGATGGACTGGGATTCTTATTTTGTTTTTAATTGGAGGATAATTACTTTACAGTATTGTGATGGTTTCTGCCATACATCAACATGAATCAGCCACAGGTATACATGTGACTCCCCATCCTGAACCCCCCCACCTCCCTCCCCACCTATCCCTCTGGGTTGTCCCAGAGCACCAGCTTTGGGTGTCCTGCTTCATGCACTGAACTTGCACTGGTCATCTATTTTATATATGGCAATGTACATGTTTTGGAGAAAGAGATGGTAATCCACTCCAGAATTCTTGCCTGCAAAACCCCATGGACAAAGAAGCCTGATGTGCTACATATGCTCCATGGGGTCACAAAGAGTCGGACATGACTTAGAGAACGAACAACAACAAGGTACATGTTTCAGTGCTATTCTCTCAAATCTTCCCATCCTCGCCTTCTCTCACTGAGTCCAAAAGTCTGTTCTTTACTGGACTGGGATTCTGTTAAGTCTTGGATCACTTGTGAGCATGGACCAGACACAGGGTTGGGCAGCGAGCCAGGGGTCTGCACCTCCAGTCCTAATGCTTAGAGCCCAACAGCGGGTCCTGTGCACAGCCTGAGTCTCAAGACTCTGAGTCTGTCTCAATCAGAACTGAATGTGAACCTGAACCTACAATGACCCAACACCCTCTGGGGGACGTGATTCTGAATGAAGAGTGGGCCACCAGGCCATGGTCAACGAAGGTGAGAAGGCAAATGACAACGGAGAGAGAAATAAGCACAGCGGCTGGAGGAGAAAGGTGACAGGGTGGCTCCGGAAGCACCAGCTGTTTTCCCCGTCAGATGGAAGGGATCTTAGAGCAAAACATCTGCTCTCTGCAAGCCCGTCTGTTTCTATGTATTTTGTGCATTTTTTCTCACCCCCTTCCCTCTTTAAAGCATTAAGAGGAGAATATTCTTTCTCTGTTTGATGTATGAGAAATGATTTCAGCCTCTTGCTGGGAAAGATGAGGGGAGGCTGAAATCTTTCTGGCTTCGTCCTGCTACACTAAATGCTCTCTGCTCCAGCTCCTTAGAAGGAAGGACGCAAAGCCCCCAGCCTCTCAATGGCTAACCTGCTAGCTCCATCTCTCCCTGGCTCTGAATACTCTTCTCTTCTTCTAGACCCCGCTCTTCCTTCAAGCCTAAGCTCAGGGGCCTTCTCCAGGAAGGGTCAGGCCTCTGTTAAGTGGGACGTCCAGAGGGAGTGCATGGAAATCCTGGGAGGACCAGGGCAGAGAGGAAATCTGGAGATGGGGGTGAGGAGAGGGGTGTGTGACAGCCGTCACACTTAGGCAAGTGACTAACTGGGGCAAGGCAAAGGCATTCTGACTGACAGGGAGGCGTATGGCGCGTTTCTCTGGCCCTGCGGTTTTGTTTCTTGACTTAAGGCATGGTTACATTGTGTTGTGCTTAGTCGCTCAGTTATGTCCTACTCTTTAGGACCCCATGGACTGTAGCCCGCCAGGCTCCTCTGTCCATGGAGATTCTCCAGGCAAGAATAATGGAGTGGGTTGCCATGCCCTCCTCAAGGATATGTTGTGTTGGCTTTACCATAATAAAACTACACAGTCTAATTTCATGAACTTTTCCAAGTTGAAAAAAAGGTTTCTTTCTTTTTTTTCACCCACTTGAGTTAGGGATTTACATGTAGAATTAAAACCTTGTATCTTTCGGAGGAAAATCTTGGAGAATACAGTTAACCCTTGAACACACAGGTTTGAACTGTGAAGGGTCACTTATACGTGGATATTTTTCGATAGTAAACACAGCAGTGTTACACAATCCACAGTGCATTTGAATCCAAGGATGAAAAACCGCTGATGGGGAGGAACCGTGGATATGGAGGGCCGAACAGAAATTTTGTGTGCGTTTTCCCTTGCAAAGAGCGTTGACACCCCTAGCCCTTGACTGTTCAAGGGCCCGCTATGCAGCTATGGCCCCAGGACAGGGAGGATCCGTTGAACAAAATGAAAGGGCACAACTTTCCAAAGGAAAGATTTACAAATCTCTATAAGGGAGAAATTCCTGAAAACAGCATTCCAAAACACATCAGTGACTGAGGGAAAATACTTTCAATATGTATAAGCAACAAAGTGTTAGTATGCAGAAAATATAAAGAACTTACACATATTAACATATGAGCACATAGTCATCTTCTCTAATCATTAGAGACATAAATAAAATTTTCAATGAGATGCTGGCTTCATACTCATCAAATTGTCAAAAACTGCGATGTGTGATGATACCGACACTAGAAAATGGGATCTGTTACACAGCTGACAGGAGTGAAAATGTGTACAAACTCTTTGGAGAGCAATTGGAAATGTGTAGTGAAAACTTAAAATGTACATTTCCAAAAACCCAAGTACCCTGTCTCTGAAATAGGATCAAGAAACATTCTCACACATACATGGAAGAAAGTACAAGGAAGGGTGTTTTCTACCACGGCTCGTGTCCATTCAAAGGAGAAGGGGTAAGTACATCTCAGTATCTTCAAACAGTGAAATACACACTACAGCCAGGAAAATAAAAGAATCAGATTCTGTATGATTCATGTGAGTCAATCTCAAAAAATTAGTATTGAGAACTGGAAACAAAAGTAAGTTGCAAAACATATGTATCATACAACAGATAGTTGGGCTTCCACGGCCTCTTAGCAAAAGAATCCTCCTGCAATGCAGAAGATAAGGGTTCAATCCCTGGGTTGAGAAGATCCTCGGGAGGAGGGCATGGCAACCCCCTCCAGTATTCTTGCCTGGGCAATTCCATGGACAGAGGAGCCTGGTGGGCTACAGTCTAGAGTCACAGAGAGTCCGACACAACTGAGCACACACAACAACAGATAGATGACTGATTGATAGATAAACAGAGAGAAGGAAAGAAATATGCTTTAAAGCACATACCACATACCCAGGTGATGAAAGCAAAAAAGCACATACAGGAGAAACACATATCAGCTTCAAAAATAGTGTTTACCTCTAGTTAAGGATACCAAGAGAAAAGCGTAATCCATAAGGGTTACAAAGATGATTTCAGTGGTATAACTTTTTAAATCCCCTTTAAAGAAAATAACAATCAAATGTGGCAAAATAATATCTTTGTTTAAATCTATCCCATGTATACATGTACGAGTTTCATCATTTTCTGTCAATTGCTGTATATTTTAAATATCCCAGAACTGCAGCAAAAATAGTAAAATCATAAAGAGAGAAAATGCCATTCCCTGCTGGGGGGTGACACTGATACAGCTTCTCGCATCAGCATCAGTCTTGATATTTTCTTTTTCTAAGTCCCTGGGCCCCCCTGGGAACAAGTCAGGGGTGAGAACAGAGGCTGTAAGGGCCCCAGATGGGCGTGCACCTGTACCATCCCATATGGCATCGGCTGTGCCTGAAAAGCAGGGCCAGACAAGCTGTGCCCGCCTCTAACTTGCCACCTTGACCATCTCCCTTCTCTGGCATGGTCAGTCAGTGGCTGGACCTCCTCCTCCAGGGCCCCAGTTTGCATCCCCCTCCAGACTGACATGCATTTCACAGTGTGGTAAGTGCTGTCTATGTGTGTCCTCCACCCCTACCCCAGCCTGGGAGCCCCAGGGCAGCAGCAGGGCCCCCTGCACACAGGCAGTGACAACAGACACAGGCTAGACCAAAATCACACTGTGCACACCAGCTCTAGGGAGGCTGGCGGCTTGGGCCCGGAGTGATTCTGCACCTCCTCCCCTTGGGACCCTCGCAGAGCCCTGGGCCAGGCCTCTCCATGAATCCAGGGCCACGACCTCCAAGCAGCACAGAGCCCAGAGTGGAATCTCTGCTCCCAGCCTCTTCTTTCTGACTGCACATCACGTCCGATGCTGCTCACGTTTATGAACACTCCTCCACAGACGCCCAAGGGGACCATACTGACGTGAAAATAGTCGTTGCATCAAATTGGGGGAAATTACGCTTTTCTCCCTATTTTCTAAGCTTTCTGCAATATGGTTTTATTGTTCCAATAAAAACTTATAAAAAATATAAAAACCCATCTAAGGATGACAAGTGTTTCAATGTTTCAAATGATTTAATTCCTCACCCTTTAAATGTTCCATTTGAAATGACTAATAAGTACAGAATTAGAATACATATATACATATATGTGTATATGTATATATTAATATATATAATTAGAATGTGTGTGTGTGTGTGTGTGTGTACTCAGTTGCTCAGTTGTGCCCAACTCTTTGTGGCCGCATGGACTGCAGCCTGCCAGGCTCCTCTGTCCATGGAATTTCCCAGGCAAGAATATTGGAGTGGGTTGCCACTTCCTTCCCCAGGGGATCTTCCTAACCCAGGGATCAAACCCACATCCCTTGTATCTCCTGCACTGGCAGGTGGATTCTTTACCACCAGCACCACCTGTGAAGCCCCATATAATTGGAATAAATAGTACCTAAATTATATGAGCAACAGTACCCTGGATGAGCCAAAAATTAAGTGCAAATTCTGCAAGAAGTTCTGCAGTCAGGATTAAAAAACAGATTTCAGGTTTTCGTGCTCAGGGAGAAGGCCAAGAATCTGCATGTCTACCCGCAGGTAATTCTGACTCAGAGCTCAGTTTGGAAAACACTGGGGCAGAAGAACAAATGAGTCTGGGGCTCAGTGCCTAATTAAGGAAAGCAACTGTGATGCAAGCATGTAGAATCGGAAAATCAGTGAGACAAAGGCTAGAGACAGACAGAGCGTGGGATACAGCACAGCTAGGAGGGGTTGACCTCAGGCTTCCCTGAGGCAGAAGGATCTGTAAGTCATGTGAAACATTCAGAGGACAGAGGGCAGGGGTCCAGCTAGAGCGGGAGGGACAGAGGAAGCGAGCAGTGACCCGGTCCACCTCATGGACCAGGAGAGCCACCAAGTCACCTCTGGTAACATGCCAAGATGTTACTGATCCCACCACCTGTACAGAAGGCAAGTCTCCAGGTAAGCCAAAACCCACCTCAAGAAATTCTCATTTTTCTTGGCCCCAAGTATTTGAACAAGGATCTATTCAAACTCTGCCAGAACTCATTTTTCTCCCAACAATAGGCAACAGACCTTCTTTCCAAGAATGAGAACTAGCAGAGAAATGGCTGGGATTGTGAGAATATTCAGTAGTTCATAAGATAAAGACCATTCTGCAATATAAACAATAGAAAAAGAGTTGCAACCATTGCAGTGCTAAGACCCTGAGGTGGGAGCATACTTGGTAGATCCGAGGAACTTCAAGGAAGTCAGCATGTCTTGAACAGAGCATCCAGACAAGGGATAAGGTCAGAATGAGAAATTAGGAGGAGGGATGGGGGCAGATCCATCAGGTCATAGCAAGACTTTAACTTTTAGGGCTGGGACAGGACAGCCACACAACAGGGCACATGACAAGAGGGTGGCTCTGACTGTGAGCCAACAGTGGGAGCAGGCGGCCCTGAGGGAACCTTCACAGGCCAGCTGAGCGGTGATGGTGATGCGAACCAGGGTGGGAATGGGGTGGGGGGGGGGGGCGGGGAGCGAGAAGTGCTTACATTCTGGGTGTGTTTTGAAGGGAGAGCCCATGACAGACACTGGTTGTGGATTTCATGTGGAGCCTGAAAGAAAGAAGGGTCTAGGACCACTGCAAAGTTTTTACCCTCAGCAACACAAACAGTGAAATTGTCAAAACAGAGCTGATGGAAGCTTCTAAGGAAGTGAGTGGTTACAGAGGACGGAGAGTCTGGTTTTGGATATACTGGGATTCAGATGCTAATCAGAGTTTCAAGAGAAGATGTCCAGCAGACAGCTGGAGATCAGGAAAGAGGGAGTTTGGAACAGTGATATTCGTTGGGAAGATGTCAGGGTGTTACTGACTGAGATCACCAGAAGTGCGCCAGGAGATAAGAGAAGAGGTTGTAGAACTGAGCTCTGGGCCAGTCCAGCATTTAGAGGATGCTCAGAGAAACAAAGAGTAATGGAGGCACAAGCTGGGAGGAACTGGGAGGAAACCAACAGAGAGAGGCATCCTGGAAGCCACAGGGAGGAGGCAAGGGCTTCCCTGGCAGTTCAGTGGTAAAGAATCTGCCTGCCCGTGCAAGGGACACAAGTTCAATCCCTGGTCTGGGAAGATCTCACACGCCTGGGAGCAACTAAGCCCACGTGTCACAACTATCAAGCCTGTGCTCTAGAGCCTGGAATCTGCAACTACTGAAGCCCGTGCACCCCAGAACCTGTGCTCGAACAAGAGAAGCCACCGCAACGAGAAGCCTGAACTTAACAACTACAGAGCAGCCCCCATTCACCACAACCACAGAAAGGCCTGCACAGCAATGAAGATCCAGTACAGCCAAAAATAAAGAAATAAAATTATAGTTTATAAAAGGAGGCAAAAATGGTCACTTGTGTCAAGTCATGCTCAGTCAAGTAAGATCTGATCAAAGAGCTGACCTGTGGTTTTTGCATCAGGTGGGTGATTGGCGACCATGACCCAAGCAATCACAGTGGGGTGGTAGGGATGACAGCCTGAATGGATCTGGGACAAGAAGGAATGTGAGCAGAGAATGGAGAGATAAGTAGACAACTTGTATGAGGAGTCTGTTCTAAAGGAAGGCAATGATATGGGTAGTAGCCGAAAGGAGAATGTGACTTCAAGGACAGACCTTTTTTGTGTTTCCCTTGGAGATACTGTAAATATGTATGTGTGTGTGTGCTCATGGGAATTTGTAGTAGAGAAAGACCAGATGTTCTAAGAAGAAAGGACAACTATAGGAGAATAGTTTAACCACTTTTGTGGTGGAGGAAACCAAAGTTCAGAGAGGTGAAGTGATTTTACTAAGGCCACACAGCTAGCTGGCTGCTGACCAGGATTCAGAGCTGGTCTTCCTGAATCAAGTCTGTGTCCTTATTTGATTCAAATCCTCTCCCAACTCAAGTTCAAATCCACCTCTTCCTTCATGTAGCTTTCTTCAAACCTCCAAGCTAGGCGTGATCTGTGCTTGCTCCCTCTGGCCTCTCATACAGTCTAACCTTGATATTCTTATTACAGCTATTTGTTATCTGTCTCCTACCATATTGCAAGTGTCTTGAAGGCACAGGATATGCACTATAAACCTCTTTATCTTTCCCATCCCCTAACTCAGTGCCGAGGGCAAGGTACAACCTTGACTGACATTTGCTCCAGGCAGGCAATGGGAGGCAGAAAGGACAGCAGATGAGGTAGGAGGGAGGGAACGCCTGTTTCAAGCAACTCCTCACAGGTCTGACACCTCATCCATTACAGCCTGTTTCTGCTGCCCCAGACTAGGGGCGGTATTTACTTTAAAGCTTCCTCGTAGGAGCTGTTGCCTCTTTATTCATGTCTCCGACTGTTTCCTGGATCTGCTCCAGACCCAACACTTCCCGTTAATAATAAATCAGACACTCAAATGCCTTGCAAAGACCTTCCACGTGTGCACCTGTTAGGTCAAAAACCACCTGGAGAGGAATTTTACCAGCTGCTAATCACAACTGAGAGGAAGCTGCAGACAGAGCCCTGCAGTTCAGTTCACAAGCTGAACTTTCTTTGGACAGAAGGTCTCCTGTTTGGAGCCGGATCCTGTGCTGGGCTGAAGGGATAATAAGAGGGGCAAGACACTATTCCTGCCTTCACCAGGCTTGTGATCACATGGGGAGATGACTGCCAACTGCAGTGCCTGCCATGTGCTCCCTGCCAGGGGACCCCTGTCCCCTGTAGGAGTAAAGATGGGGGAGGGCTTTACCCCTGTGAAGAGGGGTAGCTCAGTGTAGCCTTCCAGGTATAACCAAGCATAGACACAAACCACAGAGAAATCAGGTGGCTAGGACCACTGTCAGGCCTGGGACGGTTCCATGCCACAAGGACACCAACCTTACCTCTCGGGGAGAAGCAAGTGCATGCTGGAAAGGCCCTGAGACGTTACATGTTATTCAATCATAGTAGGCACAGAGAAGAGAAAGTCACTTTCTGGAGTTTCCCAGTGTTCTTGGCCGATGGGGGGAGAAGCATGGTAGCTGAGGAGGAAGTCTCTGGGAAGGAGCCTAGATCTTCGGGGAGATGTCACCAAGAGAAGGCAGTGAGAGGCACTGGAGGATGTCATGAAGTCCCCAGAGAAGGACAGTTATCAAACTGTGCGGTCCCTGCAAGGCGAGGGGCGGGGTTCTTCCAACTTTAAATTTTCCGCTTTATATGCAAGATGTCACAAAATTCCCTTTGAAGAAATCTTTTCATGGATTATTTAAAGTCATTTTCTTTTTTCTCACAATTTTAGGAACTAAAACATGGATAGAACAAGATATTTATTTAAGATCACACAGCAAGTTACTGATGGAAAGAACAAGGCTTCCTGATTCCCAGAAAAAAGTTTCTGGATCAGCCTGAGAGGCTGGGTAAACTCAGTGGGAACAGCCCTCAGAGGGACCCAGTCTGGTGGTCTGTGTGTCATCCTTGTACCAGTTTGAATGAAGTATGGAAATCTTACCTTCTTTTATATTCATCCACCCCCTCCCCCGACTATAATTGTTCTAAATGCTACCTCTCTGTATATTTAGAACCACATTAGACAGTGTTATAATTTTTGCTTCAAGCTCATAAAACTCAACACCAAAAAAACAAAAAACAAAAACAACCCCAATCAAAAAAATGAGCAGGAGGTCTAGATTGACATTTCTACAAAGAAGACATACCAATGACCAATAGGCACATGAAAAGATGCTCAACATCACTAATTATTAGAGAAATGCAAATCAAAACAGGTACCACCTCACACTGGTCAGAATGGCCATCATTTAAAAAAGAATATTTACAAATAGCAAATGCTGGAGAAGGTATGGAGAAAAGGGACCCCCTCCTATACTGTTGGTGGGACTATAGGCTGTTGCAGCCTCTATGGAAAACAGTATGGAGGCTCCTCAAAAAACCTAAAATAGCATTACCATATGAACTATTAATCCCACTCCTGGGCATCCAGGCAAAACTCTAATTCCAAAAGACACATGCCCCTATGTTCATAGCAGCACAGTTCACAATAGCCAAGACATGGAAGCAAACTGTCTATCAACAGATGAATGGATAAAGAAGATGTGGTACATTTATGCAATGGAATACTACTCAGCCATATACAGAATGAAAACATGCCATCTGCAGCAACATGGATGAACCTAGAGTTATCATATTAAGTGAAGGAAGTCAAACAAACACCATATTATATCATTTATATATGCCATCTAAAATATAACACAAATGAACCTGTCTATAAAACAGAAACCTAATCAGAGACATACAGAATAGATCGGTGGTTGCCAAGAGGGAGGGGTTTGTGGGAGGGATGGAGTGGAAGGCTGAGGTTCATATATATGTATGACTAAACCACTTTGCTACAGCAGAAATTAATACAATACTGTAAATCAGCTATACGTCAATAGAAAATATTGATAGAATAAGAAAAAAGAAAAAAAATTTGCTTCAAGCTTCAAACACAATTTAGAAAACTTCAGAGAAGGAAAGTCTATTGTACTGACTTACATTTCCCCTCACTTTTTCTTCCTTCCTGGTGTTCCTGAACTCTTTCCTTTATCATTTCCTTTATGTTTATAGAACTCCCTTTATCTGTTCTTTTAGGGTAGATCTGCTAGTGACAAATTCTCTGTTTTCCCTCATGTGAAAATGCCTTGATTTCCCCCTTGATCCCTAAAGGATATCTTTGCTGGATATAAAATTGCATGTTGAGAATCCTTTTCTTTCAGATCCTGTGTTGTGCCCCTTGTTCTGCCTTCTCTGAGGTTTCTGAGAAGCCCACTGCCATTCAATTTCTGGGTTTTCCCCCCTGTAGTATACTTTCTCTCTCCCTACTTTCCAGATTTTATCTTTGTCTCTATTTTCCAGAAGTTTGAATATGATGTATTTTGGTGGACTTTTTTTGGTTTCACCCTGTTTAGGGTTCACTCAGCTTCTTGACTTTCTACATCCATGTGTTTTTATCAAATCTGGGAAGTTTTCAGCTTTTCTCTCTCTCTCTCTCTTTTTTTTTTTTTTTTTTTGAGGTTTTACACAAAGCTTTTACATCACGGTTAAAGGAGGATACGTACAGGTTGTGCTGCCTTTCCTAATTTGTCTTGCCTGTAATGTTGATGTGGTAGTTAGAGCTGCTGCTATTAAATTATGCCCAATGAGGAAAGGACAAAAAAATGGCAGAAAAATCTATCCTGACATTAATGGCCTGCTGGACCAATACTAACAATTTCTTTGGACTTGTGGCAGAAGAGAACACCTCACCCCCTTTTTAAGATTTAGCTAGTTAGATTTTCTATTTTATGTAGCTTACTGGGTTATGATTTAGAGGACAAATCTGCCATTATTTCTTTGAGTTTCTGTTTTCAGGCCTCTCTCTTTCTCCTCTCCTTCCAGGACTTCAATTACACAAATATATGATCTTTCTTATAATCCCACAGGTCTCTGAGGCTCTGTTCTTTTGTTTTCAGCCTATTTTCTTTGAAAGATTTTTTGATTTGGACCATTCTTTGTTGTTGTTGTTGCTGTTTGATATAGAACATTTTTAAAATTTTTATTGAATTTGTTACAATATTGCTTCTGTCTTATATTTGGGGTGGGGGGGGTTTGGACCTGAGGCATGTGGACTCTTAGCTCCCTGACCAGGGATTGAACTCACACCCCTTGCATTGGGAGAAGTTCTAACCACCGGACCTCCAGGGAAGTCCTCAGCCTATTTTCTGTTGTTCTTCTTGGGCCTTTTCTATTTTTCTATATTCGGGTTCACTGATTCTTTTCTGTATTGCCTCCACTTTGCTATTGAGCCCAATAGCAAAGTTTTCATTTCAGTTCTTTTCCAGTGTTAAATCCCCACTTGGTTCTTTATAGTATCTTTCCTTCATTACTAAAGCTTTTTATTTCTTTGCTGAGACTTTCTACTTTTTTCATTTGTTTCAAGTGTTGTTGTAATTGTTCACTGAAGCATTGCTTTGATGGCTGCTTTTATATTTCTGTCAGAGAGTTTTAACATCTCTACCATCTGTGTTGATATCTATTGGTTGCCTCTTTTCATTCAGCTTGAAATTCTTCTGCTAATTGGTATGATTTTGGTTTCTACTGAGACCTGGACAATGTTGGATATTGTGATGTGATACTCTGGAGCTTATTTTATTTGCTATTGTATATTTTTAATTGAGGTATAGTTGATTTACAATGTTTCTTGTGTACAGCAAAGTGATTTGGTTTATACATATGTTCTTTTGCTGATTCTTTTCCATTATAGGTTATTTACATTATAGGTTATTACAAGATACTTAATATAGTTTCCTGTGCCACCCAGTAGGTCTTCATTGTTTTATCTGTTTTATGTATAATAGTATTATATCCCAAATTCTTAATTCATCTGGAGCTTATTTTAACCTTCTGTTTCAGCTAGCTTTTTCTGACACTTCTCTGGTAGAGGCAGTATCACTGATGAGCATATATTTATATATATAATGTCCTGTCATAGGTAGCAGACTGTATCATTACTGCCAGGTGGGGATAGAAGTCCAGGCCTCCCACTTGACTTTTGGTGACAACCGACAGAGTTCCTCTCACTCCTGTTGGGTAGGAGGGAGTTCCACCCCTCAGTGTGCCTCCACTGACATCACTCAGTCTGAGAGGGGTAGGAGTGACTCATCACTCCTACCCCTTTGACTTCTACCACAGAGCAAGTGTGAAAGTGTGATCTTGTTACAGACGGATGTCCTAACTCCCCTGGTGGCCTCCTCTGACACCACCCAGCAGGAGGAGGGGAGAGGCATTTCATTATTTCCTTTAGGGGAAGAAGTCCAGAGTCTCCACTGCAGAGGAGACAAGGTTCCTTATCACAACCAACAGGGATGAAAGTCCCCACTTAAACCCTTCTGGCATTACCAGGCAAGGGTTTCTCTTGGGAAAAATAAATGGAAGTCTATAGATACCCCACCTGGCCTTCACTTCAGCATAGATGGGGAAGGAGTCACTGTTTTTTCTGAGACATCTAACTATAAAGTTTAGTGGTTATTGTATTAAAGTTTCCAGTCTTGCTAGGCTATCTCTTTTCCTGTCCTTTGACTACAAAAAAACAGGCTTTTTCTTGGGATTTTTGTTTGTCTGTACCTATCAGTGTTTGATTTACTGGATTCTTCAGCTACAAGTCTGGAACAGACGAAGCAAAAAGAAAATCCACGACTGCATCATTCCTCATGCCCGATGTTCCGAGCTTGTCTGCTTTCTTCTTTCCACCTTTCAGAATCTTCTTATATTTGTTTTGTTTATAATATCCAGATTTCCTAATGGTACTTAGCAAAAAGAACAGAACTGTATCTACTCTACCTTCCTGTGAGTTGAACATAACTAGATTGTGTTTAACAGTCAATATATACTTTTCTCTAATCTGATTTGTTGTCATTCTACTATGATGTAATTTCTATAATAGAAACATTCATTAAAATCTGAGGTATAAAGGGTTTTCCTAAATGACATATGTACGACAAACATGTAGAAACAGTGACAGGATATCTGGGGTGTTTCTCAGGTTCCAATTCAGAGAGTGCAGGATATATATGAGCTGCACTAGAGGTAGCAAAGGTAGTAGAAACTTAGAAACAAGAGAGACCCTGAGCTCCTTCTGCCCATTGACTCTGATATTATCTATAATTTTGCTGAAAGACAAACCACTCCAAACCTTGAAACAATAAGCATTATTGTTCCTTAGAATTCTGTGAGTCCGCTGGGCAGGTCTCCTGGTCTGGGCCAACTCGGCTCATCTCCACGGTCAGCTGGCAGCTCGCCTGTGCTGTGTGGCCTTGCTCACACTGCTGGTGGCTGGAGTCTGGCTGGTCTAAGGGCGGGCTGAGCTAGAACTGCTCATCTTGGCTCAGGATAGGGTCTCATGCTTCAGGAGGCTAACTCGGGCATCTTTCCTAGGAAGTCTCAGGCTTCCAAAGAGCAGCAAGAGTGGGTGAGCCCCAACGTACTCAAGTCTCTGTTCTTATATCACTTTCTAATGTCCCACTGACCAAATGACATCAGGATTTAAAGGAGTGGAAAAAGAGACTCTACTGCTTGATGACAGGTTACACAGAGAGTTACACTGCAAAGGTGACTGAATAAAAGGTCAGGAAGAATTTTTGTGGCCATTTTTGCCAACAATCTACCACATTGTGCTAGAGCTAAAGGCAACATCCTGAATGACCAAGGTAGAGACCTATCGTGGATACAGACAGGTTCTGGGATTAGCCCTCCACTGCCACAGACCCAAGGCCAGTGCACTTGGGGGAAAGCCCTGGGCACCCCTGTGCCTGATGAATCTCAGCCTTCCTGGCCCCAGTTCAGGCTTCCTGTTCACCTGACCAATCACCACAAACTTTTACCTGGTAACTCTGGCCCTAGTCTGTCTCCTTCTTATCATTAACCCATGCTTCAACCAAAGGAAATCTTCTAAAATACACACATTCTTCTCAGAACAAAAAGTGATGCTCCTTACTTATTTACTAAGAGGTCATGAGGTTGAACGGTTAACACACAGGCTTTGGAATCCCTGATAGCCCAGCTGGTAAAGAATTTGCCCACAATGCAGGAGACCTGGGTTCAATCCCTGGGTTGGGAAGATCGCTTGGAGAAGGAAAAGGCTACCCACTCCAGTATTCTGGCTGAGAGAATTCCATGGACTGTATAGCCCATGAGGTCGCAAAGAGTCAGACACAACTGAGCAACTTTCACTTTCCCTTTGGAATCTAACAAACCTGCTCTCAAATCTGGCTTCACCTATTTACTTTGTGGGTGAGTTTGAGCAAGTTGATTACCCTTGATACGCCATCTTTTCTCATGTGAAATATGTGCATGAATGGCCTTGCACAATGCTGGGCACCTAGTGCTGGGCACATGGTACCAGGCACTTCTGACAACAGTCCCATCCTCAGCTGCAGCACAAGTGGGGTTCTGACCCAGAGGCGAGGATGCCCACAGCTTCCAAGGTGTCCAAAACAGAAGGGGATTGTTTCCTTTGTTAAGTGTTAACTTGCAACAGATAGAACCCTTGCTGCAAAGTAATTTATTTGTTGCCTCTGGGCTCATGTTTGGAAGGCTCCCTGCTCTGTTCCAGGCTGATTTTCCAAACATTAACATATGTCAAGAGCACACACAAAGCCAGGGATGTAAAAATCGCTTTTCAGGAGAAAGAAGAATCAGAACAGTTCAGGCAGCCAGGGGAGAGACAGGAGGCCGACTCGAGCTAGCAGGGCAGGAGGAAGGAGCAGAGGTCAGATGACGGCAGAGCCCAGGGTGGAAGGGAAGGGATGTGACTGCCAAGGGGGAGTTTAAATTTGCCCAATGAACGTGTCAACAACTATTCTTCAAAACCTATCATCTTTATAAACACCCCACTTAGTCTTCTCAGAACCCACGTGAGGTGGGTATTACCCATTTTACAGAATATGGAACAGAAGCTCATAGATGTTGAGTAACCTGCCCAAGTTCATGTAGGTAGCAAGGGGCAGAGCTGGGATTTAAACACAGATCTGTCTGATTCCAGACTCCACATCCTTCTCTCCAAATCTCTCCTCCCTGGAAGTCTACACTGTCAGAGGAGGAAGTATCCTTACTTTTTTACGCTGCTCAACTCCCTTTTAACAGATTGAGAAACAGAGGCTCATATTCCCAGCTCAAACTACTCTAAGGAGTAGAAACATGATGGAGATCAAGGTCAGAGGGCTCCCATACACCCAGGTCTTCAAGTCTGTCCTCAGCGAAACCCCAGCTCATGGCTCCTACCTGTCTTTTAGCCCTTCTGCCCATCACACTGCCCTGTCTGACATATCTCTGTGTCACTCCATACTGCTCCCAGCATTCACATCACCTGTCTGAATCCTTGACCTCTAGGGCTCTGATAACCTGTGTCTAGCCTGTTTGTGCAGGTTCAGACCTAAGAACAGGTGACATCTTTTGTCCACCTCCTATCACCCCAGTCTGATGGGCTCCTCTTCACATTCTTGTACACTTAACTACTGCTCATTCGTGCACAGTAAAAGGTTCCGATACAACCTCTGCAGGAGACACTGGGTGGCTTGCTGGGAACACGAAGATGAAGAACACTGGATCCCTTTATCCCTGACTTCCATAAGCTTGTATTCTACAGAGGGGGAGGGAGTGGGGATGGCAAACACATGGAGAGATGATCACAGGACATTGGGTTTTGCTGGCTCCACATACTGCTTCCACAACTTCAAGGAATCCCTGCCCCTTCCTATGGAGGAGGGACATTTGTATTTCCAAAAACTATTGCCAGCTGTGCTGTGGACAATGATTAGAGGAGACACAGAAAGTGTCGGGCTGCCAGGCCAGTGAGGAGGCTGAAAGACTGTGGCAGGAGAAAGCTGATGAGGAATCCAACAAGGGAGGTACAGCAAGGACAGAGTGGGAACAATGGAGGCAGGAGTATGAAGAAGGTCGTATGAAGAGCACACAGCGCTTGGTGGCTGGCCAGCAGGGGTGAGAAGACACAGAAAGAATTGCTGCTCATGATGGGCTCAGTGGCTGCTCAGGCTTGAGCCTGGGACGCTGGAGGTGAGCCGAATCATATGCAGAGCACAGAGCCCTCTGCAAATGCAGACATTAACCAGCTAATAGGAATCTACTGAAAAGAAAAAGAAATAATTACCACCGAGCTGCAGTTCAATTCATCCCAGGCTCATTGCTCTGACTGGCTCAACCTCTGAGATGCAAGACACTGTCATCGCCAGTGAGGAGGTGAAAGTTACCCTGGGATTAAGATTCCTACAGACTGAAAGCTTCAGAATTTGTCAAAGCCAAAACAAAGAGGCATGCTTGTGCTTAGCTAGAATTCTATTAAACTTATTTAAACATGAAAACTATGCCTCTTAAAAACATGATGGTATCTACAGAAGGGAAACTCAGGGTGCTTCCTGGAAATGCACAGAGACCGAGAGGTTGCAAATACTGTTGCACAAACTGGGTCTGATGAGGACCCTCAAAAGCCCTTCATCGCTCGCAGGAGAGAAAGTTTGACCCCCAAATGACAGAAGGGGAAACTGAAATCCAGATGATACGAGTTGCTCAAGGTTTCACCCCTAACCACTGGAGACACACTCCCAGGTTGGGGTCTTCCTATGAAGCAAGACAGTGGAGGGGTCAAAGGCATGAGACCTCTGAGTCCAAATCCAGATGTCTTGGGCCCTGGCAACCACGTGTCAAGTCTGTTTCCTCAGCTAGAACCTCAAGTGAGGGTGCGTTCCTTCACTTCCTGTGATCCCGACCCCATGGGGTCCTCTTCACAGCCTCCCTCACTTAACCGTTCCTCATTCACTCACAGTTAAAGGTATGGATAGAACCCTGCAGCAAACACCACATGAGTGGCTGACTCAGCCCCACCTGCTTTCACATCCATTAAACAGGACTCATGAGTACCTGCATGTCTCCCAGTGGGACTGGGAAGGGTCAGTAGGATGAAGCATGTGCAGATCTCTCTACATCATCCCCTGTACAAAAAGGAAACCTCAGTGAACATTGCCTCTCACAGTTCCCAGCCCGCGGCAGTCTCTCTGATGGGAAGCCCAGCCTTAATGAACAATGAACAGTTTCAACAGGCTTGGCAAGGATGGGTGATGACCATGATCTGCTCCCAGGCAGCATTTGGACGGGTGGGGTTAGGAGGAGGTGACTTTGTGCACAAAGAATACAGCAGAGAGGAGAAGGTGTCAGGACTCCTCTTCCAAAGGTGACTTTCCAGTCTCTTCAGTCACTCACATTTTCAGGAATAAGGAGGCAAAGATTCCCTTCCCTTTGATACAGACACACAGACAAATTAGAAGCCAGGGCTCTTCCAACAACCTTTCTAAGCTTCATCTCAGAAGGCCAGTCAGTGTCCCTCCAAGGGTGTCTGCTTATGTGTTGCTATGTGATTAACACCCTCCCCTCCCCCCACTACACACACACACACACACACACACACACACAGACACACACACATCACCGGCTCAACGGAAATGAGTTTGAGCTAATTCCAGGAGATGATGAAGGACAAGGAAGCCTGGCATGCTGCAGTCCATGGGGTCACAAAAAGTCAGATACAACTTGGCGACAGAACAACAACAACCCCTATACTACAGAGATGAGGGCCCTCCTCATTTCAAAGGAGAGAGCTGAGGAGAGGAGCTTACTGTGGAACAGCTGAGGAAACGCAAGCCAAGAGGAGGATACTAGCTTGCCCCATACATTATAACACACCTGGGTTTTCACGACAGAAAGGAGAATTGGGACACCTACAGCTCATGGATAGAGTGTAAAACCAACTTTAGCCTTTTGTTTTAACCTCTTTCACCCTCTTTCTTGCCATTAGCTGTAGGATGCAGTCAGGGGACATCAAACAGTGAAGAACCATGTGGTGAGCACGGATCAGCTCAGGACCTGGACATCGTTACTCATTGTAAATGTGACTCCAGGATCCTGACAGAAGGGACTGCTCATGAGACCAGACCCAACCTCAGGCTATTTGGAGCAAACATTCCACATGGACAGATACATTTGCATTACTTTTGGTTAAATTTCATAAAGTGAATTGAACTCTTTCAACTAATATTTATGTTTCCCCTAGAAGATTCTACTGAACAAACACCTCCAGACAATGCTGAGGCAGGCAGGCAGCTCAGACATCTGAGTTAAAATGCTGGCAGGGTTTACAAGCCAAGAAAGCTCTTCCAAAGGGGTCCTACATAAGGCCTTCCCTTGCTCAAGTGGGCTGCTCTCATATATCAGCAAACATGGAAGGGGCCAAAAAGTCTTTATAAACAATTCAGTGTTGTACAAACACAGTTAGGCTTCATCTTCCACAAAGGTGAGGATCCTGGCTCATTCTGGAAGTTATACAAGAGGGCGCTAAATGTTCTACAGTCCAGCCACATCTCCATGGCCTTCTTGATTCCTAAAAGATCCTACCTACTGCCATCCTCTGGTGTGATAGCAAGATCTTTAGGGCTGATTCCAGGCCATTCATTCATTGCTGATCCCTACAGTGTTATGACAAAGGAACAGACACACAGTAGGAGCTTCAGTGAGTAAAGTGTCTTTGCGGGTAATTAAACGTGAAAAGTCCTGGCACACAGTGGGTAATCAGTGAGTACAAGTTGAACCTGAGGATTCACTTGCTGACGGAACCCTTGCATTTTGAGTTATAAAGGGCCATTTATACATTAAGGGTAACCTCGGCCAAAAAGGGGGTGGGCCGGAAGAGAAAAGAAGAGGCCAGAATAATGAGCCCAACCTTGCAGTTCTCTACTAATAAGGCAGAGGCCCCAGGAGGCAAGCAGAACAGGAGAAAGAGCTTGCCTAGTGTATGGGAGAGAAAAGCTTCAGTGCCAATAATTATCCTCTAGAGGCTGAATGTCCCCGTCTAACTGAGGGCACTAGGAAAGCATCTCCCAGACTTTTCCCAAGTACAGAGGGGACACTTTGGTTTCAAGTTACAGACTTTAAGGCTTTTAGTCATCAGGATTCTAACTCTTTTTATGGCTTCAGAAAATACTGCCTTCCAATTTAGTTTTCCCAAGGACAGAGCAATGCTCTTACTACCTCTTCCTATCAGTGGTAAGATAGAATTATCTACAAGGGAAATGTAGAGAATTTAGAAACATGGAATGCCTCTGTGTACATACGTGTGTACATGTACACACACATACATATAAACATGCAGGATGCTACCTTCTGGCAATGGTTGTATTCATAATCTTCCTTTGGGTAGAGATGGGGACTTGCACATTCCCTGTATTCCTTCAGTAGATTTTGTTAAGTGAAAGTCACTCAGTCGTGCCCGACTCTTTGTGACCCCAAGGAATTCTCCAGGCCAGACTACTGGAGTGGGTAGCCTTTCCCTTCTCCAGGGGATCTTCCCAACCCAGGGATCGAACCCAGGTTTCCTGCATTGCAGGCAGATTCTTTACCAGCTGAGCCATAAGGGAAGACCAAGATTTTGTTAAGTGTGTACTCTATGCCTATTGTTATGCCATCTGCTAGGCCTTCAGAGATGAACATGACCTACAGGGAGTTTCAGATTAAAGTGAAAATAAAAAAGAGGACTGAAAAAATGGAAATGTGGGGAAGATAATATTGGGAAGAAAATCCTTGAAGATATCCTGAGGTCATAAAGTTCACATAACCCTTTCCTATGTCCCAAGAACTGAGGAAAGTGTTGTTGAAGGTAAGGTTTTATTATTTTTGGTAATTTTGTTGTCATCGAGGGCACTGTGTAAGCTGACAGTGTGACCTCTACAGGAAATAGAAAAATAACTATGGGACTTCCCTGGTGGTCTAGTGGTTATGAATCTGTCTTGCAATGCAGGGGACACTGGTTCAATCCCTGGTTGGGGAACTAAGATCCCCAACCAAGCCCACACACCGCAACTACTGAGCCCATGCACCACAGGTACAGAGTCTGTGCACCACAACAGAAGATCCCAAGGACACAAGGAAGACCTCACCTGATGCAACTAAGACCTGATGCAGCCAAACAAATATTTTTTAAAAAAAGAAGAAGAAATAACAACTATTTTTTTCACCTTCTTGGTGCAAAGCCTAAATGCGTTAGAATTTGTTTTGTAGCCACAAAGACCTTATTTCACACTATTCTAGCCATGAGACCTCGCCTAACTCGAGCTTCGGATCTGAGTTTCAACAACTCAAAAGTAACAATGCCACCTACCCCATGTGGGTGCTGCATTTGATGGTACACATACAGGTGTCTGAGGTCTAATGGGTGTTTAGTCATCTTAAGCAATTCTTTTCCACTTATAAATGTTTCTTTAATGCTACAACTGAAATTCTCTTAAGCAATTAGTATATGATGCCAAAAATGTAAATGAGTTGGAATTAGAGGTATCAGTCTGAACAGACAGCAAAAAAATACAGTAAAATAAAGTTCAGCCTGAAATCCCAAAGGCATCTTGAACTTCCCTTCCTGGGTAAAGACATCAGCTATCAATAGTCATTAGTGATTTAAAATGGAATCACTTGCAAAACAATCGGTAAAAGGGTGATAATTTTCATGCTCAGGAAAGATGACCCATTTGGGGCTTCAAAATTAACAGCGAGAAATAGTGTTGTCAATATGACACCAACACAGCCCGTAATTAATCAGATCTCAGCCCCTTTGTCTGCTGGGAAATTTCTGGTGTCTGTTCCCGGTACCTTAAAAGATAAAGGTTGACCTTGCCCCTCATGCCTAAATAATAATTTATAGATGTGTAAACATTTACCACAACAATTACAGGTTGGCCTAATGAAATTCCAGGAGCACAAGTCACAGAAGATCTGAGTGTGCATCATAAATTCAGAATCAATTCTGCAGACTGGGATCTACAAATAAATTACAAGTCAAGGCAAGAGCAGACCTGTTCTGGAGGACAGAGCCCTGGCAGTTTTATGGTCTGATTCTCGTAAAGGATTTGGGCATGCATGTGCCAGGTTCTGAACCCTAATTCTGTGATATCCTTCACTCAGAAATCACTTACCCTTTAGAAGCCTCTGTTTTCTCATCTTTAAAATGGGTGGGAGGGGCTGGGGCTTCCTTGCATGGTAGTTGTGAATACGAACAATCACAGCATTCATTCATTTCATAAGTACTTATTAACAACGACATATGTGATTGATCATTAAACTACAACTAGCATTATCATTATTACTGGAAATTTATTCCTCAAGGACTTTATTGTGACTGTAGCAAGTTTACTCCTTAGGAGGTTAGAGAACTAGAATTTTGATGCTGAGAAGAGGAAGGAAGCTACTAGAATCTCTCCCAAGCCCCCCAGAGACTGCTACTGGGGTTTAAGCAAGAAACAAAAGGAAGAGAACTTCTCTCTTGCATCACACTAACGGAACCGTTAGGGGGAAGAGACATGAGCTGAGGTGTCGAACTTCTCTCTTGCATCACACAAACAGAACCGTTAAGGGGAAGAGACATGAGCTGAGGTGTCGAACTTCTCTCTTGCATCACACAAACAGAACCGTTAGGGGGAAGAGACATGAGCTGAGGTGTCTCCTTTGCTAGAGATGCCTTTGAGTCAATCAGTTATTCCTCACAGTTATGGCCTTGAGTTCACTGTCATCAACCTCACTGAACAACGCTATCACTAGGATTCCAAAAGGTTAAACCTGAAGAAATAGGTATAAGTGAATAAGACCATTTATTATAGACTAACAAAACTGTAAGGGCAAATGTCTCCCAAAGTCAAGAGGCAAGTCCCAAGGGGGTGTGTGACCAGAGAATAAAGGTTCTCCAGGGTTCAGAAAGAGCCAGACCCCAGATCTCAGGAGGAAACACTCACCCAGCCCAGGTAAGAGCTTCCAGTTCAGACAGCATGAACAGCCGGCACCTGCCAGCCTCCTCCAGAAGGTTCCTGACACAGACAGAGACAGAGACCCGCCAGCAGGGTATCCAGTTGGTGCCCTGAATGGGAATATTCAGGGAAACGATTGCCTCTCTAACACTTCATGGGCTGCCATTGTTGTCTGCTTTTAGCAAAACCTGATCCTTTTTTTTTTTTTTGTAACACAAATGAAAGACAAGTACCCAGAATGCCACACTCAGGGAACACTGTGTCCTGATTAATCCTAAATGTGACTACTCAGTGGGTGTACTTTTCTTTTCCTCAAGTATAAACCCCACTTGTGGAGAAGGATTTGTTCCAGCGGACTGCTTGGCTACAAATCTCATCCCTGATACACACACACACACACACACACACACATATCTAAGGACCAAGTTCAGATCCTAGATTTTTCAGAGTATTTATGGGTATAGATTCGATCAGTTGATCCAATTCAACTGATCCAGTAGGGTCAGCCCTACTCTCTTTCAAGCTACCCAGATGTGGGAGTACTTTAAAGGAACCATCCCCTGTTAAAGACCAGTGGTAAAAAGTCAGGTGCATGGAGGCAGATCTCCTGGGATAGCAGCCCAGTCAGTCCCCCGGTTACTTGTACCATCACTGACAAGCTGCCAAACTGTCCCTCTAGTCTCTCTATATCGTCAGAATTGTGGGGATTTAAAGTATTTATACAAAGCACTTAAAACAGCTCCTGACACACATTAAGTCCCCAGAATGATCATTGTCCTTGCATAATGGGAGGAGACAGCTCCCACGTTTTCCTCTGCAGGTAATGAGTCTTTCTTAAGCAGCAACCACTCAGCTCTGCGTTCTCTGAACCTGTTATACTAAAAGGAAGACTGAGTACTTCCTAAGTGGCAGGTACCCCGCTACGAATTTTACAAGCATCATCTCACTACAGCTCCTGGAAGGAGGCACAGCTGCCTCATTTCCATCTCACAGGCGAGGCACACAGAGGTGAGGAGGTGAAAGGAACTTCTGAGGCATTCAGCTCTGAAGCTGATCTGAGCAGAGGCTTCTGGTGGCCCCCTGACCCAGGTCAGGCATGATGCTAGTGTAAGAGGGAACCTTAGAGAAATGACATGACTCCCATTTGGACACAATGAATCCCAAAGAAACTTCTGGGAATAGGAAGAAGGAGTCCTGGGAGGCACTCCTGGTTCCTCTAAACGGGGAGCAGAGGACAGGAGACAGCAACAAGACCAAAGCAACAGACCCCAAAGAGAAGACACTGTGATTCTATTTACAAGAGGTTCACAGGGTAACCATCAGGACAGTGGCAGCCTGCAGGGAGTAGGGCTTAACTGGAAAGGGGCTGGAGGGGACTTTTACTTTCTAGGGGCGTGGACATGTTCTGGACTTTATCGGGGTTTTGGTTATGTGTGACACATCTGTCCAAATTCAGTGAATTGCATTTCATTGTGTATGACTTTTGACCTTAATTAAGAGTAATTTTTTAGAAGATGCCAAAAAGAGAAAGGCAGAATGGAACAAGAGATGTCACAGCAGATCACCAGAGCGATGGAGCGGGGTGGTGGAGAGGTGTGGGGCGCATGCGTGTTTGTGGTATCCGAGGAACTGCCTGTTTGCAAGACCATGAGTCGGAGTGTTCTCAGTGCAGACATATGTCCCTCACAACCACATGGTCTGAGCTTTGGGGGCCTCTAGGGGTCCATGCTGGGCTTCCCTGGTGGTTCAGACGGTAAAGAATCCGCCTACAATGCGGGAGACCTGGGCTCGATCCCTGGGCTGGGAAGATGCCTGGAGGAGGGCATGGCAACCCACTCCAGTATTCTTGCCGGGAGAATTCCCATGGACAAAGGAGCCTGGCAGGCTACAGTCCATGGGGTCGCAAAGAGTCGGACACGACTGAGCAACTAAGCCCAAGGGTCCAGGCTACATCGTCAACACCCCCATCCTAACGGATAAGAGCCTGCTGTAGAGCACAGGGAACTCCACTCAATACTCTGTAATGGACTATGTGGGAAAAGAATCTAAAAAAAAAGTATATGTATACATATACATAATGTATATGTAACCGATTCACTGTGCTGTACACCTGAAACTAACACAACATTGTAAATCAACTGTAAAGAAAAACTCTAATAAAAATTTTCTAAAAACAACAACAAAAAATACCCTGGCCTTTTGTCCTGTGGTCCAGCCTCCATTCACATCATCTTGGTAGAAGTTGAAGGACAATGCCCAAAACAAATGAAAATCCTTTCTTGGTCCCAGTCCATGGATTCCTACAAATCCACCATGTCTCTCTCTGTCAGCTGATGCCTCACCTCCATGGGAGAAGCCCCCCTGAAACACACACTGGAGATGAGACAAGGTGCCACCAAACTTCCCTGCAAACCGGGAACCAGGAAGCTCTTGGTCTTGACCCCATTCTCCTGGATGGGTTTTCTGGTCCTGTTGGGATAAGGTGATGTTGGGCCCTTGCCCGTCATCAGTATTTGAATGATCTAAAGCTCTTACAGAGGCCTGGCCCCCATTCGGTGCCACATCCAGATCTAGAGTGCTCTTGTTGTCACTGTAATGTTACTTGACGTGGATTGTTCTCTATCCCCAGACTCCCGCCCCTAGTCTCTTATATCCTACATCCTATCCACACTTGCCACTGAGAGAAACCAGAATACATGAACCTCCGTCTCATATCCATGCTTCTGTATTTGTTATTCCTTCTGCCTAGGGTATGTTTCTTCCTACTTTTATCTTTCCAGCAAGTCACTAATTTCTCTCTAGACTAAGCTCCTGTCCCAGTGTCTGCAAACGTTCTGCAAACACACCCTATTCCTGTCATCACATCACTCACAGCGTCTCACTGGCCATTTCTCTCCCTCACTGCTGCTGCTGCTGCTAAGTCGCTTCAGTCGTGTCCGACTCTGTGCGATCCCATAGACAGCAGCCCAACAGGCTCCCCGGTCCCTGGGATTCTCCAGGCAAGAACACTGGAGTGGGTTGCCATTTCCTTCTCCAATGCATGAAACTGAAAAGTGAAAGTGAAGTTGCTCAGCCGTGTCCGACTCTTCACGACCCCATGGACTGCAGCCTACCAGGCTCCTCCGTCCATGGGATTTTCCAATCAAGAGTACTAGAGTGGGTTGCCATTGCCTTCTCCGTCTCTCCCTCACTAGAGAACAGCTATTTAACAGTAGGGTATAGGAATCCACCCATTACTGTTTCATACTGAGAGCTAGGCACAGAGAAGGTCATTAGCAACTGTTTGTTATGGATTGAAAATGTGCACACACGCTCACATAAAAAGCGCTCTGCAAAGATCTCCCTCCTTCCGGGTTCAAGAGTTCCCCTCCTAAGGATCCCGTTCTGGGCTGGAGTAAGAGCAAGTGGAGGTTCTCTAAACACACCTCTTCCATCCACCAGGCTTCTGAATCTACTGAAGGCGGGACCTTCTGCATCCACAGGACCCTGAGGCTGGGAAGCCTGTTCCATCGCCAATATAGCAGTTGAATTAAAGAGAATAATGGTTTCCCTATGTTTCTTTTTGTGGAGAAGGCAGTTCTTCTTCAGCCTGCAGTTTACACAGCTAAGTTTCTTTGTCAGGACTTTTTTCTTCTTCCTTCTTTATTATTATTATTAATTCTACACTCCTAAAAATAGAGAGGATCAAAGTGAGCAGTGGGAAGAGTCGAACCTTGTTAACACTGAAATTCTGGGCCTGTGCCGGGGACACTTGAGCAAAGCAATAGGCTAACCCAGAGGGTAAGTGGCCCCACCTCCAGAGTCTAGGGCAGCACCGCCAAGGATCCAGGGAAGGCCTTGATGCAGGGTTGCCTTGGCAACGGAGCTGTCACAGGCCCAGGGCCTTGCTGGGTAAGCACAAATGGATGGCATGCAGGCTCCCTCTTTTCATTTGAAAATTACCACTAATTTGCAATTAGTTGGAGGAAAATTAGAGATGGAGGAAAGGGAATTGCTCTTTTTAGCAAACAACCACGACCACTGAAAATTGACTTTTCTCCTGAGTCACAGTGGAGAGGAAAGAAAGCACGTCTCAGAACAAGGGCTTTGCAGCTACATCGAAGGACAAAAGCCTGGTCCTCTCATAGCCTGACTGTGTGACTTTGGGAGAGTCTCTCAACCTCTCTCTGGCTTTACTTTCTTCAGTTTTGAAACCTGTACAAACACATCGGCCTGCATGGTTGATGAGCCAGTTAAATGAAATACTAGAAGTCAAGGCACAGGCATGGATTAAGAGCCCAGCCAATGGTGAGTTACATCACTACTGGATGTCTTCATTCGTTCACAGTGTCCTCTCTCATTCCCTTGCCATTCCCTTTATTTATCCAATTCATTCATTCCTCCAGTATCTATTAAGCACTTCTCTGTGCAGGAATACTCTAGAAACTGTAGCTCCTCACATCAGAGGCCCATAAGCACTCATGGGTCAGACTCACGTTCTCCCCGCAGCCTTGTAGAGCTGCCCTCACTCACCACCTTCTCCAAGATGCTGTTCAGGTCTCAGACAGCATCTCCTCTGCATCTCTGCCCACTGGTGTCAAGGCTCTTACGGTCCTATATGCAAAATCTTCCTCGGTCCTTTTAGGAGAGGGAACCCCCCCCC
>NW_011494869.1:8332594-8354472 GCF_000754665.1 Bison bison bison | reverse complement strand
CCAGAGTGACACCAAAGGTAGGCATGGCAGAGGGAGGAGAGTCAAGCCTTGCTAAGTCCTACTGTCCCTGGGCTCTGAGATACTCCTGAGCAAGGACTAAGCTCTCTATCGCCGAGGTCCCACCCTCAGGACACCATACAGCAGACCATCAGCTGTCTGAGGGAAGCAAGGAAGGACCGCCTCCAGTGGGCTGTCCCCTCTGCCAGGAGGGCTTGTCTCCCCCCTACCCTGGAAAATACCCACACTTCAGCCTTTAAGTTTGAGCCCTCAGAGTACACAGGGGCCTTTCTTTCTGTGCACACAACCCCACTCCAAACCAAGAGAAGTGGAGAGCTGGTCCGGAAGAAAGAGGTGCTGGAGGTTTGTCCACCAAGCCCCCGTTACCCCTCACCCCCGAAGTCGGGCAGCGTTGCAGCTCAGGGCACGGGCTGCACCCATGTACTGCCTCGTACCCATGGGCGTGACCTCGCACAAGTTCCTTCCTGAAGCCGCAGTTCAACCACATTTGCAAAAATGAGTAATGATGACATGTCCAGGGGACATCCCTGCTGTCTAAGCTTGAGCTGAAGGACCAGGAACAAAAATGTTTCCTTTCAAAAATCATGACTCAAACCAGTGAGTGCAGCAGGAGCTTCACAATGATGAGAGCAGAGAACCTGAGCCCTCGGCCTGCATGAGCAGAAAACCCAAGGGAAACCAAGACTGCCAGGCCGCACATGGAGAGTCTGGCATCCAGAGCAGTGCTGGCCAGCAGCATTTCTAGCTCACCTTCTTCCCATTGGAATGGATGACACAGACTAATGAAGACGTATCCGTGATATAAGTCACAAGCCATTATGAATCCCACTACCCAGCCACTTGGCCAAGATGCCTTCTGGCTCAACCTCAGGCATGAGAAGTCCCACCCAGCAAGTAGAGGTGCCTGGGAATGAAACAGGCTCACGGGAATGGACAGCTGGCTGACCAAGTCCTTCAGCAGCAGCAGGCTGTGATCTTACCATGATGCCTCCCGCTGTCTTTTAAATGAATGTGGCAGTGCAGGAAAGGGCAGAAAGGGTCAGAATAACCCCTTAATAGTAATAGTCAATTTATTATTATTTTATAGTCTTATTGTTATTAATAATAGTCTTATTATTATTAATAATAGTCTTATTATTATTTTATTAGTCTTATTATTAATAACCCTCTAATAATAATAGTCCCTGAAGGACTATCCCACTGTGGGAGCCCCCATAGGTGATCTAACCTCTGTGGGCTCCATTCGCCTCCTTTATCCAATGAGGATATACTCTTGGAAGGGAATAAAAGTGTGTGAAACAACCAGAGCAGCCCTCTGCATCCGTGATCATGGACGCTGGCCAGCATCAGGGACCGTGACCTGAACAAGGCTGTATCATCATGCTCATGGCAACAGCAGACATTTTTCAAACACTGGATCTACCAAGCTTGGGGACTCACCGTGCGTGATCTCATTTAATCCTCAAAATAACTGACAAAGATATTCTCATCTCGTCTCACCTGCCAGGGTGACTAAAGCTCAGAATCAACAACTTGCCTGCAGTAACGCATCTTGTCAAATGCTCAAAACAAAATTGGGATCTGGTCCTTCTGACTCCACAGCCTGTGTTCCTAACCCCATCCCATTCCCTTCTATTAATCTGGATCACTTGCTGGATTGAGGTACCTTGAAGGGCTTTGGATCTGCATTTCACAGTAGTAGCTTCAGAGCATCACAGATGGTAGATACTACAAGAGCTACTTCAGATTGTGTTTTCTCTTAATAAGGAACCCAGGGTATACGGGGCAAGGGAAAGGATTATTCTGTGCGTGTCACATCAAGGTGTGACCAGTCTCCAATTCATGCTGGGTGTTTGGCTAAGGAAGATTCCATAATAATTAAGCTGCCACGAGAACACATACATCAATACCTCTCACTACTGAACAATACAGCTATTCATAGAATTTCCTTATACTTTATTTTTCTATTTCTATAAGGTCCTTTCATTTGTCTTTTATTCTTGTATTTTGAATCTTCCCTATTTTTTTCTTAGTTAGCCTAAATAAAGGTTTGTCAATTTTGTTGGTCTTTTTGAAAAAACAACATTTGGTTTCATTGATTTCTCTCTGCTGCTTTTCTATTCTCTATCGAATTAATTTACACTCTGATCTTTATAATTTTCCCCCTTTTGCTTGTTTGGGTTTGTTCTTCTATTTTAATGTCTTGAGGAAGAAGGTTAGGTTGTTGAGATCTTTATTTTAAAAATATAGTCACTTACATTATAAATTTCCCTCTAAGCACTGATTTACCAGCATCACATAAGTCTTGGTATGTTTCATAATCATTTTCATTCATTTCAAAGTACTTTCCAATTTTTCTTGTAATTTCTTCTGTGACCTACTGGTTATTTAGCAGCATGTTGTTTAATTTCTACATATTTGTGTATTTCCCAAATTGCTTTGGATTATTAACTTCTAATTTCATTACATTGTAACTGAAGACCATATTTGATACAATTTCAATCTTTTTTACATTTATTAAGGCTTTTTTATGGCTTAGAATATGGTATAAAAATATATTCTGTTGGTTGGGTAGAATGTTCTATAAATAGATTTAATTTGTATACAGTGTTGTTCAAATATTCTATTTTCTGGTTTGTTGATATATAGGTTTTCATAGTATTCCCTTAAACTTGATTTTAAAAAATCTTTCTGTAAAGTCGATAGTAATATCCCCTCTTTCATTTCTGATCTTAGTCATTTAAGTCTTCCCTATTTTTCTCTTAGTGGGGTAGTAACATCTCTAACTGTGATCTTAGACTCTTCTATTTCTCCCCTCAGTTCCATCAGCCTCTGCTTCATGCATCTGGGAGCACTGCTGTGAGGTGCATACATATTTATACTTGTCGTGACTTTCTGATGGACTGATCTTTTCACATCACTATAAAATGACACTCTAACTCCAGTAACATGCTTTGTGTTAAAGCCGACTTTGTCTGATATTAGTATAGCCATTCCAGTCACAGCATTTTTATAAGGGGTTAACTGAGTTAATCCATACCATCATACAGAAAAATGTGTCTCGGGGCAAGTGTCTGTAAGTATTGACTAATAGTGTTATCTATGGGACACTGTCAGAGTGACGACCTTACAAGCCTGATCTCAGTTAAGCTCCATCACACCCAAACCTGTCGTACATAAAATGTTCAATATTTTATAGAAGAAAAAAGGAAAAACAAAGAGTTCAAGTAGACTGTCCAAGATCCTCAAGCCAAAAGGGTGATCCAATTGGATCTTTCTTACTTCAAATCCCATCCTCTCTCCTGTATTCTCTGCCTTCGATGTTGTGGCCAAGTCAGTTACGTATAAGATCTCAACTTTATAGTCAACCTGAAGACAAATTACCGTGGTCAAGAACATGGACTTGGAGGTCATAAGAGTCTGCAGTAAATCTTGGAACCATTATTTACTGACTGGAAGACCTTCAGTAAGTTTTTTAACCTTTGTTTTTTCATCAATAACTTGGTGATTCTGAAGGAACCTCCTCCAAAGGGTCATTGTGAGCATTAACTGTGATATTGTCAGAAATTTCCTGGTATGTAGAGATCAGTAAAAAAAAAAAGTTGGCTGTTATTAATATTTATTATGATTATGATTATCAGTTACTATGGTTAGCCAAAGGGAGAAGAGGCACCCTAACATACCCTACCAGAAGATGCAGATGTGTGTTTGGAAAACAAAGCATCAGAAGAGTCCTGGAAATGCTGTATTTCTGGGAGATCTTAAAAGGGCACAATGAAGACAGACAAGCAGGGCATGACTGGCTTGCTTAACAGCAGAGCCAAGGCACAGAGGCAGACAAGTACTTAAATGGCAGGGAATGGGAAACATGCTGGAGTTCCCTGTCAGCCCAGCTCAGGCCTCCTTTGAGAGCGCCATCCTAAACTCAAGGTGCCATAAAAGTCTGTGTTTCTCAGTAAAGGAAGAACAGATGGCCCAAGGTACACCCGGAAGGAGCTCTTTCACAAAGCAAGAATCTATAACCGCCCCCCCAATTCCACCCCACCACTGTTCTCACCTGTTCCGTTTGCCTTCATCTCTGATGAGTTTACTCAGAGCCCATCTGCCTGGTGCTAAAAGCTCAGCAGGGTGCAGAGGGAAGGTTTGGGAAAGTAAAATGTTGCAGAACTGAAAGCTCTCCTCGGTTCTCTGCTCAGGCCACGAACACAGACTTCCTCAGTGCAGGGTAGCTATGGCATCCCTGAATCTGGACTGGTGACAAATGACTGAGTGATCTAGCTGAGCTCCAGTAGAAGGGGCACCAGAAGGTGCCAGGCCTTCAGCATCACCCTGGAGAGTGGTTGACTATGAGTATTGGTCCTCCAATCCCACCTTATCAGGTCTGCCACGATGATCACTCTCACAGAGGACCCTGACCTCCTAGTTGGAGAAAGTAAGGGATGTCAGTGCGGGGGAGCATCATCAGGAAGGGGGCATCAGCACGCAATGCCACTTTTGAGACACGGTCACCGCCCCCCCATCCACACTGTTCTGTGGGGCTTTGTGCTCAGCAGTTTCACAGCCAGGGTTCTATTTCCTCCTCCTGGGAGTTCACCTGGTGTTATTTTTAAAGGGGTTCTTAAAAGCCCTTCTGCCTCGGGCTTCCCTGGTGGCTCAGAGGTTAAAGCGTCTGCCTGGAATGCGGGAGACCTGGGTTCAGTCCCTGGGTTGGGAAGATCCCCTGGAGAAGGAAATGGCAACCCACTCCAGTACTCTTGCCTGGAGAATCCCATGGAGGGAAGAGCCTGGTAGGCTACAGTCCACAGGGTCGGAAAGAGTCGGACACAACTGAGCGGCTTCATATCACTTTAAAAGCCCTTGGACAGCAAAGAGATCACACCAGTCAGTCCTAAAGGAAATCAACCCTGAATATTCATTGGAAGGACTGATGCTGAAGCTGAAGCTCCAATACTTTGGCCAACTGATGCCAAGAGTCAACTCACTGGAAAAGACTCTGATGCTGGGAAAGATTAAAGGCAGGAGCATAAGGAGGTGACAGAGGATGAGATCGTTGGCATCATAGACTCAATGGACATGAGTCTGAGCAAGCTCTGGGAGATGGTGAAGGACAGGGAAGCCTGGTGTGCAGTAGTCCATGGGGTCACAAAGAGCTGGACATGACTGAGCAAGTGAAGAACAATAGGATTTTTATAATCCAAATGAGCTTCAACAAAGAGGCAAAGCCACTTGCCTAAGGTCACAAGGTCATAAGGGAAAGGTAACCCCACCACTGTGGGATACCAGGCAGCTCAGGGTGACTCCTGGAACACACCAGGTATGGCAAAGCTGAATCTCAGGAGCCAGGTGTTGTATGCTGGGGTCAGAGCACAGACCATCTCAGGGCAATAATGGAAGTAAACAGAAGGGGCAGGGACATAAGGGGAGAGCAGGGAGCAGGTAGGGAGTCTCCCCAACAGCCTCCAGTGAGCTGGGCTAGAAGGCAAAGCCATCTTCAATGCCAGGTCAGAATGTGGAAGGGACCTTGTCTCTAATCACACCAAAGAGCAGAGCCCAGCCACCAGGAATCTAGCCCCACGGAGTCAGAGAGGAAACTTGAAAGCGGGCTCCAGTCTCCAGTCCCTGACAAGAGGGACTGGCAAAACCAAGCGGGTAAGATTAACACCAATGTAGCACCTACTATTTATCAGAACTCTCATACCTTTCATTTCCTTATAGTCCCTCCTGTGGCCCAATAAGGGGTCATCTGTCCCCTAGTTTTGTAGATGAGGATGCTGGAGTCATGAAAAGCTAGTTGCTCACAGTCCTACGCCCCCTTCTTCTGTGGCACACACTGCTGGATAACAGTTCCCAGAACCTGACATTCAGGCAGGGCGATGAAACTGGACAAAAAGTATATGGGTCTCAGGGACTCCCCTGGTGGTCCAGTGGCTAAGACTCTGTGCTCCCAGTGCAGGGGGCCTCGCTTCAATCCACGGTCAGGGAACTAGATCCCACATGCTCCAACTAAAGATCCCACATGCTACAATGAAGATCAAAGATCCTGCGTGCTGCAAAGACCCCACATGGCCAGATAAAGAAATTACGTGTGTGTGTGTGCGTGTGTGTGTGCAGGCGCATGCATGCTGTGCTTAGTTGCTCAGTGGTGTCCAACTCTTGGCGACCCCATGGACTGTAGCCTGCCAGGTTCCTCTGTCCATAGGGATTCTCCAGACAAGAATACTAGAGTGGGTTGCCATGCCCTCCTCCAGGGGATCTTCCCAACCCAGGGATCAAACCCAGGTCTCCCGCATTGCAGGCGTATTCTTTATCATCTGAGCCACCAGGGAAGTGTGTATGTATGTGTGTGTGTGTGTGTATGTGTGTGTGTATATATATACACACACACACTATATATATATAAATAAAGGTATATCGGTCTCAAACAGAGTCCATGATCCTCATATTTGCCCATGAGATCCTCCATTCCCGTCTCCCTCTTCACTGGTCTGCTGGCTGGACACAGATGATAAAATGCAGCATTCAGAAGCCCCTGTGAATGGCAGACCCTGCACACAGAAGGAGCCTGGGTCCCTGAATGACAGCATGGAGCAAGAAGAGACAGACAGAACCCGAGGCAGAAGCCCAGATAACCTGTTGTGAGCCCTATACCTCCATCATTCCCCACTGTAGCCTTGGTTTCCCCTTCAACATAAGATAAGACTGGGATCAGAGGAAAGCCAGTGCTCCTCTAAACAAGGCTGCCTTTCAGGGATGTGTGCTCTCCTTTAAGCAGAGAAGTTAAAGAAAGACCCTGAAAGACTCCTCCTCCTTCCCATGGGCTCCATCCACCACCTTGCCCTGGGGCTGTCAGCCGGGCCTGACACCTCTGGGCCTGGTGCCGCACCTCCATCAGGATCTTCAGGCCATATGCAGGCGCAATGTTGGTACCCTTTACAGACCTCCCAGCATCATCCCTGACAAACTGGTTCATGTCATGTCCAATAGGTGTGGCCCACGTACCTCCACTTGCCAGGGAGGTGTCCCCACAATGATGTCAAGTCCCTCTACAGCTTCTCCTGCCTCCTGTGGGCCTAAAGGTCCAGCACCCCTGACACCAGGCTCAGGAATCCTCGTCTTCCTTCCTTTTTTCCTGGACACTCACGACAGGACAGTACCGTTTCATTTTCCAGGGCTCCCAGCCAGTTCCACTAAACTCTGGTCCCTGGAGACCCACAGACATGGTAGGAAAGCACCAACTGCCTGCTGGGGGCCACGGAGGCCACCTCTGTCGCCCGGAGTCCTACAGGGGACATGCCTGGCCTCAACCTTCCCTCCGCTATTTGTTGGTGGTGTTATTTCTCTTCCCCTCCCGCGTCTCCGTCTCCTTCCTGTGAATATCTGTCTTTAACACTCACTCCCCAGAGGCATTTGTCTACTGGGAAAATAGCAGCTGACAGCAAAGGTCACCGTGACCAGTTCTGACTTGCCGCATACAAATGTGCCTTTTAGCCGTGGGCCCTGCAAAGAAGGACCAGGTCCTATTATTGATAAATCCTTGAAAAGACTCTAATGTATCTTCATTTCGGGGAAAACAACTGCCTTCAAGGTTGCACCAAGAAAATAAAGCAGGCGGCCTGGTGACGGATTCGAGAAGTTGGCATTTTCCCGAAGATTAAAAGATAATAACACTTCTATTAGGATCACTCCACCACGCTGTATTGATCTCATCAGGGGAGCCACTGCAGGTCTAATATGAACAGAGCGCGTTCTGGAATTAATCACGGGGGGTTTTATTATGGTTCATAGGGCGTTTCGTTCAAGCCGCATCGTTTGCAATATTTATGGCCCCACTCCCTGGCCGTTATTAAGTGCAAGTGGGCCGCGTGGAGCTGGGCCTGCTGGGTTAGAACATGGAGTCATTCTTCAAAAGTAAATCTTATCTAAACTGTGCACACAAAGCCAATTACATTTTGATTTACATGTTAATTCTGCTGCTGCGGAGGCCCCATGCTGGAGCAGGCGGGGCCAGAGGGACCATGCCCCACAGGAGATGCCACCTTGGATATGCTCCTTGCGTTGGCACTGCCTCAGCTTCCAGATCTGTAGAATGGGGCCGAGAGAACCCACCTCCTAGCATGGGAATTAAGAGAGACAGCATGCAGAGCATCCGACACAACCCCTGACGAGGGAGGAGTAGGCGGAAATCAGCATGGCTCTTCTTTCTGACAGAAAACATTATTCATTCTTTCTGGAGACCTTACCTGACTTGAATTCTAGAGAGAGACCAACCTGAGCAAAAATTCCAGTGAAAAGAGGCTGACCTTTTTTTTAATCTCACACTTAATAAAAACATATGAATATGTGTTAGGACCCATGAAAACTAGCTCCTGGTTCACCAAATTCCACCTCTTGTTCTCTTCCTGTGGATCAAGGATCCCTATGTTGACACCCACAACGTGGGCAAATCATCAGCTTTAGGATAAAGACTGTATATCTGAAATCTCACTGAGTTGTTTTAAAAATTGAATAAAGTAGATCTGAAAGAGCTTAGTCTAGGATCTTACAGAGTCGTATGCAACTCAAGACTCTGTCGTGAGTGGGAGGAGAAAACAGTAGTCATTAATCAGTAATCATGGTGAGCTGTGTGTGTTCTCAGGCATTTCCTTTGTGACCCCATGGACTGTAGCCCACCAGGCTCCTCTGACCATGGGATTCTCCAGGCAACATATTAGACCAGGTTGGCATTTCCTTCGTGAGGGGAACTTCTTGATCCAGGGATGCAGCCCACATTTCCTGCAGTCAGGCAGATTCCTTAGCACTGCACCACCTGGGGTAGTGAGAAGTAATCATGGTAGTAGCAATAGAAGCCAGTAGTTCTACTCATTGTAATGGTAGTACTAGGAGTACCAGTACTGGTGGTAACAATAAGGCTAAGAATGGTGATAGTAATGGTGGTAAATAAGTACCCAAGCCTTGGTTCTAATTACCTTTGGGATGTAAACCACTTACCTTAACTTCTCTGAGCCACACAGCTCATCATTTGCAAAATGGTAGTGAAATCATCTAACTTGTATGGACCTTGCTTGTATCAAATCTTACATGTAGATAAGGCTCTGTCTGACCCACAGCAGACTCTGAAAGTCTTATCCCTTTCCTTCCTATTATCCTCCACTGATTTCTAATCTCTTGCTTCCTCTCCACCCTGAGCTTATGAGTCTCTTTATGACTGCATGTCTGAAACTTGTCTTTGGGAATTGCTACTATGGGAACAGCAATAGATCAGGAGGCTGGTGAGTGGGGTGTGATGCTGGACCAAAGCTCTAACACTAGTATCTTCATCCCAGGGTTGATGGGAAGACCAACTGAGAAGAGGCAAGTAAGCGCTTCCCATGGACCTGGCCACCACAGGCACTCAACACAGGATGCTTCTAGAAAAATGCCCAGCACTGTCCTGACCTCAGTTTCCCCATGTACACAGTGGGAGTCATGGAGACCCTTTCTATTTAAAGTGAGCATCAAATTAAGGAACCTGCCAGAGCACTTCTTAGGACACAGAGCTTCCATGATCTCTCCATTCTCAGAGCCTGATAGAGTCCCGTGCACACAATAGGCATCCAATTAACAATTCTTTCATTACGCTTCATAAGAATTCCCTTTCACAACATCACAATTATGAGGTCACATGGCATCTTCCATGTGAATATCTCCTCCACTATCAAGAAGTTCATCACCCTGGGATTCAGCTCACATCTATGTTAAACTAGAGTTTCTGGATGGGGAGTTGGAATCTACGTCTCTATAACTGCTTCCCTTCAATCCCAGGTCAGGGGTTGGGAATCCCATGAAACACTCTGCTGTGACAGTTGTCCCATTAGATTCACTTAGCCTCCCTTTTTTACTGGCTAGAAAACCCAGTCCTTCAACCATTATATTCCTAACATGGGTTATTTCCTTCCCAGGCCAGTGGGCACTGATTAGTCATGCAATAGGCCAGGATTTGGGAGAGGCAATGGCACCCCACTCCAGTACTCTTGCCTGGAAAATCCCATGGATGGAGGAGCCTGGTAGGCTGCAGTCCATGGGGTCGCTAAGAGTCGGGCATGACTGAGCGACTTCACTTTTAACTTTCATGCATCGGAGAAGGAAATGGAAACCTGCTCCAATACTCTTGCCTGGAGAATCCCAGGGACAGAGGAGCCTAGTGGGCTGCCTGCCGTCTATGGGGTCGCACAGAGTTGGACATGACTGAAGCGACTTAGCAGCAGCAGAAGCAGCAGGCCAGGACTTGAACACAGGAACCAGAAATGACAAGTCTCCATGCAGAGTGAAGGACTCTGCTCACAAGTGTCTGCAATGGCTTGGTCACCCTCTTAGCTGCTCTACCCTGGATTCTCCTCCATAGGTGCAGGCCCTGGAGCTGAGCCCCAACTCCAGGCAATCTGACCAGTTCAGAGAGACACTGGCCCCCAGATCAGCCCCAGTATGGAATAAATATCCAGGAAGGTTATGTTGAATGAGCATTTCCTACCTGGATATCACCTTCCTCCTTCTAAAGGCATATGGTCACTAATGTTCTTATCTTACAGGAAAGGCCAAGCCAGCAACCCATCTGGAATGGGTCCCACAGGACAGAAGCCAAGAGTTTGAGCATCTCTGACCTGGATCAGTGAATAAGCTGAACCTAGGAGTGTGCAAAGCTAGGACACGAGACTGCAAGAGTCCGCTAGCCAGACAGGAAACCAACAGGGGCCTGGGCCCTGAAGGACAGCATGAGATAGAAGTGGCTGGCAGGAAGGCTGATAACAGCACCCTAAGGTGGAGTTGGGGGCTAGATGCTCACATGGTGAGATGGGGGCAGGGTCAGTGAGCAAGGACAGAGAGAGAGATGTGGGAAAGTCAGGTGAGTGAGCTGGGGGCAAAGGCTAAGTCAGTAGCCAGGACAATGACAGGACCACTGACGGACACGGGTGTCCCCAGGGCCCGCTGTGGGTGTGAAGGCCAAGGTGCATGAGCCTGAGCTGTGACAGTCACCACCTGGGCTTCCTGCAGCAAACAGAGACCACAAAGTAGAAGAAGTGAGGGAAGGAAGAGGGGGAGAAAGAGAGAGACAACAGTTAGGGAAGGGAAGAAGAGAGCAGCAGACAGGGTGGGCGAGACCAATGAGATCGATGACATCTGCAAACATTAAACACCAACCCTGTGAGCACTTTAATAAACTTTGCTTATTGGATAAGTCATCTTTACCATAGAATAGATTCGCATTTCCCTTCACCCCCAGTATCCTGGTTCTGGGGCCTAATAAACACAGCAGTGTTTACAACCTGTCCCTCATCCGGGGGTTCCACTGGCTTTGAACCAAGCCCAGATTGCACTTCTGGGGGGCCCTGGGGCTGGCAGCCCTGCTGCCTCCTGGGGCCCCCACTCTGCCCAGAACATGCCCCACCTCCCCATGCAGACTGCAGAAATAGATACAGCTTCCGCAGAAGAAAAGAGCTGCTGGGCATGTGTTCATATTTTTAGCTGGGGAAACCCACCTCTGCAGCACGCAGCATAAATAGAGCATAATGGATTTGGAAGAAACACCTGATCACATCACTTAAACACCGGTCACTTAGACACTCCCGCCCTTTTACCTGTCATGGGAAGTGGCTGGTCAAGGGCACGGAAACAAGAGAGGCATTCCAACATATAATTAGAAGCACACAAGGGCTACTGTTAAAGACTAGCATATTTTCTATCATATTGAATCCAGAGACTAATTCTAGGGGATTTGGAGAGCAACTGTAAAAATGTGTTTTGATTCATGGGCTCTCATATGGACTCAACTTGAGAAGACTCTTCACTGAAGTCATAGCTTCTAATCTTCCCCATTCAAGTCTGATACTTGAATATAGAAACATACTGAATATATATACACATATTTTAATATATACATACATGTAATGTGTATATGTGTGTACATATACACATATATGAATACATGTCTGAATGAAGTAATAGTAGATATTCCACTTCCATACTGCTCTTGAGCCTTGAATCCAGACTAAATTCTGTACATGGTGAACAAGAAGAGAATGGAATGTAGTTGCCATGCAGCACAAATATACTAATATGGGTCTGACTGTTGGCTGCTTTGATTTATGAATTCATCAAGGGAAGAACCCAAAACATTAATTCACAGAGGTTAAAGATAAGTCCCAAAAGAAGAAATGCAAATGACCAATCAACACATGAAAAATTGCTCAGTCTCTTAGGTAATTAAAGAAATAAAACTTAACCAGTAATAGTTGTTTTTATTTTAATTTGGCAAAGACTAATAAAATACAATAACACTCAAAGCTGGCAAGGCTGTAGTAAGACAGTTCCTCTCACTCACTGATGAGGCAAATGGAAACACACATGGGTTCCCACTGCAGTCAGGGGTGTCTACTAATAAGCTTGAAATGGTTTAGGGGACCCGGTTACTGTCAATAAAGAAAAAACTTTGTTTTCTTGTGTAATTGATTACCCAAGACAAGAAAGTGAAGCTCCAACACAGGGAAATGAGAAGAGGCTAAAATAGTGACAAAGAGGACCCAACTAGTCCAGAAAAGAAACATTTTCCAGAACCGCCATGCCTCATAGGTGTACAACTGCCCCCATGAAGATCAGAACTCTTCTACAGGTCACCTATCACTGTGGGCCGCGAGTGATACCCTCAGAAACCCCAACCAAGAACATGTCCTAGTGGGGATTCAGGCAGCCTTAGCCAGCCCCTGTGTTGTCAGAAAGCAAAGGAAAATCTTTAGGAAATTATTTATAGAGCACCAAACCAAGTCTGGCCCCTGGAGAGTCTGGGAGAACACAATAGCACTCCCAGAAAGCTGGGCTTCTTAGGTGGTGCTAGTGGTAAATAACATGCCTGCCAGTGCAGGAGATGTAAGAGACATGAGTTCGATCCCTGGGTCAGGAAGACATCGTGGGGGAGGGCATGGCAACCCACTCCAGTATTATTGCCTGGAGAATCCCATGAACAGAGAAGCCTGGTGGGCTATAGTCTATAGGGTCACACAGAATTGGACAGGACTGCAGTCTTTCACTTTTCACTTTCATGCACTGGAGAAGGAAATGGCAACCCACTCCAGTGTTCTTGCCTGGAGAATCCCAGGGATGGGGGAGCCTGGTGGGCTGCCGTCTATGGGGTTGCACAGATTCGGACACGACTGAAGCGACTTAGCAGCAGCAGCAGCAGCCATGAAATTAAAAGACGCTTACTCCCTGGAGGAAAGTTATGACCAACCTAGATAGCATATTCAAAAGCAGAGACATTACTTTGCCAACAAAGGTCCGTCTAGTCAAGTCTATGGTTTTTCCAGTGGTCATGTATGGATGTAAGAGTTGGACAGTGAAGAAAGCTGAGTGCCGAAGAATTGATGCTTTTGAACTGTGGTGTTGGAGAAGACTCTTGAGAGTCCCTTGGACTGCAAGGAGATCCAACCAGTCCATTCTGAAGGAGATCAGCCCTGGGGTTTCTTTGGAAGGAATGATGCTAAAGCTGAAACTCCAGTACTTTGGCCACCTCATGCGAAGAGTTGACTCATTGGAAAAGACTCTGATGCTGGGAGGGATTGAGAGCAGGAGGAGAAGGGGACGACAGAGGATGAGATGGCTGGATGGCATCACTGACTCAATGGACATGAGTCTGAGTGAACTCTGGGAGTTGGTGATGGCAGGGAGGCCTGGCGTGCTGCAATTCATGGGGTCGCAAAGAGTCGGACACTACTGAGTGACTGAACAGAACTAAACTGAAGCGACTTAGCACTCATGCACCCAGAAAGCTCCCTGAGAACCCCAAACCCAAGAGGGCATGCTGCCATATGGGATGGCACGTCATCATGCATGGACCTCCGGAAAGCCCAGCTAAAGCCTTTCTAGCTGTCAGCCTGTTATCTAAGCAGTGTCCCCACTACCAGCAGTAGACAATGTCTAGGTATCTCAAGAGTCCCTGGACTTATACTTGTTCCATAAAAAAAGACCTTCTCTAATACAGATGCAAATGCAATTTTGACAAGTAAAGACTAACGGGAACAATTTCAAGGTGCCAGACATCACATTATCTGTTCAAGTCCCTGATCTTGTTGCTCTATCAGTTGTAAGGTTTGCTCATTTCCTCTTTTTTATTTTTTCTAAAGTTTTACTGGAGTAAACTTACTTTACAATGTTGTACGGCAAAGTGAATCAGCTACATGCATACATGTATTTCCCACTGCATTTTTTCCTTCTCTTTTAGGTCACTACTCACCATCTCTTGATGCTCAAAAAAAAAAAAAGAAAAAAAGAAAGAGAAAGAAAGAGCTCAGGTTTTGATTATGGTTGTATAGTGTTCACACTTGATGTGTATGCATATTTTGAGGGTTTTCCAATATTATTTGGCCAGAGGCTATTCAGAAACTCCCTCACTGAAGAAGCCATGAGCCTCCCTTTGGTTCCTGGCGCAGACCGCAGTGACGTTCCTGCACGACAAGCCTGAAATAGAAAACCTCAACTAGACAGAACGAACCACTCAAGAACCTCAAGTCGCTGGAATTTATTTCTATATTAGAATCTGCTGAGAATGTACTTAAATAGTTCAATATATTCCTAAACAAATGTTTCCCGAGGTACCACCAAGCCCTGTCCTGGATGCTGGCGATCAAGCATGGAGCAAAGGAAACACTGATGCCTCCAGAGACTCGGCATCCTAGTGAGAGAGGAGAAGTGACACACCAGAGCGCATAAGTCAAGATCCAGGGCCTCTTTGTCTTCCAGTTTCTCTCTCTTTGCCCCATGGTAAGAGACGTAAGAACATCACTTGATGCTTGAGCTCTGTTCAAGGTCCTGGGAGTCCCCATGGGCTCGATTAAACTCAGATAAAGCATTATTCCTGCACCCAGAGGGCCTTGTGTCCAGGCAGCCTGACTTCTGCCTTGTTCTGACATGGTAGGGCCTAGTAGCACGGCTCTGGCTTGGAAAAGGAAGCCGGTAGTAAAATGAGACACATGCCATGGCCTGGGCCTCCTCAAACCAAGCCAGCAGGCCCTCGTAAAAACAGTCATATGAGAAAGCAAAGAGCTTGAGTTCAGGTACTGTGTTTGAGGTGCAACAAGACATGTGGATTGAGGTATTCAGTGGGCTTTGACCCCCCCCCCCCCAGAATTCTAAAGGTAAGGACTGGTATGGAGATGGGGGAACCTCACAGGGAGGTCTTTCCTGAAACCCAGAGATGAGATCAACAAAGGAAATACTAGAGATAAAGAGAAGAAGAGAACCTCAGATGTTCAGAGTAAACTGGCTTTTAGGTGAGTGAAGGAGGGAAAGAGAGCTTAGGCGTAGGGCAGAGCCCAGAGATTCATGAATGCCCCAGAAGAAAGGCTCCAAGGAAGAGAGAGAAAGCGAAGACACCAGAGCAGGGGGCTGGGATGCAGCTATGGGGTCTGGCAACCCAGGCCTTTCTAAAGCCTTTCAAGAGAAGGTTCAAAAAGAGGTGAGGGGTGGTCATCTTACAAAGAGAAGAGGGGGTAAAGTATTAGAGGGCCAAGGATGCAACTGTGCAACTCAACCCAGTCAGTTTTGGGTAAAAAGGTGGGTGGTGGCTCAGGAGGAGGAGCGATGAAAAAGAGCTTAGGCAAGCTTTCAGGCTGAGACCCTGAACATGCAAAAGCGCAAAGACGTGCTGAGAGGGAGAGCCCACAAAAGGCAGGAGCCTGGAGGAAGAGTGCGGGTGCTTTCAGCTGTGAGCAGAGAAATGACCCACAAAGGTGGCTTCAACAATAGAGCCTTATTTTTCACACTGAAAAAGTATGGATGTCAACCCCATCCCTTACGAAGATATGGAAGTGCTAGAATAGGAAGTGTATTTTATGCAATCGCGATCCGAGTGGCATCAAATAGACACAGTTGGCATGGGAACCGCAAATCTTAAGGGACTCAATTTTCAAAATTCATTTCACAACTGTATCTGCATATTGTGTGGGTGTGGATGCTAATTGTGAAACTTAGGCCAGTGTGGGGACAAAAACATGTTCCTTAATGAGTTGCCCAGTACTTTCTTCACTGGATAATCAGCACTTATGTTTCTGGATATTAAATGCGTTGCGTGAATCATTTTCCCACCCAAATGTGACCTACAAATGTGGCTCAGTGACAGCTCTGTTGCTGAGGGGCCCACATTTCATGTGCAGGGCCATCAGCAGAATTAATGCATCAAGGTCCTGTGTATATTTCCATTCTCTCCCTCCTGAAGCAGCCCCGTTCTCCTGCTAAAGACCCAATTCCAATATCTGGGGCCAATACACTTTGCTTAAGGTGATGAATCACTCTCATTAAATTAGGGTTGGTCACCTTCATGTGTTTCACCCTGTGCCTATTGACTGTAGATTTCATTGATTATTAATTTCAGCTAAAACAGGCCTCAAGCAGCAGATTCTGGCTCATCCCATCAACACTTAGGGATGGAATAGGAATCAATGGGTGGAAGGTATGGGCTTGGGAAGAACTTTCTAACAGTCACATGACTCCAGAATGGGACCAGTGATCTTGTGAGGAAATGGTTTCTCCTTCCTGGAGTTTGAACATCTGAAAGTTTTCCCAGCTTGTTCTAATACCCTTAGGGCCAGGGCAATGTAAGGATTTGGAAGTGATGCTGGTCTCTCACGTAAAGCTTTTATTCTTATGTGGAATCGCTGTCACTGGCAAACTCAGTCAACCTGATTCCAATGGATGTGGCTAACCAGGATGTGACATCTGTACCCCATCACTCCCCTTGAGTCCACATCTAAGAGCTCGGGAACCCAGAGGCCTGACTCTCGTATGTTGCTGCTAACCATTTCTCATTGCCCCCCACCCAACTGGCAGACACTGTCTAGGCACTAGACCATGGAGCCACCTCTTTTAAAGCTTTCCAGGTGATTTTGATGAACATACAATTTCAAGTCACTGGTTCTCAGGACAAATGAGAGACTCTACAGATATCACTCTGGTTGGTCCTTGATGACCTGGGACCTGTCCCAGGTGGTTAGTCTCATCTCTCAATGCTCTGCTGTCTTCAACTTGCAGAAGCACTGAATGCCTATAATTCCCTGTGTGAACCTTGTGTGGAGAGAGGGGAGAGATCTGAGACCTGATCTTGGGCATGGAAGATGCTGAGACAAAGCAAACACAAGACTTGCCTTCACATGAATCCTTAGGATGTCAGGGTGATGGGGACCTCAGCAGGACCCAGTGTCTTTCTGGTCTTCTCTGCCCAGTTAAGGACGTCTTGTCACTCTGTGGCCTTTTACCCCCTTGTCCTGTGTTTATGCCACACATACGTCTTCCTTGGACCTTTGTGGGTGGCTGTGGTTATAAGCCACCCACACGTGTTCCTGGTTCTCTAGTCATCAACCATCTACTTGAACCCCAATGCCACCATTTTTTCTATTTTTGTGTCTGCCTCCTACAAGAATCTGAGAGCTATACAAGGGTAGGCCCACAGTTTTCTGGGTTTTGTTTTTTCCAGTGTTCAGCACAGAACTGACCACAAAGGAGGTACTTAAAGAATTACTTATTCATAAGAAATTAACATATGGGGAATGTAACTCCCTAGAGGCTGTCTGGGATGCAGGCAGGACAAAAGGAAATTTTTTTTTCAGTCTCTATGACCAATCTGAGGAATACGGTTTTAACAACTAAAGTTCAAAATATTCTCTCCAATTTGCCTCATTCTTCTCCAGAAAGGATCTGACTCATACCCATATTTGCACATTCTGCTGCTGCTGCTGCTAAGTCGCTTCAGTCGTGTCCGACTCTGTGCAACCCCTTAGACGGCAGCCCACTAGGCTCCCCCATCCCTGGGATTCTCCAGGCAAGAACACTGGAGTGGGTTGCCATTACCTTCTCCAGTGCATGAAAGTGAAAAGTGAAAGTGAAGTCGCTCAGTCATGTCCGACTCTTCACGACCCCATGGACTGCAGCCCACCAGGCTCCTCTGTCCACGGGATTTTCCAGGCAAGAGTACTGGAGTGGGGTCCCATTACCTTGCACATTCTAGGTCACCCTAATGGCTATGACAACTATATTATATTTGTAATTTTAAGAATTTGTTGTCCAACTTTGCACACTTCATCAAAGAAGAGTTCTAGAACTATCTGTTGACAGATGGACTACCTGACTGCCTGAGATAAAGGGTTTCCTGTAATTGGGCCCAGGGTCCAACAAGTCACTTTATCCAGATAACACCAGCAATCTGCTTCTGAGTCACCACCATCATCCTAGTCCACATTACACATAGCATCACTTTTGAGCATCACTGCAATAAGATGTCACTAGTTACACCAATCAGACCTTGAACAAATTCTGTTGGGGGACTTTTACTCTAGATCCAGTTTTGCACAAGGCTGGGCCCCTTTTCCCATCACTCCCAGACCTGCCCCTTCTCACTTAAGCTAACTCACTCCTGGTTCTTCCCAAACCAGATCAGAACACACTATACATAGGAGAGTGTCTCAGGTCAGGTTGCCCAGGAAGGAGACGCTAAGATGCTGAGCATACTGGATGTTTATGAAGAATGCCCTTCAGACTGAAACACGGGAAAGGAAGGGAACAGAAGTCAGTAGCAGAGAGAGACATTCTGTTGTGCTGCAAGGCCAGTGGCAGATTTTGCCAACCCCACGAGAAGCTAAGGAGTTAGAACTGACCCTTCAGCATTGTTCCAAGTTAAGCTCAAATACTTGATACTCCCATGGCAGCTCTTCAATATCAGATTGGGCACCCCAAGGAAGGGCATGATCTGCGATCCTTCTTGGGGTGGTTTCCTGCAGTTCTTAAAGGGACTGACAGGTATCAAGGGTGTCTGCCAACAGTCCTCTGGCAGCTGGGACAGTAAGTCCTCATTGAAGGGGGACCCCAGAAGCATACTGCAGCATCTACCTCAATATAGTAGAGTTTAGTCTATCTGCCCCAAAAGAGGGAACCAGAACACCCTTCAAAGTCAGGTCGCTAACTCAGAGCAACCAACACTCCTTATCCACTGAATGATCCATTCTCCTGTTCCATCAATAAGCACAGGCTGATATCCACTTTGGGTCAGTCTCATCCTGGGTTCTGGGGACATGGAGATCAAAAGGCCTGGGTGAAAAAAAAAAAAAAAAGGCCTGGGTGGAAACTCATGTACGCTCCTTCCCCCATGCTTCCACTTCATCTCATAAAGGCCACATTTCCGTCCACTTTTCCCAAGTAGGGAAATGCCTTAGTGGGAACTCTGGTCTTCTCTCTGACTTCTTACTCCCCACTTCTTGTGGAAGGAGGAATGTCTAGCTCAGTTGGCCAATTTAGATTCAATGAGCTACATCTTCCTAGTGAGCAGGGATTCTGTCCCAAAGACACGCCCCTCCTTTCCTTGCCCTTTGCCCTCCAGGCCCTGGTACCACACATTCTCCTCCTCCTGTCCCCTCTATAATAAAACCAGCAGGACAGGATCCCTCTCAGGGCACAAACCCACCACTGCCCCTCTCTCCTTCTTCTCTGATCCCCTACTTGACTTCTATGCTGGATGCAGGCAGGCCTGTGTTCCTATTCCACAAGGTTAGGAACCTGGAGTCTACAGGTCATGCTTCTTTTCTTGTGCTTTGCTCAACTCTGCAGATTCTGAAGTTTAAATACATATAAGGTAACAAGTAGGAGATACCACTTGGCCCTCGGTCTAAGCCACAAGCTCCTCCACAGTTTACTAGAATCTCTAGGTTTGATGGTTATCAGGTGTTTAAAAACTTATGAAACTAGATGAAAGGGATCCCCACTCAGTAATCAGTTCTCTGTGTATATATCCTTTAATGGTTGAAATTCAAATGGGAAAAAATTGCAGTGCTTCTTGTGCTCCAAATCCCTAAGAAGACATAGTTTCTACTGTCCTGAAGTTACAGTCCAATGTCAAAAAAAAAAGAAAGAGAGAGAGAGGGACTCTAAAAATACAGGAAAAATATACCTAAACCAGCCTGCCTGAGGGAGCCACCAGTAAAGGTTTCTTGGAAGCAAAAAATGCAGAAAAGAGACTTGGGTGATGAATAAGGTAAATGAAGGTCACAGAGCAAGAGGGAATGTAGTCCAATCAGAGGGAACTGCATTAATTATGTGTTCAGGGTTCAGCATGGTGTGATGTGAGGGAGGAGCCACAGGTAGTTAGGGCCAGTGTGTGAGATCTTGCATATGTCAGATTAAGCTCCTGAGACACTTGCATTTGTAGGGGGTAAGGAGAAAGTGTATATTTTATCCTCTGATTCATCTCTAAATCCCTGAGGCTGTACCAGAGCATTAAGCTCTCATTATTCACCCATGATGCATTCATCTGAGCTATTATTTGGCTCTCACATCTTGGAATGTGAGGCCAGACTTGAGCTCCCTTGAATACTGTGAGCAAAGTGTAAGCGCCAATCAAGCCAGGACAATGCACTTCATACACTGGAATGACTTTGAGCTTCCTATAACAGGTAGAGGCTCCAGGGAAAGCTGTAGGTGAAGAACAATCATTTACTACCAGGCCTCCATCACCTTCTCTTTTACCTACTCTCTGCCCTGTCCAACTGGTCTACCAGCTTCTGTCCCATTCTCTTTAATTTAGCCTTCAAACCAGCCACAGTATAAATCATACCACATCAGAATGTCACATCAGAATACAATGCTTCAATAACTCCCTAATGCCAAGAGGATAAAGTCCACCATGTCACGGATTGCATTCTTCAAGATGAAGACTCCTGAGACAATAGTCAGCATACTGCAGTGTGTTGGGAAGCAGCCTTGGGATCAATTCATGTGGAAGGGCAATGTGGGAAGAAAGAAGAATTGAAAGGAAGCTGAGAAGCCAGAATGCAGTCCCAACAGAGGCCTTGGTCAACTCTAAGGGGAGCTCTGAAGCCAGGTGACCTTTTGGAGTTGAACCAATTTGGTCAAAGGGACCAAGCCTTAATATGCACATGTCAACAAGTCTTGGACACAGAACACCCTGAAAAAGGAGGCGTGACCTTGGAGACAAGGCAATTGGACAAGCCATTTTCCTGAAAGAGGCTGATAGCTGAAGGCTATCTGCCAGCTATATTTCCAGCACTTGGAGGAAGAAGGCCATCAGACTGGAAAGGAGATCTGAGTGGTGCATCATGGCATCATCCAGGTCACAGGGCATTCAGTAATTTTTATGACTTTTATGATCTACTCTATTCGTTTTCTAGGGCTGCCATAACAGAGCACTGCAGACTGGGTGTCTTAAACAACAGATTTTTTTTTTTTTTTTCTTTTTTACGATTCAAGATGGCTAGAAGACTGAGATCAAACTGTGAGAAGGGCTGACCTCTCTCTTTGGTTTATAGAGCATCAACTTCTCCCTGTGTCTTCACACGGTCTTCCACGAGTCTGTGTCCTAATTTCCTTTATAAGGACGATCATCACATTGAATTAGGATCTGCCCTAATGACCTCATCTTATCTTCACTATCTCTTTAAAGACCATATCTCCAACACAGTCACATTGTGAGGTCCCAGGAGTCAGGACTTCGATACACGGGTTTTGAGGACACAGGATACAGCCTTTAACTCCACCTACCTCTTATCATTCTCTACTATCAACTGCCCTCCAAAATTACATCAAACAACTGTCTGATTCCTTTTTACCCCTGAATTTTATTTGCTTACTTTTAAACAAGTTAAATCTCCAAGGGATGCTACCCCACATGGATTCTGTGAACACTTCTTCAGAATTTAGCATAAACCAGGCTACTGCTCCAGAGAGGTGGGTTACCTCTCCCTGGATGACTCTGGTTTTGTTTGGTGTGTCTCCAGAAGTCACGATTTTGTTTTCCCTAAATAAAATGTGGGTTCATTTCAGGCATAATCATTTTC
>NW_011494869.1:8317813-8332494 GCF_000754665.1 Bison bison bison | reverse complement strand
TTAAGAAGAGGTGTGTACTCTAATTTGGAAGACCTTGCTTACTGCCAGCCAAAATGCCCTAGGTCACAGCCTTCTAGACATAACTGGCATTTTAGAAGTCATGATCCCAGGAGGCCTCCACAGGGTCCATGATGGCAAAAAGAGAGCTGTTGGCCAATACTGGAACATGCTGTGCCAGTCTATACCTCTATACTCTGTCCACCCTGTGCCCTCTGCCAGAAACATTCTCCCTACTTTGTCCAGAGAAGTCTTCATCTGACCTCTGTCTCCTTCAAGCGTCTGCTGATGTACCCACTCCTCTCTGATGCCTTCATCAGTGTTTTGTCTCCTTATGTCCTCTTCTCTCACACCCCATGACTAGAGACAGCTGCCTCAGAATCTCTAGTATGTACCAGGCATCAGTAAATCATGCTGTTTGGGTGGGTGCTTGATGGTTGGTGGGCTGAGTGATTTGCCAGGGAGTCTATCCTGGCCACAGAGCAGGCAATGGCACCCCACTCCAGTACTCTTGCCTGGAGAATCCCATGGATGCAGGAGCCTGGTAGGCTGCAGTCCATGGGGTCGAGAAGAGTCAGACATGACTGAAGCGACTTAGCAGCAGCAGCAGCTATCCTGGCCATGACCCCTATTTTCTCACGATGTGCATGTCTTTTACATGTTTGAATGCTTTCACTCTGGGGAAAGGCAAAGTGGATTCAGGTATCATATTTCCTAGTCTCTATCTGTGGTAGGCAAAAAATGCCTCCTTCAAAAATGCCCTAATCCCTGGAATATGTAAATATGTTAGGTTACATAGTGAAGGGGAATTAAGGCTGCAGACAGAATGAAGACTGCTAATAAACTGACCTTAAGATAGAGATATTCGATATTATCCTGGATTATCCAGAAAGGCCCAACATAATCCCAAGACCCTTAAAAGCAGAAGAGTGGGGCAAGAGGGAGAGTCAGGGGAAGAGATGATGGCAGAAGAATGGTCAGAGAGATGCCACACAGTTAGATGGAAAAGTGGGACTGGGAAGCAGGGATGCAGGCAGCCTATGTGCGTGTGCTCAGTTATTCAATCACATCCAACTCTTTGTGACCCCAAGGACCGTAGCCCGTCAAAATCCTCTGTCCATGGGATTTTCCCAGCAAGAATACTGGAGTGGGTTTTCATTTCTAGAAGCTGTAAAAGGCAAGGAATAGATTCTCCCCTGGAGCTTCTAGAGAAGAATGTGGCCCTGCTGACCCCTTGATTTCAGTCCAATGAGACTGCACCAGACTTCTACCCGACAGGGAGGTAAGAGAGTAAATGTGTGCTGTATTCAGTCACTTAGCTTGTAGTGAGTTTCAGCAATAGAAAACTCATACTCCATTCTAAACAGACCTCATCTCATCATTGCCCTCATGCCCTGTCTTACTTCATATGCACCAGAGACGGGCAGCCTGGTTACCATCATTTGGGTAGGTTCCTGAGTCAATGGTCTGGGTCCCTGAAGATCCACACGAAGCCATAATATGAATGCACTTGATGAATTTCATTGAAGGTATGTTCTGTGCAGAGGTTATGACAGGATCTAAGTGTTTACATGGGGTCAAATATGCTTGTTCACAGTCTATAGGATAGATGAAGTAAGTGTGGAGGGACCAAAAGCAGGTGTCTAAGAAGGGCAATTGTTCCTAATGGGAATCGGGGAAGGGGAGGGCACACAGTTTGCTGCTGTTGTTCTGTTGCTCAGTTGTGTCTGACTCTTTGTGACCCCCTCCCTATCCTTCACTATCTCCTGGAGTTTGCTCACTCATGTCTATTGGTGGCTCAGAAGGTAAAGAGTCTACCTGCAATGTGGGAGAACTGGGTTAGATCCCTTGGGAGACCCAGGTTTGATCCCTGGGTCGGGAAGATCCCTTGGAGAAGGAAATGGCAACCCATTCCAGTATTCTTGCCTGGGAAATCCCATGGATGGAGGAGCCTCGCAGTCTACAGTCCATGGGGTTGCAAAGAGTCAGACATGATGGAGCGACTTCACTTTCACATCCACTGAGTCAGTAATGCCATCCAACCATCTCATCCTCTGTCGTATGCCTCCAATCTTTCCCAGCATCAGGGTCTTTTCCAATGAGTCAGCTCTTCATACCAGGTGTTCAAAGTATTGCAGCTTCAGCTTCAGCATCAGTTATTTACTAGAATCTCATCAGTGTCAAACGGAGAAGGTGATCGCACCCCACTCCAGTACTCTTGCCTGGAAAATCCCATGGACGGAGGAGCCTAATGGGCTGCAGTCCATGGGGTCATGAAGAGTCAGACATGACTGGGCGACTTCACTTTCACTTTTCACTTTCATGCACTGGAGAAGAAAATGGAAACCCAGTCCAGTGTTCTTGCCTGGAGAATCCCAGGGACGGGGGAGTCCGGTGGGCTGCCGTCTATGGGGTCGCACAGTCGGACACGACTGAAGCGACTTAGCAGCAGCAGCAAATGAGTTGTCAAAAGCAACTCATATTGTGAAAATTTTCCAAATGGCTCTGAGTTGGCACAGTGAATCACTTGAAGGGGTGCAGGTCCCCCTCTGGACTGTTTAGGACAAATCTCTGCAGAAAGTGGGCTGGAACTGAATAAAGTTCAGAAGATGGGTCATTCTTGTAAGAGGAACAGTATGGACCATCTCACTGATGGTAGCCGTCTCCCAGTGGTGCTCCTCAGGGGTGCTAGTCTTACCAAAACAAACGTGCACAGTGAAGGTACAGAAACACTGGAACACAGATCATGAGCGGGAGGAAACTGGGGGGTGAGTATCAGACAGAGGGGGCATGACTCAGCCCCTGGAAGCCCCGTGGGGCAACAGATGGAGGGCAGGGGCCTGCAGTGAGGACAGGGGTCCGGGCTGAGGGCTGCTGCAGGCAGGCAGACACAGGCAGAAGGGGGACCTTGGCAATCATCAGCTTCCACTATAAGGCCCCGTCGGTGGCTTTTTGTACCATTCCAAGTGCATCAAATCTGATAGTTCAGGCATTGTTTTTGTAATTAACATTGACAAGACTGGGAATTTCATTCACTTAATCTCCATTAAAGTCTTTGAGGATGAGGATGATGCAATGACTTTTTAAACACAACTAAAACGAACAGAAAAAAAAAAAAATCCCTGAAAATAGATACCCAAAATTTCCCACTCATCCACAGGTCACCTTACCAGACCAATCAAATACTGGTTTTAAAGGTAAATAACAAGCGTGTAAATATTAAGCCATGCTTACTCCATGGTGCCTGAGCGATTAATGATATTTTAACAAATAATCTGTGACATTCCCGTAGCCTAACCTCCAAATGTGGATGTGGGTCTATAAACTGAAGGATAATCATAAATAAAACAGTAACCTCTACAGAGCTCTTCTCATCATTCCTGGTATCTTCACACACAGTTATACAGTTGGACTTCATAAGCACCGTGTGGCTTTGGCCTAATAGAGACTTAGAGAGCTCGAAAGCCAGACGTCACCCCCAGGCGGCATCACTCAAATTCTTTGCTACTTCCCCAGAACCACAGTGCCTCTCCTGTTTGAACAAATGTCACGCCATGTGCAAGCAGAAACATGACATGCAGCCCGATGGTACAACATCCGAGCTGAAATGCCTGGTGAGGCCAAGACAGGACACTGACTTCCCGCAAAGCCCAAGTGAGCGTGGCTGCCTTGGACCCCGTGACTTTACTTCAGGTCCAGAATTGCTGAAATGGAAGCTGCCCGCAGAGAAAAGGCCTGGATCATCTGTAAAATGTATCTGGTGTGAAGAATGCAATTGCAGCTTCCTAAATTGTAAGGCGTCATGGACTGTTTCACACCTGGGTCAATCCCAACGTCAAGGATTAGTGTGCAAACGCCAGCCAAGCAGGTCCCACCACATCCCTTGACCGGGCCCGTTCCAGACCAGCAGAACTAGGAGGATGAGGGAGGGAGGCTAGAGCTTTGCCGCTAGGAACTAAAGCAGTGGGCTCTGAAATGAGCTCTTTACACCTCTCTTCCTGTTCCAATCAAAAATGTCATCTTTCAGCTGGGTTAACTGGACTCATGGGCACCCATGGCCGAAGTGACCTTCGTCATCAGCATCAATACGGTGCCCACCATGCAGACACAGAAAATGCAATGCAGCCAGGACACCTGTTCCTCTGGGGAAATGGCACTGCTCTGTCAGTTAAAAAATGTATGGGATGTAGGAGAGGAGAAACCACAGGTTTGGATATGGCCATTTGACACATCTTCATATTTTCTCATTGCTTTCTCATGAACACTGTGCCAAGTTGCTAAAAAAAAAAAAAAAAACCCATTGCCTAGAAAAGGAAACTGAGACTCCAAGAGTGTAACCAATTCCCCCATGGTCACAGAGCACCCCTATCATTTCCAGGTTAAAAGCAACTCGTCGGTGACATCCAAAATGTGTCGTGATGTGGCCACTGCCCACAAGGACAGCACAACAAGGATTAAAGCCAAGCCCTCCTTCTTCCAAAACCCATGTTCCAGTATCTGTTGAAGGATCCAAAACACAGCTGCCAAATAAGCAAGAGAATGGGTTTCCTGGATGGCTCAGTGGTAAAGAACCCGCCTGCCAATGCAGAAGCTGTAAGAGACTCAGGTTTAATTCCTGGGTTGGGAAGATCCCCTGGAGGAGGAAATGGCAACCCACTCCACTGTTCTTGACTGGAAATTTCCATGGAGAGAGGAGTCCACGGGGTCACAAAGAGTCGGACATGACTGAAGCGACTTAGCACGCACGAAGGCAAACAAGTGAGTACAGATATTTCTACCTCACCATGCTACATTCTTAAATGATGGGATAAACAGGAAAAAAGATTTCAACTAGAACAAGGGAAAGGAAAGAACCAATCGAGATAATTGGACAAACTTGATAAACAACCAGAGTATTCCAGGTATTACTCGCCTGGATCCAGACTGCACTACGAGGATTATTCCAAAGACACACGTTCGGGGTACTGACACCTCTTGGGACATATGGGCCTGAAAGGGAATGTGAGAAAGAACACAGCAGCCACTCACTTCCCCAGGTCAATGCATGCCCTGCTCAGCTCTGCTTTTCTCGTGGGAGCAGGGGGCGCTCCCCACTATAATAGTAGTGGGGCCATTTCAAAGCTGATCCCTCCCCTGCTCCACTTCTCACCACTGATGGCTGTTACCTGATATCCTGTGCCAGGGCAGCCTCCAGTTACCAGGCACAGAGCCTCAGCACCAGAAAGCTGAGTGCCCATCACCAGGGTGAGTAAATGCCCAACGGGAAGCCTATCAACCCTTTTGAAGCCCAGAGTGGACTTGACCGGTGTGGATGGTGGTGGAGCTTGGGGGCAGAGTGACGCTTCAGCTGTCACTGGGTATGGTTCACACTTCACACTAAGACTCAGTCCCCATTTTACCATCTTCCTCTCCACCCCAACCAGCCATCATCCTGGGCAACAGTATCCTACACAGAGTTGACTCAGCCAGCTGTTATCAGGGTGTTATGAGTAGCAGTTGAGAGTGGAACAGATCACCCACCTTCACATCCCAGCCTCCAGCCATGACCCGATGTGACTCCTTGATCAAGCTGCTTCTTCCCTCTGTGCCCTGGCTCCTCCTCTGTAAAATAGGGATTGTTAGATTTAATGAGAAAACCCATCCAAAGCATTCACCCTGTGTTCAGCATGTTAGTGACCATTTGTACCTCCACATCAGCTGCCATACCCTAGATTTTAAGATCACTCAAAAAGTTTCTGGCTCTGAAATCTTAAAATCAAATATCTGACCCCAGCCTTCATCTTCTTAGCAATTTGAATCACCTGCCATCTTCTGTCTGACCTTACCATGATGCCCAGCCCCTTGAGTGGCTCACCTTGCGCACACCACCTCTCGGCTTAATCTTTCTCTTCATCCCACTCTTATAATCCATCAGATTAACCATTCTCTGGGCCCGTCAGGCTCCTCAGTGCCTCTGGCACATGTCCAGAAGAACCCAAGCAGGCCCTAAACCAACCCTCTGCCCCTGGGGCTGCCCCACTGAGTCCCTCCTCATGTTGGAGGTCATGACCCAACCACTGTTAAAAAAATATATAGGATCTATGTAAAATAAACAGCCAGTGGGAATCTGCTGTATGACTCAGGGAACTCAAACTGGGGCTCTGTGACAACCTAAAGGGGTGGGAGATGAGAGGGAGGTTCAAGAGGGAGGGGACATATGTATGCCTGTGGCTGATTCAGGTTGATGTATGGCAGAAACCAACACAATATTGTAAAGCAATTATCTTTCAATTAAAAATAAGTAAATTTAAAAGTATATATGCACAGGATCTAGGGGAGGAGGAATCAACCGGTTTGGAGGTGGCCATATGCCAGACACTGTGCCAGGCTCTTAATATTTTCTCACTGCTTTCTCATGAACACTGCCAAATCGTTACAAAACCCCACTGCTCGGAAAAGAAAACTGAGGACCCAAGAGTGTGATCAATTCCCCCATAGTCACGGAAACACCAATGTATTATCCTATCAACACATCTTGGTTCCCAGGCCAACCCCTCCATCGCTCTAAGAAGATCAGCTCCACTGTCCTCAAGAACCAGTCCCACAGCAGAGTGCTTGGCTTCCTGCTTCCAAGTGACAATAGAGGGATTAGGTATAAACTCTCTCCAAGTTCTGTGTCACTGCCTGTGCATTTTGAAGCCGCCATCTCTTTTTCTCAGGCCCTCCTCAGGAGAAGAGGGACTTGCTCCCGCCCTCCTCTGCACCAGGCGTCACTCTTGAGTCTAACCCATCAGTTATCACTCTATAATCTGTGCTTCCAGGCTTCCCCTACCAAACACCCCTTCCCCTCAGCATACACACATGCACAGGCTTCTCATACCTTAAAAAGAGAAGAAAAATCCCCCTTGACCCTCTCTCCTCGACTCCTGCCCCTCACAGAGACAAGCTTCTCCAAAGAGCTGCCCACACTCCTCACCCGGCTTCCTCACCTTCACTGGCCATGAAATTACTCTAAGAAAGTCAATAACAAACCTGCAGCTGCACTTGACCCTCTTCTAGTCTTTCCTTCTCCCATCTACTAATTTAAAGTTCCATCAGCTCTGAATCTACCTGCTTAATAGCTTTTAAATCCTTCCCAGTTCTCCATCCCACTCTCAGTGCTGTGTTCTGGACTTCCATATTTGTCCAAAGATTCTAATCTGGCCCCTACTCCATGCCAGGGAGGGAAAACGGGACTGTTACTCTCCCGACTCAGCATTCCGACAGCGTTCCCACTGCCTCGCGGGGCCACACCTGTGCTACCATGCCTGTGCACAAGAAAGGCCCTTTAGGACCTACAGCGGTGCCCTTGAGGGCTAACTAAAGCAAGGTGACCGGGAATCTAAATGGATGTGGGCTCCCCTCAGTCAGGGCACATATTCACTTCCCTCTTTTGAAACAAAAATAATGCTTTTAGTAGGAGAGAAAAGTAATTTTTTTAAACTTTCAGAGGAAATTCATCAAATGTGGCCCAAAGTGGAATACTTTTACAGCATAATAGTCACGTCTTTTCCAGGAACAAATTGTATGCAGTCGTTTCTTGAGATGGTTGTCATACAGAAGACACCACTTAACAGAGATGCCGTGAGAGGCAACTTCCATAAGAACCAGATGCCATCTCATAGGGATATCTGCAAGTTCCGAATCAAAGGGTCCATCCCCCTTCCCACTGCACGCCCAATTGTTAGTTCCAACCCTCAACCCTCAGCACTATGACCTAGAGAGATGGGGCAGTCATGATTATGCTCCTTTCCAGATGAGAACTCTGAAATTTTTCAAGGAAAGGGGACTTTCCTTAGATCCCATGTCCAGGAGCAGAACTTGGATTGAAACCTGGTCTCTTGCCACTGTGGCATGGGGTGTCTGTCCACAGGACCCCAGGGTCCACGTGGTCCAGCATGAGAAGCCCTTTAGGATCTGGGCTGTCTATGACTCAGCACAGAGGCTGTGATGTCTGCAAAGGCCTGGAGGCCACAGGCAGCCACACAGATGTGTGACGAGCAGGAAGGTGAGGCAGAGGAGATGATGGAAGGGCCCAAGAAGAGAAGTAGGGATGGGACGCCCCCAGCATAGGATGCTGAGGATGAAGGAGGAAGCAGAAGCATGTACCCTGAGCGTAGCCCCATGGGAAATAACCTCATACTCCCTGTTCTGACCTGAGAAGCACTGAGTTCCTCTCTGAGTCAGAAAGTGTTCTCACCAGAGGCATTTGGTCCACCCTAGAATGCTAATTCTAACCTTGATTTCCCCACCATCTTTCTACTGAGCCAGTTAATAATTCCACATCACTGGAGGCCTTTGGTGACCTGGTTAGCTCCAAGGTAAATGACTCCCAACTTCCAAGTCAATGCACAATGTCCTGACATGGTCAGCACAGCCTGCAGTCCAGCATGGACCTGCCTCCCTCCCCAACACTCACACACACACACTTTGTATGACATGCTTTCCCCGAGTCGTGGTCTCAGAGTCAATGAATGACCAGATTCTCCATGCACCCACTCAACTTCAAGCTGAAGAATCAACTTCAGTCCTGCTTTCCAAGCAGCCACAGACCCATGTCTGTCCAGTCCCCCTGAGATGTCCCCCTCTCCCCAGCCCCTACACTCGCCTGGGAGGGCTCAGGACCTCCTCCTCTCTCACCTGGAATGTGTCTCCCTGGTTCTCCCCCAATCCCCATCTGCCCCTCCTCATCACCACCGAAGGTCTCTGGAGGGGCCTCTCTAAAACAAACCATAACCATGTAACTCCTCTGTTTAACCTCCTTCAGGTCCACTGTTCGCAATATAGCCCAGGCCCCCCTCATTATTTACAACTCCAAATCCCAACCCTTCCGCATGCTACCCACTGAAGGTTAGTCATACATCCATTCATCTACTTAAATGTTTATTGAGTATCTCCTCCACTCCAGGCACAGTTCTAGGCACTTGCAATAAATCAGAAACAATGACTCCTGCTGCCATGGAGCTTACATTCTAGCTGATGGAGAAAACAAAAAGTAATCATCATCAGAAGTGTGTTGATCACATGGTATGCTAGGAGGCGGTAAGTGCTGTTGGAAAAAAGATGAGTGATGGAGGAAGGAAATCTAGAGCGCGGGGAAGTGACAAGTGTCAGCTAGGTCGTCAGAATCACCCTGACTGAGAAAAGGACATTGAGGCAAAGACTTGAAGCAGTTGGGGTTGTGAGTCTCAAGCATGTCCAGCGAAGACCAGGCCAGGCAGTGGGAAGAGCCAGTGCAAAGGCCCTGAGGAGTGCTGGGGAAACAGCTCTGAGGCCAGCATGGACAGAAGAAAGTGAACAAGAGGGGGAGGAGCGGGAGATGCCATCAGTGAGGGTGAGGAGGCCAGACCACTCTCCTCTGTCAGCCCGCACCCTGCACATCACGAGCCTTTTGTCTAATACATCACTCACAGTTTTCCCAGCAGGCTGTGTGCTCTGTCTCAGTGCTGTGCTTGCCTTCTGACGCCACACTTGACTTACCACCCATTCTCCTGTGCCCCTCCAAGAGCTCTCACCATCCCATTCCCTCTGCTCCCTCTGCTCCCATTTTCCTTGACCATAAAAAGTCATGAGAGCCCAAAACACGCTGAAATGCAACCACCCAGGTCCCTGTCTACACAAGCCCACTCAACCAAGCTCTTCCAGGACAGAAATCCTATCAGCCCTTTCCTCTCTCTTTCCCTTGGAAGCACTACGGGGCTGGCTACACAGTGAATGGACAGAGACAGAATGGGCTGCTGGAGCGTAGGAGACAGGAAAGTTGTAAAATACTGCTTTGCCTGAGAACTGAGATTCTCTCGGTGGAACACACACCTAACCTCTTCGAAAGTCAGTTTCTCTTTAAGATGAATATGACCATCGCAGCTCCAGAGTCAGATATGATCATCCAGAGTCATTCTGTGAGTTAAAAAGAGGACAAGACTTACAGAGTAGAACTAACCAAGTGGCCAGGATCATTATTATGGTTCTGGGCATTACCTAGAAAATCCTTTGTGAAAGATAAACAGACCTCTGCTTCCAATTGTGTCCCAGCTGTGTGCCCTGTGTTCCAAGAGAGGCCACGCTTATCCCACAGGAGGACTATCTTGTGTGATTTGTGATTTGTTTGCAAGACTCAGCAAGAGGAGCCTGACTCCCTGTGGAGAAGAACCCCCTGGGTGAAGAATTAGGAGGGTCCTGCTATTGACCCATCCACAGCCCAGTCCAGAAGACATTGTCTGTTCGCTGTGGGAATGCCAAAGACCCCTCCCCCAATTCAAGGCTACCCCCTCGAATTGTCAAAAAGGCCTTGTGATAGATAGAGCTCCTGCATGCCACAAGGCAAGTGTTTAAATCTTTTATAAGACAGTCAATGGCCTTTATAAGCCCTCAGACAAGAATTACACTGTGTCTGAGATGGGCCTGAAAGTCAATGGGAAATTGATCCTGTCTAGCTGGTGCTGTTTCAAGGAGGAGACTTGCAGGCTGCCCTGGGGACAAAACATGCCATCTCCTGTGTGTCCCCGGGGCCCGGCGCGTCATGTACTGAGAGTACTGAGATACTGAGGCCCATTTCCGGGCAGAGGTCCAGGCAGCTGTAAAGTCCCACCACAGGAGGACCCTAGAGGGCATCCACAAGCGTTAGGGATGGTTATGAAGCGAGTTTACCTTTTCAGGACCGCTCTGATGTCACTGCCTGCACCCCAGGCGGGAAGCAGAAGGATGATAAACGGCCACGGAGCTGGCAGCAACCATCAGTGGGGAAGCACACCTACAATGAGTTTGCTTTGCTAATGACCCCATTAGCCACTGGATCAAACAAAGTGCCTGTGAGGCTGCTGTAGTTACTTCTCTGCCAAGACCCATTGGCCTGACCCATATCATCTGCCAGGGAATGCCAGCGTGGGTAGCAAAGAACCTCTGCTGGGATTAAAGGAGCCTAAGGGCCCTAGGGTGCCCACTCTCCCCTCACACAGGCCTGGTCACCCCAAAGATGGCTCCTGTGTCAGGCAAGTGGATGGACTTTGGCAGGAAAATCAAACAGCCCCCCTCCTGAGAGGTGGCAGAAAAAGCATCCACTTTGGAGTCAGACAGACCTGGGGTTTGAAACCTGGTGTGATGACTTCCTAACCAAGGGACCTCACAGAAACCTTTACCTGCCCAGGGGCCAGTTGCTTCAGGTGTAAGCTGGGGAGGATTCTGTCTAGGGGCAACTGTGGTGATGAAATGTGACGGCATATGGCATGTGCAGGGCACTGAGCAGGCCATCAGTGGCTCTCAGTTCTGCCCAGCAACCAGCGCTGAACCCAGAACCGAGGAGGCAGGAGGAGCCCTCTCCCAGAAGCAAATGGCCTGGATAATGCAAGTGTTGGCCACACAGTCATGGCTGATTCTTTGCGACCCCATGGACTGTAACCTCCCAGGCTCCTCTGCCCATGGGATTCTCTAGGCAGGAATACTGGAGTGGGTAGCCATTTCCTTCTCCAGGGGATCGTCCCAACCCAGGGATTGAACCCAGGTTTCCTGCATTGCAAGTGGATTCTTTACCGTCTGAACTGCAGGGAAGACCTGCATGACGCAACGACCAAGGCAATGCATCCTCGAGCACTGACTAGGAGCCAGATATGAAAGCCCAGGGCTCGCCAGGCATCATCTCCATCCTTCCTTGTCCCAATCTTATCAGTCAGAACCTGAAGCCCAAGGAGTTTTAGTTCATCCAGCAAAAGCAAACACTGAGGATAGGTTGCTGGCAGACTTATCCACACCAGACGCCCTCCCAGGGATCAGGCTACCAGCCTGAGCAAGACAGATGCTGCTCCAAGGTCAGGCTTGGGGCAAAGCCCAGACAAGAACCAAGGCCGGCCTCCTGCTGCCAATGGCTGGACCCTTCTCTGTCCCCTGCCATCTGTCCCAACAGGAAGCACTCCTCAGAATCACTGCCCACCCACCTCTAAGTGTCCTTTAAGTTCCTCCTGACCCACCAGCTTCTTTTACAGTTGAGGTCGTGTTTCTCAGGGCCTCACAGCGAGCCAGGAAAAGGAGCTAAAACCTTGAGACGAGACTGATAGAATTTCAGGTCAGGGCTGCTTCCTTTGTGGGCTGCTTGTTTTCTGGAATACTGCACTTCATCCCCTGCCACTGTGCTAGCCAGCCAGGTCTATGGTGATCCAGCAACCCACCATGTGCTGTGGGAGGTGGATGGGAGGTCAGGGTCTCAGTGCCCCTGAACCATTCAGAAAGATCTGCATAGCCCACTAGGGAAGCTGCCTCATCAGGTTCAGATAAAGGCTTGGAAGGGAGCTGCAGGCCAGCATCTCTGCTCCTCTTTTTGGTTAAATATCACCATTGGTACTAAGATGGCCAGGTGTCTTTGAACTGAAAGGAGCTTTATTTCAAAACCCTTCAGGGTGCCACAGAAACAATCTTTTTCCGCATCAGCAGTCTACTCAAGGCAGGCTCAGCCAAGAAGAACAAACAATGTAGGCGGCTACAGAGAGGGGAGCCAGGAGCAGCACAGGGGTGGGCTTACTAACGATGAGGCCGGACGGAAGAGGAAGCAAAGAGCAGCCTCCCTGTTGTCAGACAGGGTCACAGATACACACTTATGAGCAGCTGGAAATGCAGCTCCTCAACCCCACCAAGCACAAATACCTGTAGGGCCAGAAAGGGTCTACTGTCTGATGGGTGAGACAGCACAGATGCAGGCCAAGAGACACTTAGATGTTCATGTTAAGTATATGGTGCAAGAGGCTTGGACCTCAGCCTCGGTGTTTCCTACTCAGAAAATGGGCATAAAGCAGAGACTCAAGTGCTTAGAGGTGAGGTTTCTCTGCTGTTATAAAACTGAAAACTGTGTTGGTCACTCGGTTGTGCCCAACTCTTTGGGACTCCATGGACTGCAGCCCGCCAGGTTCCTCCATCCATAGAATTCTCCAGGCAAGAACACTGGAGTGGGTAAGCCACTCCCTTCTCCAGGGTATCTCCCTGACCCAGGGGTCAAACGAACCCAGGCTTCCTGCCTTGCAGGCAGATTCTTTACCATCTGAGCCCTGCATACAAACTTGTACTCATTTATCATACAGATACTGAGCGCTAACTAAACACCAGCACCATGCCAGGTGCTGGGGACTCAGCTATGCATGGGACATGCTTGTTCCCTGCCTTCATGGAATTTGAAATTTATCATGGAAAACAAAGTTGGAAGAATGCAATTATAAGAGGGATGATGGTGGTGGCCTGTTGTGCCCATGAGGCCAAGAGAGGGGGTGGCAGGAGCTCTGAAGATGGCAGCAGAACATCTGAGAGGCTAGAGAAGTTAGTCGCATGGCAGGGAGACTGGTTAAATACACGAGAGCTAGGCAAAGAAATAACTATATTAAGGATAATGGGAGCTGGGTTTCTAGTTGTCAGAGACAGGATTTACAGACATGGAAAAGATGAGAAGTCAAAGTACTGAGGTTCTAAACTGAAATTGAAGGTATTGGCATAAATTCATCTTTTTAAAATCTCTGTAGAAACAGGGACTTCCCTGGTGGTCCAGTGACTAAGACTCTGCACCCCCCATGCAGGCAGTCTGGGTTTACTCCCTGGTCAGGGAAAGGGATCTCACATACAATTAAGAATTGGCATAGCCAAATAAATATGCAAGTAAAAATAAAACCTATACAGAAACAGCTATGGAAACGTGCACAGATCAGTTGTTATCAACCAGAAGTCATTTTGTCCCTTGGAGGACAACTGGCAACATCTGATGATATTCCCGGTTGTAACTGGTACACGGTGGGAGAGGCAAGTGATGCTGCTATGCCTCCTTTAATACAAAGGACAGCGTCCATAGCAAAGAGTTATCCCACCAAAAATTTCACTAGTATCATGACTGGGAAGACCTGATATAGATATCTGTGTGTATACCAAAGAGTAGGTAGATGGGTAGATGGATGGACAGATAGACATTGCGTGTGCATATATATAATCATATATAGATTTCCTAGCTCAGTTGGCTGAGTCAAATTAGAAGCAATGACAGCCCAGTAGCTATGAACACATCCACTGCCCAGATCTCAGTTTCTAAATACCATTCTTTACTAAAAGGAACCAGATGTCCCTAGAAAAGATAGCTGCTTCCAGAACTTGGGCATGAAAAGTACAAGATGAACTTGGAAGATTGTTTTCTGCACCAGAAAGTAAAAAGGCCTCAAAGATTGATGGGAATATGTTCAAAAGGGCACAAAGAGCCAGCGTGAAGAGTCTCCTACTGATCACATTTAAGACAATGTGAACATCAAAACAAATAATAATAGGGACTTATTCAACCCACTGGATAAAATCTGAATCCATGAGTCCATACTGATATAAACAATAAACAAATTAGAAAGAAGGGGAAGCTCTTCCTTACAGTGGAATACCAACTAATAAAGGTAGAAAAATTATGACAATTAAAAATAAAATCACCATTTGACGACCATCATAATGGTATTTAAATCAAGAGGAAGTATCTAAAGATTTCCAGGTTCAGTACAGTTCAGTCGCTCAGTCATGTCCAACTCTTTGTGACCCCATGAATCGCAGCACGCCAGGCCTCCCTGTGATCACCAACTCCCAGAGTTCAATCAGACTCACGTCCATTGAGTCAGTGATGCCATCCAGCCATCTCATCCTCTGTCGTCCCCTTCTCCTCCTGCCCCCAA
>NW_011494869.1:8285693-8317710 GCF_000754665.1 Bison bison bison | reverse complement strand
TCTTTTCCAATGAGTCAACTCTTCACATGAGATGGCCAAAGTATTGGAGTTTCAGTTTTAGCATCATTCCTTCCAAAGAAATCCCAGGGCTGATCTCCTTCAGAATGGACTGGTTGGATCTCCTTGCAGTCCAAGGGACTCTCAAGAGTCTTCTCCAACACCACAGTTCAAAAGCATCAATTCTTCGGCACTCAGCCTTCTTCACAGTCCAACTCTCACATCCATACATGACCACTGGAAAAACCATAGTCTTGACTAGACGGACCTTTGTTGACAAAGTGCTGCACTCAATATGCCAGCAAATTTGGAAAACTCAGCAGTGGCCACAGGACTGGAAAAGCTCAGTTTTCATTCCAATCCTAAAGAAAAGCAATACCAAAGAATGCTCAAACTACCACACAACTGCACTCATCTCACATGCTAGTAAAGTAATGTTCAAAATTCTCCAAGCCAGGCTTCAGCAATACGTGAACCATGAACTTCCAGATGTTCAAGCTGGTTTTAGAAAAGGCAGAGGAACCAGAGATCAAATTGCCAACATCTGCCAGATCATCAAAAAAGCAAGAGAGTTCCAGAAAAACATCTATTTTTGCTTTATTGACTATGCCAAAGCCTTTGACTGTGTGGATCACAATAAACTGTGGAAAATTCTGAAAGAGATGGGAATACCAGATCACCTGACCTGCCTCTTGAGAAACCTGTATGAAGGTCAGGAAGCAACAGTTAGAACTGGACATGGAACAACAGACTGGTTCCAAATAGGAAAAGGAGTACGTCAAGGCTATATATTGTCACTCTGCTTATTTAACTTATATGCAGAGTACATCATGAGAAATGCTGGGCTGGAAGAAGCACAAGCTGGAATCAAGATTGCTGGGAGAAATATCAATAACCTCAGATATGCAGATGACACCACCCTTATGGCAGAAAGTGAAGAGGAACTAAAAAGCCTCTTGATGAAAGTGAAAGTGGAGACTGAAAAAGTTGGCTTAAAGCTCAACATTCAGAAAACGAAGATCATGGCATCTGGTCCCATCACTTCATGGCAAATAGATGGGGAAACTGTGGAAGCAGTATCAAGACTTAATTTTGGGGGGCTCCAAAATCACTGCAGATGGTGATTGCAGCCATGAAATTAAAAGACGCTTACTCCTTGGAAGAAAAGTTATGACCAACCTAGATAGCATATTGAAAAGCAGAGACATTACTTTGCCAAAAAAGGTCCATCTAGTCAAGGCTATGGTTTTTCCAGTGGTCATGTATGGATTTCCAGGTTAGTGGGTGGGGATTTGATGAGGAGCAGGATATCAATATTGCTCTTCACAGCATCAGACTTTACTTTCACCACGAGACGCATCCACAATTGAGCGTTGTTTCTACTTTGGCCCAGTGACTTCATCCTTTATGCAGCTACTAATAACTGCCTTCCACTCTTCCCCAGTAGCCCACTGGACAGGACACCTTCCGATCTAGGGACTCATCTTCAGGTGTCATATCTTTTTGTCTTTTCATACTGTCCCATGGGGTTCTCCAGGAAAGAATACTGGAGTGGGTTGCCATTTCTTCCTCCACTGGACCACGTTTTGTCAGAACACTTCACTATGACCCATCCATCTTGGGTGGCCCTGTATGACATAGCTCATAGCTTCATTGAGTTACCAAGTTCCTTCGCCACAATAAGGCTGTGATGCCTGAAGGTGATTATCCAGAAAGAATGAAGCAGCTGGGCCAAAGCAGAAATGATGCTCAGTTGTGGATGTGTCTGGTGGTGAAACTGCAATGCTGTAAAGAACAATACTGCATAGGAACCTAGAAGGTTAGGTCCATGAATCAAAGTAAATTGGATGTGGTCAAGCAGGAGATGGTAAGATTGACCATCAACATCTTAGGAATCAGTGAACTAAAATGGATGGGAATGGGCAAATTTAATTCAGATGTCTATTATATTTACTACTGTGGACAAGAAACCCTTAGAAGAAATGGAGTAGCCCTCATAGTCAACAAAAGAGTCTGAAATGCAGTACTTGGGTGCAATCTCAGAAACAGCAGAATGATCTTGGGTCATTTCCAAGACAAATCATTCAATGTCACAGTAATCATATCTATGCCCCAACCACTGATGCTGAAAAACCTGAAGTTGATTGGTTCTATGAAGACCTACAATACCTTCTAGAAGTAACACCAAAAAAAGACATCCTTTTCACAATAGAGGACTGGAATGCAAAAGTAGGAAGTCAAGAGATACCTGGAGTAACAGGCAAGTTTGGCCTTGGAGTACAAAATGAAGCAGGGCAAACGCTAACCAACTTTTGTCAAGAGAACAATGGTCATAGCAAACACCTTTCCCAACAACCGACAAGATGACTCTACACATGGACATCGTCAGATGGTCAGTACCAAAAACAGATCGATTATATTCTTTGCAGCCAAAGATGGAGAAGCTCTATACAATCAGCACAAACAAGACCTCGAGCTGACTCTGGCTCAGATTACAAACTCCATATTGCAAAATTCAGGTTTAACTTGAAGAAAGTAGGGGAAACCACTAGGCCATTCAGGTATGACCTAAATCACATCTCTTATGATTATATAGTGGAGGTGACAAATAGATTCAAGGGATCAGATCCGGTAGACAGAGTACCTGAAGAACTATGGACAGAGGTTCACAACATTATGCAGGAAGCAGTGACCAAAACTATTCCCAAGAAAAAGAAATTCAAGAATGCCAAGTGGTTGTCTGAGGAGGCTTTACACATAGCTGAGAAAAGACGAGAAGTGAAAGGCAAGGGAGAGAGACAAAGATATACCCAACTGAAGATATACCCAAAGCAGAGTTCCAGAGAAAAGCGAGGAGAAATAAGGAGGTCTTCTTCAGTGAACAATGCAAAGAAATGGCCACTCGTTTCCACCTATTAATGTTGCTAAATCTCTTACAAAATGAGACCTCCCCTTTGATTTTTGCAACTTTATGGTCATAGTGTGAACAAAGTACATGAAAAAGATTCATAGGTTTTCTGAAGTGAAGAATTCTAGTGTGACTCTCTTAGCTGAGCCTCAGTGTTTTGATCCTATGGTTTCTCTCACTGAAATTGAGGTGAGAGGCAAACAAAAATACCTCAAGATCACATCAGTGCTGCTAAGAGATGGAAGGCAACAGAATGCAACAAGGTCATTTGCAAAAAGAGAAACCAAGTCTTATAGAGTTGATACATCTTATTCAATGTCACACAGCCACTTTATGGCCCAGCTGGGACTTAAAAGTCCTCAACCCTGAGTAATCAGGATTCAGAATGCCTCAGCCTAAAATCATTCACATAGAAGGGTTTGCAGTCACTAGACTGTAAGCTTGCTGAGGGCAGGTCTGAACACAACCTCCAAGCATTTAGCCTAGAGTTGGCACTTGTAGGTACCTAGTAGGCATATTTTAGGCAAAGATACTAATGAGGTCCGATATTCAGTGGAATTTTAAAAACACCTATAAAATGTCTCTTTTAAAACACTTTCATTTGCATTTAAGACAAATTTCTATACAGTCTAGCCCAGACAGGCCCCGTGTATGTATTTACCAAACAAAAGATGACTGGTGCTGCGATAATTAATCAGTTGGCATTGACTGAAGCTCTTAATGAAATGAAGCATGAACTGTTTGAGAAAGCAATTGAAAACCATCATACATGCCATGAATCATCTCTTGAATGCACATTTATTAAATCAGAATTCATAACTTTGATATTTTATCTAACAGGTTTGTTACCCTTTCGAGACTCTATTGGTGGATAAAAAGACAGATGTTTCCGGAGCTAAATTGGTGGAGGGATGGGGGAGGTAGGAACCAGCCAGACATCAATTAAGGAGAGCAGGCAGCAAAACGCCATTATCCAGTGTTTGGGTTTCGAGCCTACTGTCTTGAGATAAAATTCAAAGAAACCTTTGCAAGTGAAAAAGGCATGGAGACAGGATGCAATACCAAGGTTTCTGGGGTCTGCCTGAGAGCGGGCAGATGCTGTGATGGTTCAAGAGGCTGTGATCAGTTTGGGGGGTCACAGATTTGATGGTCATTAAGCTTGAAGCTTAATGTCTTGAAGCTTCAGTCAAACAAGAGTCAGACTAATGCCAGAACTTATTTTCCCTTCCTGAGGGTGTCAGCGAGCTGGAGAGGGATCAGAATACTCTCCCATTTTCAGGCTCTTCAAAGACACCTGCTCCTCTCAGTTGAAGCAAATATATATCACATCAATGTCACATCCAATGACTATTGTCCCAGGCACCTCTTTGGGTGATCAAATGAAAGCGGATTGGGAAGCATGTGAAGATGTTTAGCTCCTTTGACTGCTGGCGGCAGTAATTGGCGGATCAAGGTGACATCGTCCCCCACAGCTCACAATTGCAACACTTCTTAGAGTCTCATATTCACAAAAGCGGACCTAGAATCCTTACAGGCAGCACTCTTGTGCTGAAAGTAAAGGAGCCCTTCCCTTTTAACTGCTTTGACACAATGTAGCCATTCTCCTCCACAGCCTTTCAAGCCCACCCTTTTGCCTGCTAGAATCAGGGTCCAGCTGCTGATTGACATTCCCCGGGAATGTTCTGGCACTTTCCCCTGCACAGAACAACGCACATCTAAATGATAACTTTTCTCCCCTGTAATCTGATTAGATTCCTGTAACTGCAGCGATAGAGCAATCCCAAGGGTGAACTTGAACATCAACACTTTTAGAGGAAAATAACCATCTCAGTCATACACGGTAGCAGCGGCTTCTCCCTTTCATCTGTGTTAAACAAAGGACATTAAATTCCGAAGCCAAAGGAGGAGAAAATGTACATAATTTGTGTAAGGCAAAAACTGCCAATGCATACAACAAACACGAGCTGCCAAGCTCTCTCATAGTTCTTGCTTTTTAAGAAAGCTGGAAACTAGGTGTTCTGTGGGGCACACGGCATCCACGATTGAGATCAACTCTTTGTGCTCCGATGGCAGCGGGGCTGGGGAGGAGCCGCAAGTAACACCAACATTGCTCCACCTCAGTGGTTCTCAAACTGAAGTGTGCATCTCAACCACCTGGAGAGTGTGTTAAACTGCAGGCTGCTGGGCCCCATCCATGGAGCTTCTGACTCAAGGGATCTGGGGTGGAGCCCAAGAATCTCTTTCTAACAAGTTCCCAGGGGACACTTATGGTGCTGGTCTGGGCACAACAGCAGTCTGAGAACCATGGCTCTTAGTAAGGCCCCGCTGGCAATAAAAATGGTACAGACGAGCCCGTATGCAGGGCAGGAATAGAGACACAGACATGGAGAATGGATATGTGGACACAGAGCGGGAAGGAGAAGGTGGGACAAACTGGGAGAGTAACACTGACATATATTTATCATGTGGGAAACAGATAGCTAGTAGGAAGCTGCTGCGAGTGTATAGCACAGGGAGCTTAGCTTGGTGCTCTGCGGTGACCTAGAGGGGTGGGGGGGCCACAGGGCTCCAGAGAGACGGGATGTATATATTCAGGTAGCTGATTCACTTTGTGGTACAGCAGAAACTAACACAATGTGGTAAAGAAATTACACTTCAATAATGAAATTAAAGAAAATACACACACACACAAACACACACTCATTATAAACCATGCTACTTTCTATAAGACAAGATGGAATTCATGGGCCTGCCAGCCTAAGTTCTCATCTTGTTTTAGCAAATAGACAGTTTTGCTTCACAGTTGACACTTGAGCAACATGGATTTGAACTTCATGGATCCACTTACATGTGGATTTTTTAAAATAGTAGACATGCGTGATTGTGCTAAGTCGCTTCAGTTGTGTCTGACTCTTGGTGACACTATGGACTGTAGCCCACCAGGCTCCTCTGTCCACGGGATTCTCCAGGCAAGAATACTGGAGTGGGTTGCCGTGCTCTCCTCCAGGGGATCTTCCCCACCCAGGGAATGAACCCACGTCTCTTATGCCTCCTGCACTGGCAGGTGGTTTGTACAGTCTGACACAATCTTTGGTTGACTGATTCTACAGATGCAGAACCACAGATACAGAGGAACTGTGCATACAGAGGGCTAACTGTAAATTATACTCAGATTTTTGACTATAGGGACGATTGGTACCTCTGACCCCTGTGCTGTTCATAAGTCAACTTTTTTTTTTTAATTTCTCCTTTGTTATTTTCAGTTATGTATCAGCAATTGGGAAGAAGGAGATGGCAACCCACTCCAGTATTCTTGTCAAGAGAATCCCATGGACAGAGGAGCCTGGTGGGCTGCTGTCCATAGGGTTGCAGAGTCAGACACAACTGAAGCCACTTAGCATGCATGCATGCACCAGTGCTTGAGTTTATTAATATCTGCAGTAAGACAGATCCATCCTCATGGCATGGCTCTTCTTAGGATCACTAGGAGGAGGAAAGCCACTCAGAGGTCCCCCAGACCTGCCAAAACACTGGGCTCCAGAGGAAACAGATCAGAGAAGCTGAGACACTTGCCTGAAGCCACAAAGCAGAGGAGGAGCTAACCCAGGGTTGTTGACACCTGACTCAAGCCCTTCCCTTCAGCTCAGCCCAACCACTTCCCTGGGGTCTATGTTCAAAAATGTGGCTGATTCTAGCAGAGGGATTTTCCATTCACAAGACTGCACCTCCCTAGACCAGTGGTTCTCAACCCTGGTTGGCTATACTTCAGGATCCTCTGGGGAATGCAAAAAAAAAAAACAAAACACTACAACAACAGCAGGCCCCGCTTCAGAGATTTTGATTCAAACTGCTCTGGGATGGAGCCCAGGCACCAAGTATCTTTATAGCTCCCCTGGTAATTCTTAAGTGTACTTGAGCTTGAGAATTGCTGCTACCGAGATTGCAGGCTTCTCAAAGGCAGAACATGCACTCCCCACACACAGCTTCTCAAACATCGGTGGGCAATGGATGGACTCCCTCTCAGTAACAAGGCCCCAAGAGATTCTTAGGAAATACAGGAAACCCCAGAGCAGCATCTGCTGCATCAACTGGAAACAAGTTAGAAATGCATAACCCTCAGTCCTCACCCCAAGTGAAGTGACTCAGAGACGGTGGAGGTGGCACCTAGCAATCTATGTTTTAGCAAGCCCACCAGAGACCTGGATGCTACTGACGTAAGTGACCCCTAAGGACTTCTGGAATAGAGGGACTTAAAACCAGATGGAAAAACTTAGTGAAAAACATAAAACCAAAATTACAGTCTATTCGAGAGTCAGGACATGTTGCCCAGAAAGGCAGTGGTAGGTAAGGATTGTGCTAGGAGTTCCAGGTGGGGGCAGGCGGGGGAGGGCAGGCAGAGTCTGGCTCCATCAGAACAGATGCTCTGTGAAGGGAGGTGGGAGAGGAGGATGGAGAAGTCACTGGGGCCCTGACAGCAGACACAGGGATGGTGGGTGACCCGTGTGTCTAATAGAAGGGGCTGGGGACAAGAACCATCACACAGGAGGGCAAAAGGCCATCGCCAAGCGCACAGGGCAAAGGCAGGTCCTTTGGTTACCATGAGAATACTGTAGGGAAGTGAAGCGGGAACCAACAAGGGGTCCTGGGAAACATAAGGACTTTGAAAGTGAAAAAGTGAAAGTGTTAGTCACTCAGTCGTGTCCAACTCTTTGAGACCCCATGGACCGTAGCCTGCTGGGTTCCTCTGTCCATGGAATTCTCTAGGCAAGAACGCAGGAGTGTTCTTCCCTTCTCTAGGGGGTCTTCCTGACCCAGGGATCAAACCCAGGTCTCCTGCATTACCAGCAGATTCTTTACCGTCTGAACCACAGGGACTTTGATACCCTCAAAATCCTGGCTTTGTAGCATACTAGCCACAAGTCCTTGAACAAAGGACTGAGTCCTCTGGATTCCATGTTCATTGTCTTGGAGATGAGCACAGTAGCTACCCAGTGAGACTGCTAGGAAGCTACACAGTATGGAAGCAGCCTGCACAGTGCCTGCAAAGTGGGCACTGCTCCAACATGACTGCAGTACCAGTGTTCCAGATGAGGAAACAGCGCCCAAACCCACTGTCCTTACAGTGAAGGGAAGTAGGTTAATGACTCGCAAGTGGCCCTGCCAGAGGGTAAAGCAAAAGTGGAGGGCCTTAGCATCCTTCCTGTACCTCAGTGCTGAGTTCCCAGGCTTGCCCACACATCTCTCTTTCTCTTGGGTTCTCCTTGAGTCCATGCCTACACCCTGAAAGGAGCGAGCTGTGAGTGAGGAGAGACAGGGATGCTACACCCTCTCTGAAGTCCATCTGGCTTCATACGGGTCTGCTGATGAGGGGGAGTCAGGAGGTCAACACACTGTCACCAAACTGCTGTTTCCCCAGCCTCCGTGCCCAAGAATGCTGAACTCAGGGTGGCCAGCAGGAACACTAACGAAGGGACACGTTTTTTTGGAGTATCGTTTAAAATATGTACATACAAAGTAAAAAAAAAAAAAACACACAACTCCACCTAAAGAAATTAACTTGAAAGCAGACAGAAGCTGCAAAAGGCTCTCTGCCTTCATTCCGAGCTGAAAGGGCCCAAGCTGCCTTTGAAAACAAGGCAGCAGGTGCCCGTAGCAGGTGCGCTCACCTCCGAGAGACGCGAACACAGCACTGGCCCCACCACTGACTGATCGCAGCCCTCCGGAAGGGAGCACTCCAGTGTGGTCCATTCGCCAGGCCTGGGGAGAGCTGCTTTCCCATAGTCCAGGACCACTTTTATTTAATCCAGAAATTAGTAACTACTCACTGTGTGCCAAGCCTTGTGCTAAAAACTGAGGAACAAGATGAAGAACGGGGAAAGGGGGCTACTCCGGCCAGCCCTCAAGAGATTTACAGACTAGGCTGCTGGAGACCACTGCTCTCACTGAATCCCCACAAGAACACTATTAGGTGGACAGTGCTGTCTTCCCCATTCTTCTGATAAGAACAAGTCCTTCCTCCACTTTCTAACCCTCAGGAGCTCCATCAGTAAAACAAATGACTTGATGAATAAACTCTAGGGTCCCCTCTGTCTCCATCTATGCTTCTAATTGGGTCAAACCCTGGTTTTCAAAGTTAAAACACAGTTCACTGGCCCTTGGACAACACACTCTGAACTGCATGTGTCCATTTATATGTGGATCTTTTCCAACAGTAAAAACTATAATAGAACACTATTATAGTATAGTAGCATATTAAAACGGAGAAGGCAATGGCACCCCACTCTAGTACCATTGCCTGGAAAATCCCATGGATGGAGGAGCTTGGTAGGCTGCAGTCCATGGGGTCGCTAAGAGTCGGACATGACTGAGTGACTTTGCTTTCACTTTTCACTTTCATGCATGGAGAAGGAAATGGCAACCCCCTTCAGTGTTCTTGCCTGGAGAATCCCAGGGATGGGGGAGCCTGGTGGGCTGCCGTCTATGGGGTCGCACAGAGTCGGACACGACTGAAGCGACTTAGCAGCAGCAGCAGCATATTAAAAAGCAGAGACATCACTTCGCTGACAAAGGTCCATATACTCAAAGCTATGGTTTTTCCAGTAGTCATGCATGGATGTGAGAGTGGGACCATAAAGAAGGCTGAGCACCAAAGAATTGATGCTTTTAAACTATGGTACTGGGGAAGACTTCTGAGAGTCCCTTGGACTGCAAGGAGATCAAACCAGTCAATCCTAAAGAAAATCAACCCTGAATATTCATTGGAAGGACTGATGCTGAAGCTCCAATACTTTGGCCACCTGATGTGAACAGCCAATTCATTGGAAAAGACCCTGATGGTGGAAAGATTGAAGGTAGAAGGAGAAGAGGGAGACAGAGGATGAGATGGTTGGATGGCATTACCAACTCAATGCACATGAGTTTGAGCAAACTCCAAGAGATAGTGAAGGACAGGGAAGCCTGGCATACTGCAGTCCATGGGGTCACAAAGATCCCATGGGGTCACAAAGAGTTGGACACGACTTACGACTGAACCACAATAGTGGTAACATTAGTGGTACACAATCCCCAGCTGGCTGAATCTGCATACATGGAGGAACCATGGACACAGAGGGTCAACTCTAAGTTACAGGAAGGTTTTTGGCTGTGAGGAGGGTTTGCACTCCTAACCTCCATGTTGTTCAAGGGTCAACTGTTTGCAAGTTCATAATCCTTTGGACGTTAAAGCCAATTCATCCAATTCTGTCATTAGAGACCCAGAGAGGGGAAGGGAATTGCCTGAGGTCACACAACAAAATGGACACAACAGAGACTTTGAAGGTTAGGTTTCTTAACGCTGAAGTCTCTACATTTTTAAACCCAGACATATACACACACCTAAACACCTGGAATAGGGTCATTTGTCTTAGTTCTTTTTTTACTGCTAAGAAAAGCAGCACTAGAGGGAGAAAAAAAATGCCATCTTCCACCCATACTCCAGCTCCACCCACTCCCAGCCCAGTTTGGGTGCTAAGGCTGCTCTCTGCTGCTTTGAGGGGGTGCCCAGGGGAACCACCGGGAAACTTCACCCAGTCGACAGAAATCTCAACCCTCCCCAAGGCAGGCAAGGGGACCAGGGCTCATTGAAGTTTAACAGAGAAAGCCGCCTCTTCCATTTCCCAGCCACAGACAGGGAAGGAGTAAAAAAAGAATGCTGTAAATCAGCCGCCACATAATCACTCTTTTTGAGAGTTTGCTTGTAATTAGTCTATATTCACGGTGCTGTATGGGTAGAGGAATCTGCACGCAAGGAAACTCTGAGAACCAATGTGTCTGCTTCCAGTGAATGATGTACAGGAACCATATGCCAAGTGCAGGCAGCTGGGTTCCTCCCCGAGGAGAGCAGTGAGAGAGCCTAAGGCCGTTACGTGTACATACACATGCCTTGATACCACCTTTCCTGCTTCCCCTCGACATGCACCACCTTGGTGGACATCTGTTGCCTATTATTTACCACCATAGCTGATGCATTTCTCTGTCTCCACTGTCTGCCCAATTCCTGGTACAAGGTTCACGTTCAAGAAATATTTGCTGGCTGATTCAATGAGTCAACCCAAATAATTAGGAGGTTTTCTATCTATCATGTAGGCTGTATTTTGTTGGGATTTTTTTTTTTCTTTTTGCCTCTCCACTATGGCCTAAGATAATAATTCTCAATTCTGTCATCAAAACCATATTCAGAAGCTGATTTGATGAGTGGAGATGCAGTCTGGGTATTTGTGGATTGATACAGCAGCATCACCCAGGGAACTCTGACAATGTACTGATAACAGGAGCCACACTCCAGATGGTCCCCATGTGGAATGACCTACAGATTTCTCAGCTAGTGGTTCTTTAAACTGTGGCTCCTCAGAAGAATGGCCTCAGCAGCACAAGAGTACTTGCTAGAAATATGACTCCTCGGGCCCCCTTCCAGATTTACTAAAAAGAATCCCCATGGATGTTCTTTTGGGTTTTTTCCACCCAACAAGCCCTCCAGGTGAGTCTGGTATGCCAGAACGTGAGAACCTCTGCACCGGAGCAATAGAGGCCTGCTGCTTTTTCCCTCAGACACCGGACCCCATCATGGGTAGAGGGGGCAAGGTTCCCCACTTTCACTCAGAGCCTGAGATACAGAATGTATCGCTCAGGCCTGCAGGAGCCTTGGCAGCTCCAGGGCACCTGTCACTGTTCTCCCGTTCTAAAAATTGCTACATCTGTACATGCACAAGCTAATAAAAATGTCTCTGCCCCAGGTTGACAGCTTCGTTACATGCTGTCACGTGCCCTGATTCTTCCCAATCTTCTCTCGCCAGTGCCATCGCATGCACAGCAGGGCAGGCAGATGGATATCCTAGCTGGTCCCACCCCTGCCCTAAGCCAATCAGGACACCCCAAGCCAATCAGGATGCCCCAGGCCAATCAGGACAGGCCATACAGCCTCCATCACCTTCCACTGGCTCTCTGGGCAGTTCCTTCACCCTCAGGGTCCTGCCTCTTGTTCTTTTCATTCATAGTCTACTCCCCTTACCTCCCAGCCTCTGCTCCAGTCTCAGGAGCCTATACCCTGCGTTTGGAACTTTATCCAAAGGCCAGCCCCCACCAGGGGACCAAGTCCCACCTGCTTAGCCTCAGGCAGAAACCCCAGGGAAGCTCAATGACTTGCAGTCGAGACAAAGGGTTGAGGGGTGGGGCCCCCTCAGAAAGACCCAGTGGAAGAGCAGGGCCAGCAAGAGGGGTTGATAGTTCTCCCAGGCCCTTGCACAATGCATATCAGGAAAGGAAAGCAGAAGGGAGGCTGCTCCCCGGCATAAATGGAAGAGCACATGCATTGTTCCATCCTATACTTGGGGTCTCATCTCGAATCCAAAGGGACAAGTGAGGAAAAATGCAAGCATAATACATACTTAACTGGGCAACATAACTGGGAAATCTCAAGACCTTGTACTTGGGGGAACCCCCAAGCCAATGGAGGAGGTCCTTGGGCTGGGAAAGCATACAGAGAAAACAGAGAGGAAGCACAGAGGAAGATTAAGGACCAAAAGAAGCTGTGACAAGGGCAGTCAGAGAAGCAACAATGTAACAGCTGACATCTGTCCAGCCACGCTACGTGCCAGGCACTAGGCCAGCGTGTTCACCCTCCAAACAGCCTCACAAGGAGGCTTCTATGATGGGAACCACGGCAAAAGAAACCTGACCAAAGACACACAGCAGACGGGAAGGTCTGCGTACGATTCTGTGATGGTGGCCCTGATCCTGATGGTTCCCTGGTCAGTATCTCTCACTCCAGTGCAAGCCCCTCAGTGCCTGGGTCTCTCTGAGCAGAAAGGCATGAACACCCAGCCCCGCTATGTTGTTGCAAGGATTAAATGCATCAACTGACTTGTAGGACTGAATGCAAAGCCCAAAACCTAGCAAAGCTCAGTCAGCACTAGTTGTGAAGAGAAGACAGATGATGATGACAAGGAGATGTTGAGATGTTTTCATTCACTAGATAAGCCTCAGCTGCCAGCCAGACCTGGCATCTCATCAGCATTCAGAAAGCCTGCTTGGTTGAAGGCATGCAGGCAGGAAAGTAGGTTTGAAGATCTGCGGAGCCCCAGTTTGAAGATCTGCCCCCATCTTCCCCTCTCGGGGGCCCCGAGCTCCATCAGGATCTGGCCAGCCTCACAGAGCATGGCTGACACCCCTGCCACTGGCAGGACCCATGTTAATGCCCTCATCTCATGTGTGCAGTGTCTTCTCCCTCTGCCTGGCTCCTTCCTTGAGCCGTGCCTTCAGGGAGATGTTTTCATCTCAACCAGGAATCATCAAACAGCTTCTTACCATGACAGAGCCTTGAGATCACAGCACAGCGGCAGAACCAAATCCCCCTGCAGGGGCCCCAGGAGAAGGTCAAACTCCCCTCCCCACCCCCACTAAAAACACTCGCGGACTTGCAGCTGGCTGAGACAACTGTCAATCCTCGCTTGAAAAACAGAGGTAATGAGCGCTCCCAGCTGGGTGTTGTGAGCAGTAAGTGAGCAAGGGTGTGAAGGCTCACCCTCCTCCTCCACCCTTTAACCACGCAATCATGGGCACAGAAAAAGTTTCACTTGATTACCCCACCATCCAGCCCAGTGAGCTACCTCCAGACTCCCTCTCCACCCTGGTCTGGGCCCCGGGACACTGCCCTGTCCAAACGATATCACTCAAGGTCCATCCCGTGGGAAATGCCGACAAGAGATGGGAGTGAGGAAGAGAGTGGAGGGAGGCTGACTCCCAACTCTGACCCCAGCTGCTCTGGTCCTGAAAGCCTCGGCTCCTGTCCTGGCCTTCATCTACACTGACAGCTGCTTCTAGGTCCTGGAGCATCCTTTCCCCTTCTCGTTCAGGTCCGGGATGGTAAAGGCTCTCCAATGCTGTCCCAAAGTGCTTCCCTGTCCCTTGCTGATTTTCCCTTAACCATCCCTGAACTGCTATAACTAGTCCACTTATTGACTGATTGATTTTTCCATTTGCGGGCACCATCTGCTTCCTTCCATCTGCTTTCTTCAGAGACCCTGACCAATGGCCCAGGCTCCTCTTTGGGTTCACAGCATTCGCCAGCATTAGAAGCACATCCTTCAAGACTCCCCATTTCCAAGAATCTTCGCCAGATTGTCCTTAAAATACATGTCTGGACTTACTTTCCACACACCATTTAGCCTGTGTCATCCTCTCCCTCTCACTCCGGACATCAATCCATCCCCAAGACTCTGCCCACCAGCCCAGGGCAGGTGCGAGCTCTCCCTAAACCCCCTCTGTGCTTCCCTCAACAGCTAGCACAAGTCGTATGCTCTCAGAAGAAGTTTGAGAGACCAATAAACATTCCCTCCCTTGCTCACACCCAGAGAACATCACTTCAGCACTTTTGTTTGAAACACCAACGGTTTTTCATACTGACTTTCTCAGTCCATGACTCTCAAGAGGGGCTGGCCTGGGGATGTGCCTGCCATGGTCTCTCCCCCACGGTCCAGCAGGGAATGCAGAGCAACACAGAAGACTGAGCCTCAGGTAAGAACATCTGTCCCATCCCCTCATTTTGCCAATGGAGAAGTGGAGACCAGATTGCTTAAGGGATTTCTCAAAAGCCACAGGTGAGTTCGTAGGTGGAGATGGACTAGCCACACTGCCTTCAAGGAGCCCTGGCACTCGGTCTTTTAGAGAGACCCTCACTTATCTTGGCGCTTCTTTGACGAAGGTGCCCAGAAATGTGGTCTGGAATTTTATGAAGCTGGAGGAATAACATGCTGCAGCTTCCGGGAGGGCCTGATCTCTGCCAGGTTTCAGGGATGAAGAGTAAAGAAAGTAAGTGCACGCAAAGCCAGAACTAGGGCGAGGGCAGTGAGGCACCAGGCTCGGGTGCAAACTTTAAAGGGGCCAGAACATTCGGTAATCAAGGTAAAGAATATCTTAATGTGGTATTTCTTGAGATCGAAGTTCATGCCAAGAGATCCATGACAGACAAACTATCACAGTTTTAAATAAAGATCAGCTCTGCTCCTGCACTGGCACAAGCCTGCCTCGCTTGCCTCACCCTAAACTAACCCTCTGGCCATTTCTGTCTTTGCCCAACCTCTCACTCGGGGCATACAGCTCCTTTCCATCCAAAACTGTCCACGCCGTCAGCCTACAGCAGGAATTTTCTGCACCGTGCCAGTCAGCGCCCATTCTACCCATGAGGCTGTCAAAGGACTTCCAAGGCAGTGTGACTAATGGAATGTTTGTGATTGAAAAGTGAGGAAAGAGCTCTCAGCGATCCGCTGTCCTTAATTACATGGAGCAAACACCTCCTCAAGGACAGCCACAGAAGCCTGTGTCCATCTTTGCTCCCAGCCTTCCTTCCTGCCCAGTGCTCAGCACAGAGAAGGAAGAAGCCAATATCTGCTCAAAGAATAAGCAAAAAGACCCCCAAGTCCACCTTCCTGGGACAGTGGGACTATGCCTGACTCTGTAGCATCAATTTCTAATTTATACTCCTGGTCCCAGATTCCTCTGATAAACCTGTGTGCTGTGTTCATTTTGAAATACCAACGTGCTTCCGAATTGTGGATCAGCTCGGGAGAGGTCATGCCTCCTAGCGGGCCTCCAGTCCAGCGTAGGGGAGCTTCAGGCCTGAATGGACACTGACTTCTCAGGGGAGGCCCAAGGAGGTGGAGGCCAGAGGGCTGGAGGCCCAGATCATCATACGGGGCACAGTGTCTGTTCCTGGTCCTTACCCTCCATGAGCCACACCTTCCTCCCCTTCTGGCCTCCCTGCCTCCAGTCTGGCCCAGACAATTTCCCTTCCTCAGAGAAGTCTTTGCCGAGCACTTCCAGGCCCCGCCTTGACTTCACAGAACGACCCTGGTATTGGAGGCCTTCTCTGATCTCATCCCCCTCACCCAAACAGACATGCTTCTGAATGTTCCCTGGATTGAAATCTCCATACAGATTCAAGGACCTCTGCAGGCAGACCTGTCTCTTGTCCAGCACAACCCTCATCCACCCCCTGGGCCCATACCCACTTCCACACACACACTTTCTCTCTCTCATTCAGGTTTATCTAACATCAGTTGAAAGCCTACTGTGTGCCTTGGAGAGGCAACAAACAGCTTCACTGAAAACTTATCACATGCCAGGTCTTTATTTAGTCTCCTTCCATCTTGAAATTCATTTCATCCTGTTGTGGAGACATTATTATTATTCCTAGTTATTATAATTATACAGTTATAATTATTTAATAACTGTATGCATCACATGATATAATAGTATAATATAATGATGTAATATAACATGTACAATATATATAATTATATTCTTCAATGATAATAATAATTACTGGTTGTTATCATTACATATTGAAGTTAACAGAGGCCAAGAGAGGCTAAACAGCCCACCTGGGGGAACTCAGCATTCACCCGGTCTCCTAACTTTCCACTACAGCCTCTAATCCCCTGTCCGCCTGTCCAAACTCAGCTCATCCAGACCACAGCCCATATCTGCACGGCTGCTATCTGCGTTCACTGGGGTCTACCAGGGTAAAAGGATGGTGACACACTCCAACAGGTTGTGAGGGAGACTTGGATAAAGCACCTGTTCACATAGGTGTAGGGAAAGACACCAGAGATGCTCAAGGCAGGACCCCAGGGCTTGTGACCATGGGGAGGGAGGGAAGGGATGTTCCCAGAACTCAGAGCTAGAACTGGACAGAACGGGCTGTGTTGCAAAGGGTTCCGTGACTTTATGTCAATAGACGCAGTCAGTTCTTAGGCTCACATGGGCAGGGAGCTTGCTCTCCTCCCATCCCCCACCTCCTCTCTGATCCCACCATTGACCAAAATTGATAGGAAGCCAGAGGGCAACAGGGTAAAATGATGTTCCAGAAAGATCAGTCTCCCAAGCCAGAAAGCCAGGGGCATCCACTACTGTCTTAGTGAGAAGTAGTCCCCAAACCAAAACACAGTTCATGGAAGTCCCATCAGCTACTGAGTCACTGCAGGGTAAAGTCAACTGGACCATCCTCTCACCTGAGTCCTTGGCCATCAGGCTCCAGTCTGGAGTCACAGGTTCTTTATCTACCACCCATCCCACCTCCCCCTGACCCTCGGCTGGGGAGGGCTCTTTACCTTGAAGGTGAACCAAGCCTCATTTCTTTGAGGTCAGAGTCCTTGGTGGTCTGGTTCTGACTGGGTTGCCACAGTCAGGCTGGCCAGGACTTTGGGATAGGGAGTACTGGGAGGTGCCCCAGCAAACCCCCTGGGTTCCAAGCATGAACTCCCTGCCCACCTCCTGTGCTGTAGCAGCAACCCAACTGGCCATGGCAACTGAGGTCACTTTCCTAGGGTCAGGTCAGTGACCTCCTACTTTGCCTGCTGGTTTAGCAGCACAAGGAACCCCAAAGTCCAAGAGATGTTTTAGCTGTCTTTTTCCTAAAATCAAGCTGTGTTTCCTGGTGGAACAATTCTTTCCTTGGGCACTGGGACCTCTCAGTTTAGAATCATAAGAATAAGTTCTACTCAGAATAGAGCTGTGTTTAAATAAATGACCACACTTAACTCTCAGTACAGCCTTGTCAGATGAACACCCATTATCCCAGTCTGTGAAGGGGAAGACAGAGGCTCAGAGCAAGGGATTAATTTTCCCAAATGAAACACAGAGGTACCATCTGGCCATTGGTATGGAACTCTAAAGCTGCCTTTACGGGACTTAGTCCAGGCTAAGACTCCAGTCTCCAATGCAGGCGGCTTGGGTTCGATCCCTGGTCGGAGAACCAGATCCCACATGCCACAAGTAAGAGTCCACATGCTGCAACTAAGAACTGGCACAGCCAAATAAATAAAAATGAAATGTTTTAAATAAAAAATAAGGTTGCCTTCAGGCTGGCACTGGTTGCATTCACCTTGCAAGTGAGAGATGCATATGTGCATGCCCAGACAGAAAGACAGACAGCTTTCTGGACTTTTAGGTGCCATAATCCACCTCCCTCCCTGACCTTTCATCAGCAGGCCCCACACACTGCAGAACCATGTGAGCAAAACATTCTCTGTATTGTCTGCCAGGTGCCTAGTGCCTCAGGATTCCTCTTCTGGACTGATCAGACTCAGCCAATCACTGGAAAGAGGCTCCTGTTGAAAAAGCTGCAGCCCTCTTCGGCTCCCTGACTGCACCTCTCCCCACCATGCTGGGAGGTCAAGACGGATGAGGGCGGGCGCCTCTCTGGAGCCAGGTCTAATCAGAGATACAGCTTCCAGATGAATCACCTTTGCAAGGCCTCCTTGCCATGCCCCTTTGAATTAAAAGAGCTCCCTCTACTAATATATTAATTAAAATGAAATATTAATAAGCTGACCTCTATTATTTATCAGCTGTTTGGGGAGAAAAGAAAAATATTGAGATCCAAAGAGAAATCAATTTCCCCAAAACCACCCTTCCCTGAGCAGACTGATTCGTGTCACATAATAAAGAGATAAGCTTATCGGCTGCATCAGTTCAAAGACGTGTGCTGTAAATGTTGATTTTGAACCAATAAGAAGATTATAAGCACTGTCATAAAATATCTTTCCGGGATGTAAATTATTCAAAGCCCTCCGTGGGCAGACACAGTGTCTCATGCCTCAGTGATCCCCGTTCTCTGCAATACATTTCACTTATTAAAGTCAGAGAGGGCCTCTGTTGATAAAGCCCCCTAAATAAATGATAACCTTCATCTCCATCTTCTAAATTATTTCCACGACTAGAATTCGGAATGTTTGTGCCAGAGGTGCCAGGAAGTACGGCCTTCTTGAGTGGGGTATGTCTTCATTGGGAAGCTCGGTTCAGGTAAGGGCTGAACCCCTAGATTCTTGGAGCTGGGCAGTGGCTACAGTAATGCATACAACCCTGGGGGCTCATCTTCACAAGGAGGGAAGGGGTGATGCAAGATGCAAGGGACAATATGATGAAAAGGCCTGGACCCCTAACTTGCCTCACTAGTCAGGCTGAGTTGTTATCCAACCTGGGTGAGTTGGACAACCAACTCCAAAAGTGAGTCTCTTGTTACAGGGAGGTGGGTATAATACGTGTGCCCACCAGGCACAGGGTCTGGCTCATAGCAGGTTCTCAATCAATGTTAACCAGGTCAATGACCACGGTAGGGACCTCATGGGGAACACTGCTCCTCATGCCCTCAAGACCTCCTGGAGCCTCATTGAGTTTCCTGGGCTACTCTGCCTGCCCCAGCAGGTACCTACAGCAAGCCCATCCTGGACTCATCTCTGGCCTTTGTTCACGTAAAAGTCAGATCATCCTGCGTGCATGTGTGTGTGCTAAGTCGCTTCAGTTGTGTCTGACTCTTCACAACCCTATGGACTAGAGCCTGCCAGCCTCCTTTGTCCATGGCATTCTCTAGGCAAGAACACTGGAGTGGGTTGCCAGGCCCTCCTCCAAGGGATCTTCCCCACCCCACCCCAGGATTGAACTTGAGCCTCCTGAATCACAGGCAGACGTTTTACTGCCAAGCCACCGGGGAATACCCGGATCATCCCTGTTCATTCTTTAAGGCCCAACTCAAATACCACCTCCTCCATGAAGAAGCCCATGATTTCCTCACTTGGGTTCTTTCCTTTTCATCCTTCCTCAAATGTTTATGGCATGCCCATCCTGTACTAAGCACTGACTACAGTTCTTTCCGGGCAACGTCTTATGTAATTTTCATTTCTACCCTGCAAGTCCTATTGCCCATATTTGATAGAAGAAACATTAGGCTCAAGGGATTAAGTGTCTTGTTCAAAGTCACACATTAAGTAAGTGAGGCAGCCAAGATGAGAACCAAGTTTGGCCAGAATCCAAAGCCCATGCTCTTTCCTTTATTTTCCATTGACTGTCCTGCTGCTGGACTCAGAGCTCAGTGCTTCCTGTCTGGGCTTCAGTTACCCCCTGCTCATGCCTCAGTTCTACGAGAATGGGCCTGTATCCCCACAGCATCATTCAGCCTCCCACATGGAGCCCTCAGGCCAGGTGTGGCACAGGGCCCAGAGCTTGTCGTGGACACTCCATCTGCCTGGCAGCTCCATCTGCACTCCCAGCTGGACCAGCCCCCAGTGCCTGCCGGCCACCTCCAGTCCAGGCCTAGGATGACAGCAGCAATCACATCCGCTTCTCGCACTTCTCCATTCACCATTCTACGCCTCAGCTTCTTCACCTATAAACTGGGGATAAAGAGAAGCACCTATTCTAGCAGCAGTTGTGCAGATCAAATGAGATCACAAACGTAGAAGGTTTTGAACAAGCTTGGCACATAGAGCTCATAGTATCACTGTGACCTTAAAGGTTTCTGAGGACTTGGTTCTGACTCCCTAGTCACGCGCTCCCTACACGCACTGAGCATTGTGCATCCTGAGAGCAGAAAGCCTGTCAGACAGTAGACAGTCTGGGGATTGTGAGTTGCTGGTAGATTCTTTCATGCTATACAAAGCCCTGGCTAATTAGCATTGGGTGCCGCTGCATGGGAGACAGGAGGGGGATGGGCTGTGCAATCAGGCAGGGGGTTGATCCTTCCTGTGACACCTTCCAGCGGACAGTCCTGGAGGAGTCACTCAATCCTCACCTGAGCCTCTACTTTCACATCTATAAAATGGGGCTTCGGGACAGGACTAAATGCCAAAGCTGCTGGGGCTCTGTAACTAGAAAGAGAATATGTCCCCAAAGTGTCCAGTGCAAACCAGGGCCACCACGAATGCTCACTCCCTTCCTCTCCTCACTGATTCCTTTCCTCTGTCTTCTTTTCCTTACCAACTGCCTACCTATGGGTCTCCTGTGACTGCATCTTTCAGTATGATGAGGCACTGTATTCCACTGTCTGCCTGTGTGTTCAGGGTTTCATGTGTTGACCCATTAATCACCTTGACCTTATCTTTCCTGGGCAGGGGGGGTGGGGGGTGGGGGGGGGGTGTGGGGGGTCAGGTAATAAATGCTTCAGAAATAGGGATTAGAGGCTGCCTCACCTCGAGTGACAGCAGCTGTTTCGACAGGGCCCATAAATGCCCATGGAAGGAATATTCCCATCAACCATGAAACGAAATATTTGGCAAAAAGGAGATCCCTAAACCAAGCCATAAAACACTTGACTCCCTCCGTGCTATGCAGGTTATATCCATTATTCTCACCCAGTACTTGAAAAACAAAATGGTGGTTCATTGTGATGATACCAAACCAAGAAATAATTGCCTCACAAAAAAGTTTTACATGCTCCCATATGCACAACATATAACACACACACAATAAAACATCCAAGAACTGCTGGCAGTGTGTACAGAGATTGCAAATTTCCTTGAAAATGCATCCGAAATAATGGGTGCTCTGAATTCCCTACTGTCCATAACACAGACAGCATTTGATAAATTTTGCTCCCAGAGCAATCCTGCCTTGTCAAGAAATGACAATCAGACATGCGAAATAAGTGCTATGTATGAATTTTGCAGAAGTATCACTTTGGGAAAACAGAAACCAAAACAAATTGAGAAATCATATAAATAATTACTCTGAGCTTCAACTCTAACATGAAGAAGGAAGAAACATGAGCAGAAATGCTAATTAATATGACTGTTTAATTATAGGGGCACAAATTAATAAACCGGAGTCACTGCAGCTTTCCAGCAGGCAGCTCATCTCTGCATGTGACCTCAAAGGTGTGGGCACAGTGGGAAAAGCCTTCAGTTTCCTTTGCCAGGTGCCCAGCTGGAATGGCATCAGGAAAGAGGAAGGCTAAGCCCCTGTGAGGAGGATCCAGTCCTCCCAACCCCCTTCTCTCTGCCCAGACACCATGGGCCCTCATCAACATTAGCAGGGGCCAGCATCCACCATGGCACCTCCTCTAATTAGCACATCATTCCTCGTGCATCAACGAGGGCCCAGCCACAACTTGCTGAGGACAAAATGCAAACCAACATGACTAAGGGGCAGGATTTCTTAAATAGTTACTGTACTCCAGGCTCTCCTTCATACTGTTATCATTTCTAGTTTCCCAAAGTATCACTTCTGAAAACTCCATGGATGCCAATCACTTTACATGTCTGATTGTCAGTTCTGGACAAGGCAGAAGGGCTCTGGGAAGAAAAAATGCATACCAGCCTTAATCAGGTGGATGGTATAATCTACATTAAAGCCATCAGTCCATCATAGTGCTGGGAAAACCGAGGCTCCAAACATCAGCTAATCTGATTCTGCCAAAACCACAGGACTGAAAGACAGAAGTTTCTGGATTTAAAACTCTGGGCTTTTGAATTCAGTCTGTGCACTTTTAAATATAGTAAGCTTCCTTCTAGAAAGCAAAACTGCTTCCATCTCTGATCTCACAGTTATAGCTTTTATTGGATCTTTTTTTTTTTTTTTTTCATTCAGTAAACTCACTCAAGTACATACTATATGCCAGCTTTGGACTATGTTCTCAGAATACAATGGGGAACAATAGTGGATCCAGAACCTACTTTCAAGGAGTTTACATAAGCAGTAAGGGAGAATGATGTAGATAAAATAATCACATGGAGGAAAAAAAAAAAACAGATTTCCCGAACTTTCAATCAGGGCCACAGAGAAACAGGGCTAGGAGGACTTAACAAAAGTGAGGGTCGACTGGTCAGGAAGACCTCCCCTGAAGAAGCAATGGCTGACGAGTGATCTGAAAGCTGACTGTGAATATATAATATATACACAGAGAGAAAGACATACATGAATATAGAAGAATTTTCTATACTTGCTCTCTGGTTTCTTCCCATCCACTAACTCCCTCAACCTGCTCCAACCTAAGGTGTCCTCTGCTCCCATTCTGACATAGAAGTTCATGTGATAAGTTTCATGGACATTTTCAACTCTCAACTTACTTGAGCCTTCAGACATTGTAGACAGAGTCGATCAGTCCCTTCTCCTTGAAATCATCTCCTCCTGCCTTCTGACTCAGAAATTTACTGGTTTTCCTCCTATCTCTCTGATTCTCCCTGAAAACTGCCATTACTTCAATATTCTCCTCTAAGAGGTCTTCAAGCCTTGATCTTGGGCTCTCTTATTTCATATACAAGCTCATTCATGCCACATTATTCACACTCTGCTATATTTCTACCACAGCATTAGTCTACTGTCTTCCGTCTCAAATCTGTGTCTCTAGCCCCAACCTTTCTTCTAGACTCCAGATCTGTGTTTCCAAACTGCCTGATGGACAGCAGACCTTGGATGTTTCAAAAGCACCTGAAACTCAGTGCGACCAAAACATCTTGGACCCCAACTCCATCTCAGCACCATCTATCCAATTCAAAAGCTAGAACACCCATGATCTCTTCTCTTCTCTTCCCTGCCTCATAAGATAGACTGAATGATAGTCCCCAAAGATGTCCCTGGAAACGGTGAACCTGTGTTACCTTCCTGGCAAAGGGATATTGAAGATGTGATGAAAGAATCTTAAGTATCTTCAGCCTCAAGACGCAGAGATCATCCTGGATTATCAAGGTGAGCCCTAAATGTAATCACAAGAGTCCTTAAAAGAGGGAGGCAGAGGGAGACGTGGTAACAGAAGAGGACAGGGTCATGTGATGATGGAAGCTGAGATTGGACTGATGCAGCTACAAGCCAAAAGAGCCAGCAGTCACTAGAATATAGAAGAGGAAAGAAACAGATTCTCTCCTGGATCCTCCAAGAACCAGCCCTGCCAAGACTTTGATTTCTAGCCCTTTGAGACTTATTTCTACTTCTGGACATTGGGACTGAAATAGAACAAATTGCTATTCTTTTAAGCCTTAAGCGTGTGGTAATTTGTTATAGCAGCAATAGAAAACGAATACACTCTACTATAACATATATACTACCAAGTCTTTATTTTCCTATCCAAAAGTTCTCAGATGCATCTGCCTTTCTCCATCTCTATGGGCCCTTTCCTGGAAACAATTTCCATAATCTCTCAAATGAGCAGGTGCCACAGCCTCTGGCTTTCCATGGTTTCCGGGATTAAAAAAAAAATTGTTGGCACGGCCCACGTGAACTTGCTTGTCCTGGTCCCTGTCGCCCGTCCCAGGCTTATCTTGCACACCAGAAAATGCTGGATTTCTTTCAGTCCTGGGAGGATACTAATCCCTTGCCCACCACAGGGCTTTTGCACAACCTTCTTCCTTGGCATGGAATGCTTGTTAACTTCAGATCATAGCTGAAATGTGATCATAGTCTTCCTGATCTCCCAGACTGGATCTATCCATCATATACAAAGAGGGCAATTTTACATTAATGTGCCAGATTGTAAAATTAGACAATAGGATGGTTTACATCTAACTCCCCAGGGAGGTAGCAAGTTCTGAGAGAAGAAGGTGAAAAGAGGGTAATGGCTGGTTTTGTCCACCGCACCTGCCACACATCTGGCAAAGAACAAGTACTCAACAGATACGTCTGAATGACTCCAAGGACCAAGGGGAGTGTCTTTGGGCATCTACGTAGATAGGGTTGGTGGTCTCAGACCTTGGCTTGTCCCCTCCCTTCTAGACATGCAGTTGGAGAAAGGGGCGGGGGGTCCTCATAAGAAGGACCTGACCAGCAATGGCCAAGTAAACTCCAGAAGGAGAACTTCACTCTCCTCAGCACCATCTTCTTCTCAAAACGGATTCTGGGTAGGGTTATTGTTAATTTAGTATCACAGGAGAGAATGTGGTGAGTTTTTCTTTGCCACTTAGCCTATCCTTTCTCTGATTCCAGCCCTGTAAAGTTTCCTTGGCCATTTTTCCTCCAGTTTCTTAGATGAAAGCACTTTGGAAATGATCTAATAATAGACCACAGTCTTTAAATAGCTCCCTGTGCCCCACAGTTCACCTGAAGGCTCAGCACAGACCACATGGGGTTAGAAGTGGCTCTGCACTCAACCAAGGGGCTCCTCTTTCTCTATTTTATACACTGGGATGCCACAGAGAAATTTTTGTAAAAGCTTTTTGTGAGTAGAAAGAAAAAAATTTTTGTAGAAACCACAGTTATGTTATTTGTACCACCCTTTATAAGTACAGATCAGAAAATGGCTCTAGGAGCTTCAGTGACCTACTCAAGATCACAGACCTAGTAGAGGACAGAACCTGGACTCACATCCAGGACATGGGACTTTATAAGCCATGGAGTGATGGTGTGAGCCAATTTTATCTGTTCTCCAGGCACAGATGAATGAGGTGAAACCTTTGCATGGAGAGAAAACAGCACACCATTTTAATACTGATTTCTTCTAGGTGGCATGGTTAGGAGTAAATTTATTGACTTCTTTGTGATTCTCTGTAACTTCTACAATGTTCATGCATCAAGTGTTGTTGCTCAGTCATGTATTACTCTTTGTGAACCCATGGGCTGCATCATGCCATGCTTCCCTGTCCTTCACTATCTCCCAGAGCTTGCTCAAACTCATATGTATTGAGTCAATGATGCCATCCAACCACCTCATCTTCTGCTGCCCCCTTCTCCTTCTGCCCTCAATTTTTCCCAGCATCAGGATCTTTTCCAATGAGTCAGCTGTTTGCATCAGGTGGCCAAAGTACTGGAGCTTCAACTTCAACATCAGTCTTGCCAAAGAATATTCAGGGTTGATTTCCTTTAGGACTGACTGGTTTGATCTCCTTACAGTCCAAGGGACTCTCAAAAGTCTTATCCAGCACCACAGTTCAAAAGCCTCAATTCTTCAGCACTCAGCCTTCTTTATAGTCCAACTCTCATATCCATATGTTAATAATTTTACTATATTTAGTGAAAACATAAGAAAGTAAACGCCCCAGTTGGCGTTAGTGGTAAAGAACCTGCCTGCCAATGCAGGACACGTAACAGACTCAAGTTCGATTCCTGGGTTGGCAATATTCCCTAGAGGAGGAAATGACAACCCACTCCAGTATTCTTGCCTGAAAAATTCCATGGACAGAGCTGCCTGGCGGGCTACAGTCCACGGGGTTGCAAAGAGTCAGACACAACTGAAGCGACTTAGCGCTACTTAGAAAGAAAGTAAAGTATGACTATGAAGTAAGTCAAGAGAATAATGGGAAAGCAGAGGAAGGTGTCCTGTTCACTCTGAGGTGACTGATTCTTTGGAATAGGCTATGAGCCTTGATGATAAAACCAGATGTTTTTCAAGCAAGGTATATCTAGGGCAGTGTTATGATACTGGGTCACACTTAGTCCAGCAGCTTCTGAGACAGGCCAACCTGCTTTGCCAGCTACCACTTGTGTGAGCCTCCAGTCTCTTAACCACTCTGAGCCTCGATTTAGCTCTTTGTAAAATGGAGAAAATAAACCCACCTATATTGGCTCAGACTCGACTGTAAGTGGTAGAAGCACAACTTAAACTAACTTGGAGTGCGGAGAGAATTCCCTGAGTCACTTAAGTGAAGAGCTAAGGAACCTCGTTATGATCACGGCTCTCTTCCCATCTGTGAACTTCGCCTTCTCCTCCTCAGCTCTTAAGTACACTCTCCCCTTGTAACTGGAAAGGCAGACACCAGCAGCCTTGCCCCTACCCTCCTAGGTTAGCAAGCCTTGTGGAAATAAAATCTCTCAGAGCCCACATGCCACGCCTAAGGATGAATCTGATAGGCCACACTTGAGTCCCATGACCCCACCCCCTCTTGCCCAGAACCAATCACTGTGACTCGGTGATTAAGAGTAGGAGAAGGATCTGGGCCAACAGTATTGGGCCCAGCCAAAACCGTAGGCCCAAATCCATGTCCAGTAGCCTTCTTCCTGGAGACTCAGCTCTTCTGTGGTGGGTGCTGAACAAGGCAGCCTCCTGACCAAACCAGATAAGGTGAACATTTCCACTGGTCAGAAGGTCCAATTTACGTGTGCTGTTAGAAGCATTAATTAGCTTGTGCAATGCATTACATACGTTTTGCTAAATAAAATTTTAGTACTTAGCAAGGGCGAGAGAAAAATTCTAAAATCAAGGTGACAAAACAAAAACAAAAGATGTTTCAGTTCAGTTGCTCAGTCATGTCTGACTCTTCGCAGCCCCATGGACTGTAACACGCCATGCCTCCCTGTCCATCACCGACTTCCTGAGCTTGTTCAAACTCATGTCCATCAGAGTCGATGATGCCATCCAACTATCTCATCCTCTGTTGTCCCCTTCTCCTGCCTTCAGTCTTTCCCAGCATCAGGGTTTTTTCCAATGGGTTAGTTCTTCACATCAGGTAGCCAAAGTATTGGATCTTCAGCTTCAGCATCAGTCCTTCTAATGAATAATCAGGGTTGATTTCCTTTAGGATTGACTGGTTGGATCTCCTTGCAGTCCAAGGGACTCTCAAGAGTCTTCTCCAACACCACAGTTCAAAAGCATCAAGTCTTTGGCATTCAGCTTTTTTTATGGTCCAACTGTCACATCCATACATAACTACTGGAAAAACCATATCTTTGACTAGGTGGAAATATGTCGGCAAAGTAATGTCTCTGCTTTTTAATATGCTGTCTAGGTTGGTCATAGCTTTTCTTCCAAGGAGCAAGTATCTTTTAATTTCATGGCTGCAATCACCATCTGCAGTATTTTGGAGCCCAAGAAAATAAAATCTCTCACTATTTCCATTGTTTCACCCTTTTATTTGCCATGAAGTGATGGGATCAGATGCCATGATCTTAGTTTTCTGAATGTTGAGTTTTAAGCCAGCTTTTTCACTCTCCTCTTTCACTTTCATCAAGAGATTCTTTAGTTCTTCTTCACTTTCTGGCATGAGGGTGGTATCATCTGCATATCTGAGGTTATTGATATTTTTCCTGGCAATCTTGATTCTAGCTTGTTCTTCATCCAGTCCCACATTTCCCATGATGTACACTGCATATAAGTGAAAAAGCAGGTTGACAATATACAGCCTTGACGTACTCCCACTCCTTTCCCAAACTGGAACCAGTCCATTGTTCCATGCCCAGTTCTAACTGTTGCTTCTTGACCTGCATACAGATTTCTCAGGAGGCAGGTAAGGTGGTCTGGTATTTCCATTTCTTTAAGAATTTTCCACATTTTGTTGTGATCCACACAGTCAAAGGCTTTTTAATAAATATGTTTTTATATGCAAGATGTTTAATCAGAAAAAAAAAGGACCATAACATTTGGGAGAAAACTGTCATGGTGCAAGGTTCAGAGAAAACATGCCTGTGTCCCCTTACACAGACAAAGCCCTTTATGGGCACCAAGTCCTCTCCTTTTGCTGTGTAACTACTCTATGAAAACTGGAGGCAATGCTTCAATGAAGGAGATGCTCTTCCCTCAACACAGCTCCAGATAAATTAGATATTGAACAAGACACTGAGATCCTGGCAAGAATACACACACAAAATTGGGCCTGGAGCTATTGGGAGATGATAAATTGTCGGTTTCTCTTTAATAAGATTTTGTCTCATCACCATCTCCTGTAAGGGATTTGATAGCTTTTGTTCTTAACCTGTGAAGATTAAAATCAATTCCCAGCTGAAGCTGGAAGCCCCAAACCATACAACTTCAATATATCAATTAATCAATCCATCAGTTGGTCAATAGATCAGCAAGTCCCTATCAAGCCAAATCTTGCTGGGTGTCTGGGGCAGAGAAAGGCATTAGAAAACATGCTCCTGCATATGTCAGAGGAGGGAAGGCAGGCTTCAGAAAGCATTAACTCCAACTTGTCAGGCAGCAGTAAACCTGTTTCCATTAGAATTACTGTGCCGGAGTCCCCACATTCTTACTTGTCTTATGGAAATGTTTGATTTTGAAGCCTGGATGCATCCACAGACTTTGACATACACCTTTGCCCTGTTCAGATGTCCACACTGGCAACATCACTCCTGATGTATCAGCTGGGTGTATGGATCCTACCTATGCTCCCAGGGCATTTCAGAGGAGGTAGAACTGGGGAAGAAGCCTTGGAATAGAGCTCAAATCACACCTCCAGCATTTACTACTTTAGTAGTTTTCCAAGCTTCAGCCCCTTCTGGCCCTGGTGTCTTTAACTACCAAAGGAGGAATAACAACATGTGACTTGTAGCCCTGCAAGGATTAACCGCGATCCCTAAGGTATGTGCACATGCATGCTCAGCTGTGTTCAATCTTTGTGATTTTATAAACTGTCACCCTCGGGGCTCCTCTGTGCATGGAATTTTCCAGGCAAGAATACTGGAGTGGGTAGCCATTTCCTCCTCCAGGTTATCTTCCTGACCCAGGGATCGAACATGCGTCTCTTGTGTCTCCTGCTTGGCAGGCAGATTCTTTACCACTGCGCCATCCTACAAGGATTAAATGTGATCACCAATGTAGAGTGCCCAAAATAAGGCTTAGTTAAATGGCCATTCATTAACATTACATTACCATTGGTGGTGAGGTTATTTCAAATATTAGGTGGGTTACTTCTGGCTTGGATTTTTTTGTAAGTATTCATAAAAATGTGTACGGGCCTGTTTCGCCCCTGGGCTTTTTCTCCCCTCTCCAAATGGAGTTCCTTGCCCTACAGTAATCCTAATAAATTCTACAGACTCCCACTTACATGACAAATACTCCACTGGCTTCAGCCCAAACAAAAACTAATTGTCCCCTCGTTTGTCTGTGAGTGCCTTTGTTTCTTCCAGATGAAACATTTCAGGCTCTGTTTTCTTTGTCCCTTGGCGTTTTTTAACAACTGACACTATTTGAGTTGGCCACAAAGATAGGGTTTCTTGAAGCAAGGAAGGAAGGGTGTGTGAAGCAAGTGGCTCTATTTGAAGCCACGGCTCTTAATTTCAGCACAGAAATGGCTGAAGGAGTGTGACAGAGAGGAGCAAATATAAACTTGGAGGTCAGAAGCAGCAGTGTCTTAATTAATCCTGTCTCCCCACCCCTTCCACGTCCTTTGAGCTAAGTGACTCAGTATTTTACTAAACCAGTGCAAAATCAACAATTGTTTTTTCTTCTGAGGATGAATTGGCCTGATTGATAGACATTCTTTCCTCAAATATTCCTTACAATGAGATTAACAAGTTTGAGAGTCATCACTACCCTGGATGACATTGGGGAGATGGGTGAAGGACAGGTAAGTCAGGCATGCTGCAGTCCACGGGGTCGCAAAGAGTCAGACGACTGAGCGACTTGAACAAGGAACAACAACGATCCTTGAAGGGAGGAAATCAGTGGAGGGATTTCATGGGAGGTTCTGGAGAATGCAGCCTAAGACATAAAAGCAGAAGATCCAAGTGTAAGTCCTGGTCCTTCCATCAAGATTTGTGTGACCTGGACTAGGTCTTTCTCTCCATGGTGGCCACCATTTACTCCCCTAAGAATGGGGAGGTTCAGACAAAAGGATCCGTAAGTGTCCTTCCAACTCCAGCACTTTCCATGTCGTAAGATCACAGTGCTGTTCCCTCTCCTCTCAGCTGCCTCACCTACCACACCTGCTACTTCTCACTCATCAACAACAGTAATAACCAGTATTTGTCTAAGGCCAACTCTGGGTCAGAGGTCAAGTCCAACACTGTGTATGCTTCATCTTATTTGATTCTCAACGCAACCCTCTGAAGAAGATGCTATCATTACCCCTCACTGATAGCTGAGCAACGTGAGGCTAAGAAAGGTTGAATGACTTCTTAACTAAGAAACGTTACTGAGATTTGAAACACTGGCCCCAAACTTCTGTGTGTACATGCATGCTAAGTCCCTTCAGCTGTGTCCAACTCTTTGCAACCCTTTGGATTGTAACCTACCAGGCTCCTCGGTCGATGGGGATTCTCCAGGCAAGGATACTGGAGTGGGTTGCCATGCTCTCCCCCAGGGGATCTTCCTGACCCCAGAGATCAAACCAGCATCTTTTATGTCTCCTGCATGGTAAAGCGGGTTCTTTACCACTAGCACCACCTACCTCTAAACTATCACGACCTGGGCTTCCGAGATCCAGAACTTGCCAAGGTCACTAGTTATCTTCTCATCTCTCTTTGTTCATCAGATCTTTCTTCTCTGCACCAGCCTACATCTGTTGTTTGGGCTTTGACTCAGGTCTCTGATGGGAGGCAACATGGGTAACAGGTAACAGAGGATTCAGAGACCTTGGAGGTGGGCTGAACAGACCTAAGAGTCCTATCTCAGCTAGGTAGGAGCATGTGCTCTCAGATGACCTCTCCACACCTGGCCATCCTCACCCAGGGCCCTCCTTCCCAGGAGGCTATTGGGAAAGCTAAGTGGGATGCAGCAGATTAAGCTCCAGGCACAACTGCTGACATACCACTGAGCAGGGACCCCATTCTTCCCCTATTTATAGCCCACTTTCCTTTAAGACCCAGCTCTTGAGAGGTGCTTGTCTGTTTCTGGAATTGATCATCCCTCCTTGAATCACTTCAGGATTCAATTTGTATAACCAGATTAATGTGTGAGTGTGCTGGCCTCGGCCCCCTGACCATATGAGCCCCTCAGAGCATATATTCCCTTCCTGCCCACAGCCACTGCCCCCAACCATCTTGGTGCCAGGCAAGGAGCAGTTGTCTGGTTAAGCATGACAGGATCTCCACGTCCAGCCAGCATCACAGAGGACCAATCAGTTGCTTCCCTTCCCCAAGATGGGTTCTTTATTTTTGCTGCTGCCAAAGAACTTGCCAGTTTCTTGGCAGCTCCAGAGACATTTGGGAAGATGGAGAGGTGAGGGGAAAGAGCGTGTGTGCAGGCTGATGTCTAATCATAACAATTCTCCAAGTGTCTCCCCCAGCGACTGATTGGGTAAACAGAGATGGGAATCACATCTCAGCGTGACAGCTTAAAAGGCACGTCAAGAAACAATTAAAAAGATCTAGAGCAACCCAGTCCTGAGAGACTTTGTCAGAATGAGCCCGCTTACCGTCAGGGCCAAGGTGGCGGCGACACAGCCCCAGAGCCCACTCTCAGGACCTTGGATTCTCAAAGGTGGGAACCCTCTGAGACCTGGGACCAGGGGCTAAGTGATCCCGGAGCACTGGGCCCTTGACTGCTTGTCAGCATTTGCAAAATTACCTGCAAGCAGCAGTACAGAACATCAATCTTCACCCGAGCATGTTACCCTCCAAAACTCGTCAGACCCCAGCCGAGAGGAATAATATTTACAGAGCATCACCCAGAGGGTGTGCTGTCTGTCATTCCTTCAGATAAGCAGTTTTCCAGATTATCTT
>NW_011494869.1:8223781-8285593 GCF_000754665.1 Bison bison bison | reverse complement strand
CCAGATTATCTTCCCCAGAGGCCTGGAAATCCTGGGGTGTCCCTGAGGCTCCCGAGAAGCCAAGCCTCTGTCTCTCCTACAGTCCAGAGGACCCAGGTCTTCTCTGTTACACGTGGGATACTGGGGTTGCATATAAGAAACCAATCACCTTTGTAGAAACTGAAGCCAATGCCTTAAAAGAATAAAAGCCATCATGTTAGCCTAGATTTTAGGCTGTGATCAAGCCAGATGGAGAAAGATCTGCAAGCCTGGGTCACGTTCCTTTGCTTTGCCACCCTCAGAATTTCTGGCGCTAAACTGAGTTTCAGTGGAAACTTATCAGCCCTCCTTGGAGGAGCCCATGAAACCTCACCATTTGCAACAACATAGATGGTCCTTGAGGGCCTTATGTTAAGAGAAGGAGGTCAGAGAAAGACATCGTATGACTTCAATCCGATGTGGAATCTGAAAGAAGACAAACAAAACCAAAACAGATTCACAGACACAGAGAACAAACTGGTGGTTGGCAGAGCGAACGAGGTATGGGGGGCGGGTAAAATACGGGAACAGGATTCTGAGGCACAAACTTCCAGCTAGAAAACGAATCAGTCACGGGGATGCAACAGGACACATAAGGGAGACCGTCAAAAACACTGTAACAACTTTGTATGGTGCTGAATAGTAACGGTGGTAATTATTCCATAACGTGCGAAAATATCTGACTGCCTTAAAAAATAATACAAATGCGTCTATATGCAAAACAGAAATAGGCTCACTGACGTAGAAACTAAACATATGGTTATTAAAGGGGAAAGGAGACAGGGCAAGGATAAATTAGGAACATGTGATTAACAGGTGCAAACTACTGCATAGAAAATGGACAAGCAACAGGGATTTACTGTATAACAGAGGGAACTTGTTCAATATCTTGTAATAACCTATAATGGAAAATAATCTGAATATACATATATATATATATATATATCACTTTGCTGTACATCTGAAACTAACACAATATTGGAAATCAACCATACATGAATTAAAAAGATAAATGTAAGGACTCCCCGGTGGTCCAGTGGCTAAGAATCTGCACTCCCAATAAAGGGGGCCTGAGTTCAATCCCTAGTCAGGGAACTAGATCCCACCTGCTGCAATGAAGACCGTAGATCCAGCACAGCCAAATAAACAAATACTAAATAAATAAATAAATTCAGTGAAAGGAAAAAAATATCCATTCAGGATGCTGTATACCTGAAACCAATATTGTATGTCAGGTAGAGCAAATGAAAACTAAACAATTAATTTAATTAATTAAAAATTTTAAAGAGAATAGCTTATTGAAATTCCTGAAATGTCCCTTCGAAGACTGCTTTCGCTGACTCCTCGAGAGCATTTCCTATAAGAGGGGACGCGGTCTGAGTGTGTCACGTGACCATGACGGAGCCTGGCTCTGCCAAGACCGCCGGGAACCTTGTTGCCAGCTCTGGAGCCACACCTGAACCCGAGCTCTTAGAGACTCTAATCTTCACCCCACTCCCTCAGCTATGCATTTTACCATCTTGGATTGCCTTTAGTTTTGTGAGATAATGCAGAATATGTGTATCTTCCCTGCTTTGGAAAAAGAGGGAGACAGAAAAAAAGAAGAAAAAAAAAAAAAGAGGGAGACTAGAATCACAGAAATACAAAAAAAGCAGGCCTCCGAGAAAAAGGAAGCAGCCCAGTTTATCTGGTTGGGCTTTCATCACCGCCTCAAACACATTCTGATTCTGACCTCCTGGGAAATGCACTGGTTTCCTGCATTCTCTGTCTACGAATGTGTGCTGGCTCCCAGCGTGCTGGCTATCGGAGGACATCTGGGCTCCCCAGACGGATGGAACTCCAAGGCCTTCTCGATGCTGATCCAGCAGCTCAGCATCTGCCTCCTATACCCCCATGATGCTGAAGCCCTCCCCAGGCCCCCAGTCCACACAGCACACACAGTTCCCGACCTTGTAATTCCCCCCCTCCTTGGCTTCCCCAAGGAAATTGAAGACCAGGAGGGTACTCCCACTCCTCTGGCTCCCGGTGCAGCCAGCTGCCCCCTCCCACTGTTTCTTCAGCCTGAGCCGCAACTCTGCGGCCACTCCGCACTGAACTCCCAGCTCCTCTCATGGTTAGTCTCTCCACTGCACTCCAGCCTCTCTATGGACAGGGGGGGCCACTCTACAGGAGAGACTTGCAGATGGCAGAGAGGGCCTGGCCTAGAGCCCCGTCCTCAGTTTATGCCACGAAAGACAGGTAGACAGAGCCCTGAAGCATCATTCCACTGTTCACCTTCAACACAAGTTTTAGAAATGGGGAAGACCATGGTCACTCCCAGTTCCCCCCTCCCCCCACACCCCCTGAGACTTTTCATCTCCAGTCTTAAAATATATCGGCAGGTGTGAAGCCCGGCACTTCATTTTGCTGTCACTGGCCCTGTCTCAGGCTTCTGATATTTTTAATCCCTGCCCTGAAGAATCCTTACTATATCTTCTGAGAAGAGAGGACATAATCTGGGGTCCCCTGGAAGCTACATTTGCTTCCATTCTGCTAAACTGACTGATGACACAGAGTGAGTCTCTCATGATAGCATGGTGCACCAACAGAGCTCTTCTTTGTCTTTGCACAACCGTGACACACTAGCAGAACCATGCATACCCACACTGAGCCCTGAGTGAATTAGGAGTCAGAAAGACTTGACTTGCAACACTGGTTCATCTATTTACCAAATGTGTGTGTGTGTGTGTCCTTGAGCAGTTTCTCTATCCCATACAAGCCACACTGCTCTGAACAATAGGGAATATCATATTTTATTTACTCTACAAGCTAATGAGACAGGCGTAAGGGAGAGGTCCAGTCTAATATGTCACTTAATCGCTTCATGCCTCAGTTTCCCTACCTGTAGAGTAGGAAAACTATGTATGCATGGCTACTTCACTGGACTACGTTGAGAATTAAATAAGAAAACACAACACAGAGCTCAGGATGAAGCCTAGCTATGAATGCTTATTTATTGTCTACAGTCAGGTCTCCAAAGGATGAAAACTTTCAGCCTTTGATGTATTTTCCACTGATCAGGGAAAACGTGACCTCTGGTTCTGTTACGTGTTGTGTCTGATGGCCATAAGGATATTCCTGGGAAGAACTCTCACTGCCAATTTGAACGGATCCCTTTGATTCTAACCTACACACCAAAGACACACTCATGGTCTGCCAGTGAACCTCTTGAAGTCTCCATACCTCTGAAGCTTTCTCGCCAGGAAGCACCCCCTTAACAAGCTCTGTTGTTTGAAACACGTCCCCATCCATCCTCCAGGCCTCCAGCTGAGACTCCAGTGACATCTTCCTGCCCAGAATGCTGGTCCCCACACTTTAGATACCGCATTCAGTCTGCCAACCTGTCATCCCTCCCTCACCTTCTCCTGCGGATGCTGACACTCTCTCTAACACCCTCACACTGGTAGGGGGCTCTAGACTCGGGAGCTGTCTCTCCCAGTCAGCTCCCCTCCAAGGCAACCAACTGCACCCTGCATAGCCACGTCTGGGAAGCGACAAGCATGAGAGAAGCACTGACTCATTAAGAGCCCTCACTGTGCCAGTGCCCAGACAATGGAGGAATGTACCCATCCCCAGGCCTGCGGAGGCTGCCATTTTTCTTCCTGAACTCTCCCTGCTCCCAAGGGATGATATTTAATTCATGATGCTGGGGCTAGCAGCATTGCCAGATATATTTCCTTGATGATTAAACATTAAACACACAAGTATTTCAAAGCATTTGAAATAACTCAGAACTAATGAAGGACTAATTGCTTCACTCTGTGTATTCAAATAGTGATGTTATTTTTTAAAAAATGCATTCTTATGTCAACTGTTGCATCAATTAATCGCAAATTTTCCAACAGTTAGCTGTAGTGTGATTACAGCATATGAAAATAATCTTTTAATTAGCTTTCACTTTGAAACAAATAGACAATTAAACCAAAGAATTAAGTGTGAAAATTCTGTTGGTCTGTTTTTTTTGGGGGGGGGAAGCTTGTACCAATAATGACTGTATCATTGGAAATTATTTCCTTGGCTAGTCTAATGGTTGTTACGGTAATTTCATCTTTTCCCATCACATGCCTTCTATTTCTTACGATCCCATACCATTGCTGTTTTCCCCAGAAGCCTAAAATATATAACTAGATAATAATGGGCTTTTTCAAGAATGTCTTTTTGAACAGAGCTATTCAAAGTACCGGCAATTCCTATTAAAAAAAATCACCTACACATCACTGGGGTTTTAAAAGAGGAAAAAAAGAAAAAAAAAAAAAACACCTGTTTGGGCCATTGAGTCATTGTACTTCCACCAGCCTTATGAAGCAGAAGTGAGACTGGGGTGAGAGCAGAGGGGCTAAAGGCATAAGATTTAAGGTGTCACGCACTCCCAGGTGCCACACGGCACTGGCAGGACCCACAGAGTTTGTGCCTCCTTAAATTTTGCAACCCAGGTGTCTGGCTTGCCTCCTTCTACTCCCAGCCTCACTATGAAAAGTCACAGGGTACCTACTACATGCTTAGGGCTAGTTAACTGTTAACAATGAGAAAGGGGCTACAGAATCTATTTGGTCCAAACCCTCTTGTGTGTTACATCTAAGGAGATTAGGGCCCAGAGAAGAGGAAGGAATGTGCTACAGAAAAAAGATGGAGATGCCAAGGTCCCAGTCCCTCTCCATGCAGTCAAAGAAACATTTGGTGGGCATCTCCTCAGGTGCAGCATGTATGGGAGACCACCAGCCTCTAAAGGGCAGGAAGCACACTCTGTAGGGCAGAGCAGAACTGAACCTGAGGAGGTGGAGGTTAAAGGTCACTCTTCAAGCTGAGTGACCCTGGGTTGGTGATGTCACCTCTATGAGCCTGTGGATCATGTCTTTAAGTGAAGAGAATATTTATGTCACTGTGAGCTCTAAGAATAGTAACAGAGTGTTGCAGAGTAGCTAACACCAAGTTAAGCATCATAATGACAACAAGGACCATCTCACAGGCAATGCAGTATGTGCCACACACTGTGTTAAATGCTTTGTATTACGTTATTTCAACCACACAGTAGCCCATGGGATAAGCACCAAAAGATTCATTTTACAGGTAAGGAGACAAGCTCAAAGACACGAAATGACTTGTTCAGGTTCACATGGCTGGTAAGTGGCAGAGTCAGGATGGAAAGCAGCTCCATCTATTTCTGATGCTCAACCTCTTAACTGTTCGGTTCAGTTCAGTTCAGTTGCTCAGTCGTGTCCAACTCCTTGCGACCCCATGAATCGCAGCACGCCAGGCCTCCCTGTCCATCACCAACTCCCAGAGTTCACCCAGACTCACGTCCATCGAGTCAGTGATGCCATCCAGCCATCTCATCCTCTGTCGTCCCCTTCTCCTCCTGCCCTCAATCTCTTCCAGCATCAGAATCTTTTCCAATGAGTCAACTCTTCACATGAGGTAGCCATAGTACTGGAGTTTCAGCTTTAGCATCATTCCTTCCAAAGAAATCCCAGGGCTGATAAGATAGAAAAATATAGCTCAAATTTGAGAATATATTCACGATTAGTAGGATTCTTAAAGAAAGCCCTATAGATTTCAAATCCATCATCCCATTCCCTCAGCTTCTATCACAAACTCAATTAGTGATGCCCAGTAACAATATCAGTATTGTAATCTCATCATGCTGGAGATGATGTATAAGATGATCATGCTGGAGATGATGTATAAGATGTGAAAAATCAATTCCCACATGATGGTACAATCCCACTGAGATATTTGGAGACCTTGAGAATAGAACCACAGCATGCAAGAGAATCACAGAATTTAAGGATTAGGAGGAATCCTGGTTTCTGTGCTACCCAACCTCCTGGGCACCTCTGGCACAGGGTGGTACAGCCAGTGAAAGGGGCCCCATCACTTCATCAGAATAGCTGTTCCCCATGGGGCTCGCTTTCTCTGTGCCTTATCTCATCCCTTTTTCTTGTAACCTCGGGAATTTTGACAGATGTGGGGCTAAATCCCCATTTCACCACCAGCGCTAACCTCCAGAAAGCCAATTAACCTCTCAGAACTTCAGTTTCCTCTTCTATACGGTGAAATAACAGCTACCTGTCGAAGGGGTGTTGTATTGAATGAGATGACGCATAGAAGCAAAGTAACTGCTCTGTCTGAGCTCTTGATAAATGCTGACCCCTCTCACCACTACTCTGCTGATTTCAGAGGAAAGCAGGCAGCACCTGGGGGCCTGAGGCAATGGAGAAATGAGATTAAGGAGGGTCCAGCCGGCCAATCCGCAAGGGACAGAGCAGAGGTGAGGTTGGGTCCACCTTCCCAAAGGGTAGTCAGTAAATAAGCAGTTGTTTATTGAACAGAGTCCCCTGTGGGGACGCCCCAGAGCCAGGGTTTCAGCAGCTCCATTCAGATATCCTTTGGGTTCTGCTAAATTATCGCTGGAATATGTTATCACAAATCACTCTGTGACTTGGCAGAATTGAGTGATCCCAAATCATAAATTAAAGGAGCAGGGCATTTGCAATGGCACATTCATTTACACCATCTCACTTCGCTCCTTCAACTGCTAAGACATTCGAAGCTCCTAGTAGGGATTGCTGGCCCCTGCAAAAGGAAGACGCTGAATGACGACGCGTCCTTGTCAGCCCTCCCCTGGAAAGTAGGGGTGAGCTCGTGTTGCCGATGTGTGGGGATGTGCAGAGGATGGAGTGGTGGTGATGGGGGGCAGCTCAGATCTGGGGCTTTCAGAGTCAAAGCGTGGAGAACAAATTATAAGGACCCCAAGATGGTGCTTTCTTTTCTGCATTGAGGGTTGGTGAGTACAGGGATTAAACAGTGAATGAAATTCAGAACTGTCCACGCTGTCCTCCTCCTTCCCCACATTCTAACTCTAGCTATTAAGATAAAATCTCTAACCCTCCTAGACTTGGAGGCAGAAAATACCAGCTCTGCTGGGAATGTAACAGGAACATCTTGAAAAGCCAGCACAGGAATCTGAAAAGGTTCCGCTTTTTGTGTGTGTGTGTGTGTGTGCTTGCCTAGCGGCTTCCCTGGAGAAGGCAATGGCACCCCACTCCAGTACTCTTGCCTGGAAAATCCCATGGACGGAGGGGCCTGGTGGGCTGCAGTCCATGGGGTCGCTAGGAGTCAGATACGACTGAGCGACTTCACTTTGACTTTTCACTTTCATACACTGGAGAAGGAAATGGCAACTCACTCCAGTGTTCTTGCCTGGAGAATCCCAGGGACGGGGGAACCTGGTGGGCTGCCATCTATGGGGTCGCACAGAATCGGACACGACTGAAGCGACTTAGCAGCAGTAGCAGCAACAGTGGCTTCCCTGGTGACTCAGTTGGTAAGGAATCTGCCTGCAATGCAAGCGACCTGGGTTCAATCTCTGGGTTGGGAAGGTCCAGGAGAAGAGAACAGCTACTCACTCCAGTGTTCTTGCCTGGAGAATCCCAGGGACGGGGGAACCTGGTGGGCTGCCATCTATGGGGTCGCACAGAATCGGACACGACTGAAGCGACTTAGCAGCAGTAGCAGCAACAGTGGCTTCCCTGGTGACTCAGTTGGTAAGGAATCTGCCTGCAATGCAAGCGACCTGGGTTCAATCTCTGGGTTGGGAAGGTCTAGGAGAAGAGAACAGCTACCCACTCCAGTATTCTTGCCTGGAGAATCCCCATGGACATAGGAGCCTGGCGGCTACTGTCCATACAATCACAAAGAGTCAGACATGACTGAGCAACTAAACACACAGGGGTAGAGAGGCTTCCTGGTGGCTAAGACGATAAAGAATCTGCCTGCAGTGTGGAAGACCTGGGTTTAATCCCTGGATGGGGAAGATCCCCTGGAGAAGGGCATGGCAACCCACTCTAGTATTCTTGCCTGGAGAATCCCATGAACTGGGGAGCCTGGCAGGGTACTATCTGTGTGCTCACAAAGAGTCGGCCACGACTGAGTGACAGACACTTCACTTTCAGGGGTAGAGAGCACTGGGTACCCAGTGACCTGAATCTCAGACGTTAAAACTATCAGGTTTAAGTTCAGAACTTGACGCTTCTGGATTCCCCACTGCCCCTCCCACCACTCACGCTCTGAGTGAGATATTCCCCCAGCCTCACCTACTGACAGAATGAACCCAGGGTACTGGGCCAGGGGAAAATATATGAGGAAATGAATTTATCTGAGGATCTGTAAAGGATTTACAAGAGAAAGAAAATAACTTTTGAGGTTTGAAGAACGGGTTGGCATTAAATAGCCAAAGGGAGGTTGGAGGGTGGGAGCAAGTGGAACCAGTATCTACAAAAGCTCTGTAGCAGGAAGAGACCTGGCAGATAAGGAGATGGAAGCGAATGTTGTAGGCAAGAATGGAGAATAGCATGGAGACTGGAGGGTGAGCAGGCCAGAGACTGGGGTGGACCAGGTTACACCAGGCCACAGTGAGGATGTCTGTGGGGGTAACAGGTCAAAGTGATTAGATTTGAGCTAAAAATATCAAATCTCTCTGCTCTCTGGGGACTGGACTGTAGGTTTTGTCAGCAACAGAGGGAAGTAGACTGATAGGCGGCTATTTAAATGGTTCCAATGAGAGTGGTGGACTTGGGCTTGGAGCAGGAGAGATGGAGCCAAGATCCAGGAAGTGAAATCAGCAGAATGTGGCAATGGACCATCTGCAGGGAGTGAGAAAGACTCAAGCATCAGATGGGCCTTAGGTGTTCATCTGAATGCTCACCTGTGTCAGGTTAAGCCAAAGCCTAATAAAATAGTCTTCATGAAATCAGACTTGATGGGAAAGCAGGACTGTGGTAGGCTGCTCATTTGAACAACACTGAAAACTACAGCACGTGGTAGCTCTGCTGCCCTTTCTAGAATTTTCAGTGTCATGAATTGGGATTTGACATCTTCAGATATATTTTCTCTCTAGATCTGTCTAGAATCTTCTCAATGCACAGCTATTCTAACATTATTCTGGAGAGAAAGAACTACTGAATATTCTGTGGAATGAAAATTCAGAAACACTTTCTTTTTTTCTTTAATCTCATCACAAAGCAACATCAGGGTACCTAAGCCAATTCCAACTTTGCCATTAACTCGCTATGTGACCTCAGCCAGTTTTCTTTCCATCTCTGTCCTCTCATCTCTATTTTGGGAATGCCAAAACTGAGTGATCCATAAAACAGCTTCCAGTCCGAAAACCCTTCACATATGAGATGCCATCTCTGCATACGTGGAGGAGAACATGCTCGTAACTGTAGGTAACTGAACTTATGTTTCACACTGAGTACTGCATACTTGGCTCCCTACTTTAATTCAGAAAGTTCTTTCAAACAAAATGCAATATAATTTACAGTCAATTTGGAGACAAATGTACTCTAATGAAAAATGTTCCGAGCCACAGTATCGCTTTTGTAAGACTTGCATTTTCCTAATGGGCAGCAAAGCAAAGGGGAACATCCAGATATGCGCCAATCTGCAAGCCCCTGAACACCCACCACTTAAATGTGGCTGTTTGTTCCCAACAAAATTAGCTACACGGTAACCTGCACAGTTGGACTCCTCAAATGATGTTTCGGAGTGGTACTGACTCATATCTCAGGCCTCCCAGCACAGCACACCTGATAGCCACCTCTGCCACATCCTGCAAAGGAACATCTGGTCATGCTGTCTCCAAGCTGCTTCCAGGAACATACCCAGAAGAGTGCGTACACAGAGCCATAGATTCAAATGCCCCCCACCCTCCACGCTCGCTGCCGATACCTTACTTCAGATTAGATCATCATCGTATTTCATGGACCACAGCAACAGCAGGGTAACTGGTCTACCTGACTCCAGCAGTCCCGCTCCACTATTCTATGTTCTTTGTCAGCTTCCAGAATGTTCTTAGTAACAGTCAAGCACATATGTCTCCCTCCTTTGTTCCAGAATCCCTCTGCTGCTCAGGATGAAGTCCAAGACCACACACAAAGCATGTCAGGTCCTTCAAGAACTGACTCCAGGCCCTCTTTCCAGTCTTACCAACCCAGACTCAGCTTCACGTGTCCTCTCGCCCAGACACACTAGCTGTTGCCCTCTTCTCACACACAACATCCTCCTCCACAGTGGATTGATTTTCACTCATGCTATTCCCTTTCTCTGGGCTGTTCTTTGTCTGCTTGGTGTACACCTGCTCATTTTTTCAACAAATGTTTGAGCACCTACTGTATGCTTAGAAATGGCTGTATGTTAGAAATGTTGGCCAAACTCGACCAGAAGAAAAATGAATCAAGATTTAATACTCTGGAAGCAGAATCATTTTGCAGGACACTTGGGAAGGACTCTCCTAGGACGATGATATTCAAACTTAATGAGCACACAATTCACCTCATGATCTTGCAAAGATGCAGATTTTGATTCATTCAGTTTTCAACAGAACCAGAGAATCTGAAATTCCTAACATGCTGCAAAGCAGTGTCCTTAAAGTCAGTTCAAGGACTTTGAGTACCAAAGGCCTGACCTTTAGATTCAGACATAACCGGATTCAAATCCCAGCTGTGCTGCTTCCTTGTTGGGAGAAGTCAAGCAGGCCAGTTCACTTGTCTGAGCTGCAGTTCTCTGACAGTGATTTGATAACCAACAGATGCTGGCTACTCACTGATGTGTTTTCATGGAACTCTAGGATGAGTGGGAGTGACATGTGGATGCACGATTAGGATACAGTGTGCTCTGATGGGGGTACAGACCCAGGAAAGCTCCAAAGACTTTCTAAAGAAAACCATCCCCTATTTGAACCTTACAAAGAAGATAGGAGTGAGCCAGTCAAAGATATGGGTAATTCAGGTGGAGAGAGTAGCCTCACCAAGGATATTATTCAATTATCCCTGCAGTCTTGCTTCCAAACGTTGGCTTCAGGCTCTAGAACTCTGAAAGCCTGTTTCCAAACATGTGCCCATGGACTTTAGGCTGACCCAAGAAAATGTTTACATTGGAAGGGAGCAAATGAGAAAACTGAAGAGGCATTTATTTACTTTAATGGGATTGTCTTTATTCTGAGATCAATATACTTGACATCTTGAGGGTAATGTTAAAATGTCCTTTAATGAAATGATGATGGTATAAGGTAGAAGATATTTTGTTGCTATTGTTTGGCTTTGTTTGTCTTTCTCAGCCAAGTATGAAGCCAGTTATTCTAACATGCTCCAAAAATACTTTTGGACATTTTAAAGGTTTTTAAATCTAAAAGTTTGAGGCCAACTGTTCTACACTGTTTCGAGGTCCTTTTCAGGGCATGCTGGACCAAAGTAAATAGGTTTTATTGAGTGAGTTTTATTGCGTATCCTGACACCAATTCACTGGTAATTATTACCTAGAGAATGCATTGAACAATTACTAGGTCCATCCATGTTCGTGAAAATGGCACTATTTCATTCTTTTTAATGACTGAGTAATATTGTATATATGTACCACATCTTCTTTATCCATTCCTCTGTTGATGGACATTTAGGTTGCTTCCATGTCTTAGCTATTGTAAACAGAGCTGCAATGAACACAGGGGTGCATGTATCCTTTGGATCATTTTTTCACCAGATACACATATGCCCAAGAGTAGGACTGCAGAGTCATTGTTGTTACTGTTATTTAGTCACTAAGTCATGTCCAACTCTTTTGCTACCCCATGGGCTGTAGCCCACCAAGCTCTATGCTATTTCCCAGGCAAGAATACTGGAGTGGGTTGCCATTTCATCCTCTAGGGGATTCCTGACCCAGGAATCGAATCTGCACCTCCTGCATCTCCTACATTGGTAGCAGATTCTTTACCAATGAACCCCCTGGGAAGCCCTTCCAGCTTTACTCTGGAAGTCAATTATCAAGGCTGAAGGAAAGCCAGGCGGTTGGTCCACACTGGGGTTTTAGGATCTGGGAGTGGGGAAGGGATGAGTTTGGAACCTAGAGTACAGGATAGTGTGTCCAAAGCAAGAGGTCGGTGTGAGGCACCAATGCACACCTGTGCAGGCTGCATACTGTGCAACCCCAGGGTGCACCATTTCATGCGACTATGGCAGCACTGCATCAATAGGACCTGGAAATGGGCAGGATTTGGAGCAAATGGTCAGTGATGAAGAACAAAAAAGGCTGATAAATGGAGTTCAGGAGGCAAAGAAAAAAAAATGTTGGGACTGCTATAGTTGAGCCCCTGAATGGAGAAAGAGCTGGTAAGTATGTAGATCTTGCTTGAAGTATAATCCGCATTGTACAGATGAGGAAACTGAGACTCAGAGATGGAACTGCTCACTGCCTTGGAAATGAGGGGACCGATGGAAAGAAAAAAGGCTGTTGCTTGGTAAGAGTACCTGGGGAGAGGTGTCCCTTGCAACTCAAGCCCAGGAGTATTTAAAAACCAAGCACGTTGGTATGCGTGGGAGTACAGAACCAGGACAGGATCAGAACTGAGTTGAGAGTCAGGAAGTGGATTCCAGGGGATGCCCCATGAGCAGGAAAGGGGTAGGGTGACAAGATCCCAACCAGATTCCAAAGGATGGGCTGAACTGCCGACCCCACCTACTATCTGAATTTACTTTCCTGTTTCTTAAAGACAGCCATGCTGGTCTTCTAGGAGACAGTGACAAGCCCATGCTGCACAGAAGTCCCCCAAAAGCCTGTATCTACCCCAGGCTAGTCTTCAGTCAGCAGCCTGATACTGATTGAAATTGGCAGATACCACTGTCCAGGGTGGAGAGATGATCACAGAAAGAAGAGAAAGAATGTCACATAACTGAATTGCAATAGAATAAGTGTGGGATGGTGCATGTGGGCTCACTGGCAGAAACAATCCCATCACACCCTTACATCAACCCTGAGGGGTAAGAATCCTGGTCCACATTCTCAGTGTCAAAGAACTGAAGCTCAGATAAGCAAAATAACTTGTTCAACCTCCTCCAGCAAAGAAGGAGCAGAGCCAGGATTTGAATCCAGTTATGTCTAAACCTAAAGGTCATGCCCTTGCTACTTTAAGTCCTTGGACTGGAGACTTGGGTAGTGCCTCGGATCTTGTTGGAAATTTCAGATTCCCTGGCTCCATCAAAGACCCACTTAATCAGAATCTGCATCTTTGCAAGATCACCAGGTGACCTCATATGCTTGTTTAAGTTTGAATATCATTGTTCCAGGAGAATCCTGCCCAAGCATCCTGCAAAATGATTCTGCTTCCAGAGTATTAAATCTTGATTCATTCTTCCTCTGGTAGAGTTCAGCCAAAATATTCTGCTATTCCTAGCTGAGATTTACTCCAGAGCAAAGACAATATAGGGGTGGAAGCTGTTCCTTCCTCTTCCATTTCTTTGCAAAGAAGAGAGAAAACAGCACAGCCATGTGTGACTTCTCTCATGGTGATGACATAGCCAAGATGAGGCTTGTTTTAAGGTGAAACAACTGCTCTGGGCTGGCCACTATCTCAGGGCATCATCTGGATGTATGCAGCTTTTTGTCACCTCTCTGTTGGGTGGAAAGGAATTTGGTGTAGCTTGCTGATGCAGATGCTGGGAAAAGGAGAATGGGATGGATACCACTGGATGCCACCTTCCGTCTCCTCAAGCTGTTAGAACAAACCCACTTCTGTCATCCTAGCCTGTGGGCAATTATAGAAAGAAACTATACAAAGAAATATGTCTAAAAGGAATAACCCGTAGGACATTTGAATGAATGTCCCCCTCCCAAAGCCCCCAGTGGAACATATAAGCCCTCCTGGTCACATTTCATCAAATCAAGGGTGGAGCAGAGACCATACAGCTCTCCCGGGTTTACTATCCATTCCCATTCTTATTCTCCCTCTTTCCCTCCCTTTTATTGCACTCCCTCCCTTTTTTGCTCCCTACTTCCTCCTCACTCTTTCACCCTTTCCCCACCCTATATGGAACTCTCCAGGGAAGAGTACTGGAGTGGGTTGCCATTCCACTCTCCAGGGTATCTTCCCAACCCAGGGATTGAACCTGGGTCTCCTGCATTGCAGGCAGATTCTTTACCATCTGAGCCACCCGGGAAACCCCTTATAACTCCTCCTCACTCTTTCTCCTCTCCCCCACCCCATGTCTGGAACTGCAAAACAGAGAGGAGTTGTCACTTAGCAGTGAGGAGGGCATAGCAGGTGCCCTGGATGCGCCCCCACCCATGCCCTCTAGGTCCTCATCTCTATTGGCTGAAGACTGCTTCCTGCAAACTCCGGGAACTCTCCCTGCAGGAGCGTGCTTGGCCAACACACAGAGGAAGTTGGGAGTGCTGACCATTAATGCTCCCACAGTAGCCCTGAAAATGACTAGTGAGATCTGGTATATAAACACCCCAGCTCTCTGGCTCCTTGTGCAGACTGCCTTAGAGGCAGACACTCCACACTGACGACCCAGGTTCCTCAAAGGGATTAGGCTCCAGTCAAAGTAATAACCTTGATAACACACCCTTCACTGGTTCCCTTGCTCATCTCTTCCTCACGGCCTTACCCGCTTCCTGATATTTCCTGGAATCACCTTGCAAATAACCACTGGTACTCCAGTTTTCATTTCAGGATCTTCCGAAGTCCACCTCAAGGAGCTCTCAAAGATGAAGTAAGAGGTCACAGACAGACACAGGGAAGCCAAGGCAAGGTCTGAGGAAGCAAGGAAGGCAGAGGAAAGAATGAAAAGCCAAAGGCACAAGGGGGAGGAGAAACCTGGGTCTCCACCATGGTCTCCAGTCCCCAGAGCAGGCTCAGCTCAAAACGGCCCTCCAGGCCCAGAAGTCCTAATGGAAAGCTCTCTTTCTTAGAAAAGCCAGAGAGAAGACTTGATCTTTGCCCGCTGGAGAGCCCAATTAGATGACAAGTCAAACCAGGACAAAAGGAGGGGCAGCCAGGTATGGAACATATGAAACAACAGTAGCAGCCAATACTTCCTGAGTCCTTGCTGAGGGCCTGCATCCTCTGAGGCAGAGGAGGAGTTCCCTCCATGAGTTCCCTCAGGAGATCCTCAGAACCCTGTAAGGTCACTGCCATCATCATCAGTTACTGATGAGGAAACTGAGTCACAGAGAGGTTAAAGTGAGGTTAGGCTCCAGCTGTTCAGTCCTAAGTGAAAAGACACAGGCTCCAACTCACAGACTTTATCCGCTAAACACCAGGCTGGTCGATACACCACTTGCTACAGCACTGCCCTCCTTTTAAAGGTTGAGTTTTCTCATTTCCAGAATATATTTCTCCTTTTGAGAGGAAAAAACAGAACAATGTTGCTATGGTCTCCAAAAGCTCCTGGCTCTGGATCTCTGTTTCTTAAGTGGATTCAGTCTCAATCAATGCTAGGTCCTGGAGAAGACTGGATGGAATCAGAGTGAGGCTTGGGCGAGGCTGAGGCACCGGCCCAGGGAGGAGTGGATGCTCCTGGAGCATCAGATGGTGGGCTGCCCTCCACCAGCTGGCAACCACATGCCGGGCACAGGGCCAGAAGCTTTATATGCTTTATAATTTAAATCCATACCCCTCTCTGTTGAGTGTGCTGTACTAACCGCATTTCAAATCTGAGTAGGTTGAGATTCAGTTAAGTGCTAAGATGACCAGGGGCTTCCCTGGTAGCTCAGTGGTAAAGAATCCACCAGGCAATGCAGGAGACATAGGTTTGATCTCTGGGAAGGAAGAGCCCCTGGAGTAGGAAATGGCAAAATCACTCCAGTATTTTTACCTGGGAAATCCCATGGATAGAGGAGGCTGGTGGGCTACAGTCCATGGGGTCACAAAGAGTCAGACACAACTCAGCAACTAAACAACAACAAGCTGACCAGAGCTCCCTGGGCCTCTTAGATCCCTGCCCAGAGAATCTAGTCTAACTCTGGTCCACCCAACAGGCTCCATCAGGTGGCTGGGACATGTGGGCAGGACTCTTCAGAGAGTGAAGGCTGGTGATCAGGCATCAGCAATGGAAGGTCACAGGAAGCTGGGTCCCCCTGCTGGGCATCTTCATGGTTGAGGAGGGTGCCATAAACCTGGAAGCTTCTCTCAGAGACCCCATAGCATCTACACTCACACTGCATCCCCCACAGGTCTGATCTCATCCGCCTAGGAATCCTCTTTTGGTTCTGCAATAGGAAGCCTTGCGAGGACTCACCACGAATTCTCCCAAATCTGTCTCTAGGTGTGGGCTCCTCCTGCTTCCTGCAGGGCTTGGTTTTTATGATCCAAAAGCCAATAAAGAAATGAATGACCAGCAGAGGAGAGAAGTGAAAGGAAATGAAGGGCAGGCAACACTCGTTAATGCTTCAGCTCTGTGCTGCCTCCTAAAACTATCAGTTGTTGAACACCTGAAGTCACCTAGCATTTAGGGAGGAGTGAACCTCAAATGTTTTTGTGTTTTGAGGATTTTGGAGGAGGGAATACAATTCCTCATTTTTCCTCTTCCTTAGATTCTAAATGGGCTTCCCAGGTGGTGCTTGTGGTGAAGAAGGTACTTGCCAATGCAGGAGCATAAGAGACACGGGTTCAATCCCTGGGTCAGGAAGATGCCTTGGAGAAAGGCACAGCAACCCATTCCAGTATTCTTGCCTGGAGAATCTCATGGACAGAGGAGCCTGGCAGGCTATAGTCCACAGGGTCGCAAAGAGTCAGACATGACTGAAGGAACTGAGCACGCACAGACTCTAAATATTTGTGCTAGTTTCCTTTTTCTTGTATTTTTCCCCCAGAGATCAGAAAAGCCAAGAAGGAACCTCAGTTAGACAAAGTCTGATTATAAGGTGCCCCCATAGAAGGGGCAGAAAAGCAGCTTTCTAATAAAGATAGAAAAAGCAATACCCGTGGCATAGGCATTTTTGGCACTAAGAATAGCAGCCGTCAGCTCCAGGCTCCCCGGGCCCCTCTTCTAAAACTCATTGTGGTGGGAGCTAGAATCCATTTTCTGTTTCAATTGATGTTAATTTCATCCTGGCGTATTTCAGGCCTCTCATCACGAGATGATTCATTGCTGCATGTAAGCGAGTACAATCAGCTCAAATATTTGTAGTCTTCATGCAATCACTGTAAGAAAACAGGGGGCTGCGTGCCATACATCGCCCCCTCCCTGCCTGCCCCCACCTGGGCCACAGCGTTGAGTGAGAATGACAGGTGGTGGCTGCCTGGCCCCTCTGTCCTCGTCCACTTTGCTGATTTAGGACCACACAAAGCATCCATTCCCCCGAGACCAGTAGCTTCTCGCAGGAGGACATTTTCATGGGGAGGATAATGTTCATGACAGCCTGGCCAGGAACATTTCCAAGGGCTCTTCAGAGAAGATGCTGGCAAACCTGCCCTTCCATGGTTTTCTAACCTCTGTGTCCAAGATACTCTCTGAGTATGTTGGTGATAATCTTAGCATCCAAGAATCACCAGACAGGAGGAGGCCCAGGACCTCTTCTTGCCATCCCAGGAAGGAAATCAAAAACAGAGTGGGCAAGGCTCGTCGAAGGTCAGGTCACAAGAAAATCAAGGTTAGAAGCCAGATCTCGTGATTTGTGGTCCAAAGTACATACAGCTGCTCTTATTCTATAGGTTTTGTTTTAGAAAAACTTTTTCCTGATTATTAAAAGTATTCATGTTTACTATAGAGAAGGCTCAAAATAAGGAAAGTGCTCACTGCATGATTCCAGTCCCCAGAGACAGTCGCCCTCAAAGCCTGGTACCCAGACATCCCACCTGTGCAGGCACAAAGGGCTCTGTGTGTAGAAGGGCCCTGTGCTTGGCTTCATGCTCTCGTGTGTGCTGTATTGAATTTTCATTTTTGAACAAGGGACCATGCATTTTCATTTTACACTGGGCCGCACAAATTATGTCGCTGGTCCTAATCACCGCTGGTATTTCAATACCATCTTTTTCGTGCCTAGCATCTTGCTTTATGCCATTCATTCAATCCTTTGTTCATCCAACAATTGTTTATTGAGCACCTGGCGCTAGTGGTATAAGAACCCACTTGCCAACGCAGGTTAGACTTAAGAGACATTGGTTCAATACCTGGGTCAGGAAGACCCCCTGGAGGAGGGCATGGCAACCCACTCCATTATTCTTGCCTGGAGAATTCCATGGACAGAAGAGCCTGGTGGGCTACAATCTGTGGGGTCACACAGAGTTAGACATGACTGAAGTGACTTACACACCCACACACTATATGCAAATCACAGAATCCCGTGAAAATATCATTGGCCTTCCTTGCCCCCTTTATTCCATGAACACAGACAAATTTGCTAGAATTATTGCTCTAGGAAGATTAAACTGGCTATCCATGGAGAAAAGATTGACTAAACCCCATCTGATTCTAAAACTGACGGCCACCTAAGGGAGAGGTCCGGCAGAGAGAAGAGGTGAGGCAGAGCCCTTTGGTGTCAGTGGTCACCTCGGCTGCATGTCTGCATGTGTGCAGTGCTCTGACAGAGGGAGTGGGGGCAGGGCTTGAAGGGCAGACAGGCGCCATTTACACGGAAACAACAGCTCAGAGAACAGACCTGTAGTCACAGACACCTTTACAACCTAGCTGTGGGAAATAAGACCAGACTCCATCCGGTTCCTACCAAGGCCAACTCCACAGCCGTGGTCCAACACTCCCAGCGAAAAGTCTTAACATTTAGTCATTGCTCTGCAGACCCTGCTCTGTCCTGAGTTTCCCAGGGAGTGGCAAGGGATTTCTTTGCCCTAGAGTCTAAAGAAAGATGTTTTTCAAAGCAATGAAGAGCTATTTCCCCTCACCCACAGGTAGCAGATATAAAAGAAAGAGAAGAATTACTCCAATTACACGGTAGACACTGAAAATGCAGAGGACAAGCTCTGGGTCTAAATGTTATTTCTCCATAAGAAAAAAAAATTAATGCAACCATTCTTTCTCTGGACCAAAGGCATCTGATATGGATGCTCCACGTTTAGAGCAATATACCCCACAGGATATTTGAAAGCTCTGATTTAATCTTTAATTTCTCCCCAACAAGGTGAATGCCTGAATTGAACCACTGCAATAAGACAGAAGTTCCAATTCTATAACTAGCTGTTGCTCTACGTTCATAAATATTTACTCACCTTCTAGAGGTTCTGGGAAAGGGGAATGGTCAAAACTTCAATTGCCTCCTTGGTACCTGACCCCACTTATCTTGCTGCTGAACACCTCCAAGAGTAAGTCTCAAGACCCAAGGAGTTGGGAGAAAAATATCCTTTAATATAGACCAGGATAACATGGGCTTTTCACCCTCAGTGTCCTTACAGAGAGCCACTTCCATTATTGCTCTGGATTTTTCTTAGAGAAGCACCAAACTTGCCACTGAGAACATTCAAATCACTTGGCTTTGACTGAGCTCGAGATAATTACTGGAGAATTTCCCCCATAAAATATGTCTGCTGCTGTCAGCCTTGCCCGCTCCAGTCCGTACTCCTTACTAAGATCCAGGTGAAGTTGTAAAAGGCAAATCCAATCGTGTGTGTGGATGGTGCTCCACATCCCTGAGCCCACTGGAGTAAAGGACAGTCCACTGCACACACCCAGTATCCCATCTCAAGTGTACACTGAGATATTGCTTTGTTTTTTCTACCTCTGGGCGTTCTCTAGAGTCACACAGCCCAGCTGAAACCCATGATTGATTAAAATTCCTTTGACTGTGAAAATTACCATCACACAAGGAAGAGGTCAGGCAGAGGGAAGAAGGTGAGGCAGGGTCCTTTGGCATCTATGGTAATTTACTCTCCATGTCCGCATGTGTGCAGTGGTCTGAGAGAGGCAGTGAGGGCAGGGCTTGCAGTGCATTTGGGCATTAGTTACATGCAAACAGCCCATACATGCAAGCAATTATGGCCTCTGAGAGCAACCTCCAATTAATGAAGGATGAAGGTCAGGGGATAAATGTCTCCACCTCCCATTCTTCAGTGAGACAACTCCAGGGCATGTTCTACACAGTTCATTAAAGGTCCCCAACACGACTGAGATTTTCCTGGTCATAGCTGGTACCAGCTCAACAACACACACAGTCTCCACTGTTCTTTCTTCCCTGGATCATTTTTCCATACCTCTTCCATCTCCTGGAATCATCCTCTATTTAAGCCACATGAAGCCAGGAGAAAAGGAAAGATATACCCATTTGAATGCAGAGTTCCAAAGAATAGCAAGGAAAGATAAGAAAGCCTTCCTCAACAATCAATGCAAAGAAATAGAGGAAAACAATAGAATGGGAAAGACTAGAGATCTCTTCTAGAAAATCAGAGATACCAAGGGTCCATTTCATGCAAAGATGGGCACAATAAAGGACAGAAATGGTAGGGACCTAACAGAAGCAGAAGATATGAAGAAGAGGTGGCAAGAATACACAGAAGAACTGTACAAAAAAGATCTTCACAACCCAGATAATCACGATGGTGTGATCACTAACCTAGAGCCAGACATCATGGAATGTGAAGTCAAGTGGGCCTTAGGAAGCATCACTACGAACAAAGCTAGTGGAGGTGATGGAATTCCAGTTGAGCTATTTCAAATCCTGAAAGACAATGCTGTGAAAGTGCTGCACTCAATATGCCAGCAAATTTGGAAAACTCAGCAGTGGCCACAGGACTGGAAAAGGTCAGTTTTCATTCCAATCCCAAAGAAAGGCAATGCCAAAGAATACTCAAACTACCGCACAATTGCACTCATCTCACACACTAGTAAAGGAATGCTTAAAATTCTCCAAGCCAGGCTTCAGCAATACGTGAACCATGAACTTCCGGATGTTCAAGCTGGTTTTCAAAAAGGCAGAGGAACCAGAGATCAAATTATCAACATCCGCTGGATCATCGAAAAAGCAAGAGAGTTCCAGAAAAACATCTATTTCTGCTTTATTGACTATGCCAAAGCCTTTGACTGTTTGGATCACAATAATAAACTGTGGAAAATTCTGAAAGAGATGGGAATACCAGACTACCTGACATGCCTCTTGAGAAACCTGTATGCAGGTCAGGAAGCAACAGTTAGAACTGGACATGGAACAACAGACTGGTTCCAAATAGGAAAAGCAGTACATCAAGGCTGTATATTGTCACTCTGCTTATTTAACTTCTATGCAGAGTACATTATGAAAAACGCTGGGCTGGAAGAAGCACAAGGTGGAATCAAGATTGCCAAGGGAAATATCAATAACTTCAAATATGCAGATGACACCACCCTTATGGCAGAAAGTGAAGAAGAACTAAAGAGCCTCTTGATGAAAGTGAAAGAGGAGAGTGAAAAAGTTGGCTTAAAACTCAACATTCAGAAAACTAAGATCATGGCATCCGGTCCCACCACTTCATGGCAAATAGATAGGGAAACAGTGGGAACAGTGGCTGACTTTATTTTTCTGGGCTCCAAAATCACTGCAGATGGTGACTGCAGCCATGAAATTAAAAGATGCTTACTCCTTGGAAGTAAAGTTATGACCAACCTAGACAGCATATTCAAAAGCAGAGACATTACTTTGCCAACAAAGGTTCGTCTAGTCAAGGCTATGGTTTTTCCAGTAGTCATATATAGATGTGAGAGTTGGACTGTGAAGAAACTTGAGCGCAGAAGAATTGATGCTTTTGAACTGTGGTGTTGGAGAAGACTCTTGAGAGTCCCTTGGACTGCAAGGAGATCCAACCAGTCCATCCTAAGGGAAATCAGTCCTGGCTGTTCATTGGAAGGACTGATGCTGAAGCTAAACTCTAATACTTTGGCCACCTGATGAGAAGAGCTGACTCATTTGAAAAGACCCTGCTGCTGGGAAAGATTGAAGGCAGGAGGAGAAGGGGACGGCAGAGGATGAGATGGCTGGATGGCATCACCGACTCGATGGACATGGGTTTGGGTGAACTCCGGGACTCGGTGATGGACAAGGAGGCCTGGTGTGCTGCAGTTCATAGGGTCACAAAGAGTCGGACACGACTGAGCGACTGAATTGAACTGAACTGCATCCAGGTTCTCATCTCAGGCTCTGGTTTCAGGGGAACCCAAACTAAGATAGCATCTCATTCTGTTTTAAACCCTTTAAAATCTCTTCCTTTTTAGGATAAATGTAAAGTTCCTTAGCTTCATGTTGAAGGCCTTTAAGGACACTACTCCTCATTTGAACCTCAGATGCCAGCAGCACCTGTGTACCTACAATTAAAACCATCACTCGGGGACTTCCCTGGTGGTCCAGTGTCTAAGACTCCTCACTCTCAAGGCAGGGTTCCTGGGTTCAAGCCCTGGTCAGGGAATTAAACCCTACATGCCACACAAAGACGTTGCAGGCTCCAACAAAGATCAAACATCCCACATACAGCAACTAAGACCTGACACAGAAAGATAGACAGATAGTTTAAAAAATAAAATGAAACCATCACTCAGACTCACAGAGTGAACTTATGGTTGGCAGGGGGAACGACTAGGGAGTTTGGGATGGACATGCACACTCTTCTGTATATAAAATGGATAACCAACAAGGTCTTACTGTATGGCACAGGGTACTCTGCTCAATGTTATGGGGCAGCCTGGATGGGAGAGGAGTTTCAGGGAGAATGGATACATGTAATATATGTATGGCTGAGTCCTTTCACTGTTCACCCAAACCATCACAACACTGTTAATCAGCTATAATGTGAAGTCACTCAGTCGTGTCCGACTCTTTGCAACCCCATGGACTGTAGCCTACAAGGCTCCTCTGTCCATGGAATTTTCCAGGCAAGAGTACTGGAGTGGGTACCCCAATACAAAATAAAAAATTTAAATTTTTTAAAAAATCACTCAGTTACACAGCTTCACATCTTCCCTCATGAGGGTCTCTCTCATCCTGATTTCCTTGTCCCCATCTTGCTACCACTCATGCCTCAAGACTCTGGCTTAATACCCTCTCAGCTGGGCACCCTTCCCTACTCCATCCTCTGCACCCGGATGCCTGTGCATGGCACCTTTTTCATGGCATCAGTGTTTGCACCCTGCCCAGCTCCCCAGGAAAATGTGTGTTCCTCAAGGGCAGGACCAGTTCTCAGCTAGTGAGTGGGGTCCAGGGCTTCATGCAGAGCTTGGCATACTCGAGGGGCACTGAGATGCTTCCAAAAGGCCAGAGAGCTTTGCCTTATATTCTCAGCTAGCTTTGGTGTCCTCTGAGTATCCTGGACATTGTTGGTCTTTTATGTGGGCAACAAAGGGACTTTTTTTTTTTTTTTTTAAGGAAATGGCATAAAGCATCTCATTAAAACATTTTGTTGACTGGTCTGTGGTGCAACATTTCGTCTCCTGGAGGGAGTGGGGAGGATACTGATGTTCCATCTGTATCAACACTGAGGCCAAAGCATGCAGAGATGGAAGTGGAAGAACCTGAGGGCTTTGGAATGTCAGAGCTGGGCAAACCGAGAGTTATACAGCCCTACCAAGAAAGGGTGGGGGTGGGGGCTCCCCTGGTAGCTCAGAAGGTAAAGAATCTGCCTGCAATGCAGGAGACTTGGGTTCAATTCCTGGGTTGAGAAGATCTCCCGGAGAAGTGAGGGGACACCCACTCCAGTATTCTTGCCTAGAGAATTTCATGGACAGAGGAGCTTGGTGTGCTTCGGTCCATGGGATCGTCAAGAGTTGGACACAACTGAATGACTAACACTTTCACTTTCAAGAGAGAGGAAGAAACTTGCTCAAAGAGACTAGACACTCAGACTCCAAACTCCCAGGCAGGTGTCCTTTCCACACATCCACATCATCTCTCACAAATGCAGACTCAGAGCCAAGCTGACTGGGCCTTGGCCTTTTCCAGCAGGTCAGGACGCAATATTTTGTGAAGGTGAAGGAAGTAGGGAAGCAGTACTTCAGAGAGAATAATTGTTCTGAGCACCCCGATTCAAGTTGATCTGACAAATTTCCCCAGAGGAATGAGAACGCTGTTCATAGAACAAAGCTCAGGGGGAAAAAAAAAAAGTAATTGAGTAATTGTGTTGATGGATTAATTGAGTTGATGGAATAATTGAGTTGATGGATCAGACTTTGTAGTGTGTGCTCTGATTCTTTCTTGTTTTCTTATTTTTACATGTACAGTCCTTTCTTCTACTGTGCATTGTGCAAAATACACGATCGTGAACTCAGTGAGGTAGGAAAGGACTTGTCCAATTCATTTCCATTGCTCCAGCACTGACTTACTCACATTGCCCCCATCTTAGACCACGAAAAGAAGTGAATTATGTATGCAGTGAGGTGGACCGACAAGAGGGCAGAGCAATGATGGCTGACAGATGGAGTGACAGAGGAATAAGGGGGCTGGGTGAAGGTGTGGGGTCTCCCCTTAGTGTTTCCCTTCCTTCCCTCTTCCTTCATGACCTCTGCCTCACCACCCCAAAGCCATCATCCTTTACTTTTCTTCTCTCCTACTCTAAAGACAGGATCGGATTGGTTGCGCCAGCAGGCAGCGTGTCTACATGATCCAGAGGTTTGCCAGGCTCTTCTCATCTCCTGGAGAGATGAGTTTCTTCCACTATTGAAAGGACTTTCTTCATCTCCTTATCACACAGCTGAGCCAGTCCTCAGGAGTTCGTGACACATCTGCGGCTATCACCCAGACCTGAGACCCATTTGAAGACAGAGGTCCACTCTGGACCATGTCTGAGCATGTGACCCATAGTCTGATGCCAACCTCCTGAGGCACCTTCCCCAGCGGAAGCAGATTCCTCCCTCCCCCTCCACCCCAACCCTTTTAGCATTTTACATAATGTTCATTTCTCTAGACAGTTCCCATCATGTTTATTTCAGGAACTCCAGCAATCACTATTAGTGTGACCTACATATTTTTTTGATGTCCTAGGTATGTTCTCCAATTATCATTAACCCAGTATGTTTTAAAAACCAGTCTTAGAAGAAGTAATTATAGCAGGGAACTAGTTTTGCTTTTTTCCAATCAACAGGAGGAAATAATAAGAGAAGAGTTTCAATCATGAGCTGAGAAATCTGCTTCCTAAGCAAAAATCCAGAAGAAAAATTGGTCACTTGGGAAAGAAGGAAGCAAAAGTTTCTTGATCCCCTACTATGCACTAGATATTTTCACTTGTTATTTCCTACAATCCTCATAACATCTTACAAAATAAGTATCAAATTTCCACTTTTATAGATGTGGGACCTGAGGCTTAAAGAAATTGGAAATGTTTTCAGGGTAAAAAGACTAGTAAGTGCAGAAGCAGAGGTCTGAGCCATACAAGTAACCTCTGTGGGTCCACAGGCTGGTCTGGAGGTTGCTTCTTGCCTAGGTCAGACCACCACTGTTCCACCACCACCTGTTTACAAACCAGCATCCTGCAGCTTGAGAGAAAGAGCCGTGTTCTTCCTTGGCCTTGCCCCCTCCACTTCCTCACTGAACACAGCTGATTGGTCCTGGGTTTGACATTCAACTGAAGCTGGGCTAATCTGATTGGTCCAGAGTCCAATCAATCTGATTGGTCAAGATATGGATAGTCAGTGCCATATCCAGCCAATCAGAGATTTTGTCTCTGGGATTCTTCGCACTGGAACCAGAAATCAAACCCATATCTTCACTGATACGTGGCAGCAGCAGATGCAAGGCTGAGACATGAAAGCCAGGAGCAGTAGGCAGACATTCACCGGGGAAAGTGGAGACAAGAGGGGAACTGAGTGATGGCCAAGCCCCTGACGTGGGAAGTGCCCAAAGCCCAGCTGTGTCTTCATCTTCCCTATGAGTTTTGGTTGTTCAACCCTACTTGTCCATGAGTCAATAAATATCTCTCTGCCCAAGCTGGCTCTAGCCGTACTTTATTCTTGAACAACCAGAAAGTGTTGGAACTAAAATAAAGGTCCTGTGTGTACATTTCCTAGTCCTTGGTTGTAGATGTTAATAAGTGACATGGGGATCAGACTGAACTAAGGATGTCCCTTAAGTCCACAACACGAGGGAGATTCACTTGAAAAGCTTTCCATTCCTGAAGACTGAGTGTTGGTTTGTAAGGAATCTAAAGGGCTGGTCCCAACTCAAACTAGCTCAGTATATGAGCAGGAGCAGGGAGCTGAGAGATGAGGCGGCTTCACGGCCACACGCAGCCCACACGTCACCCTCAATCCCTCAGCCTCCAACCCCCATCTCTAGAATGAGAGAGCTGGCTAGATCAGGCTTTCAGCCAGTCACCTATCACCCTCAACATGGGAGCCAGTGTTTACACAACACTTATTTAAAAATGGGTTCATTTTGTTGTCCTTTATCTGTGAATAATAGATTTGATACGCCAGCCATATTTTTTCCCCCAACACACATTAAAATGCATAACGACTCAAATGAAACATGTTTGACTGTGTGCCATGAGAATCCCCTTGGGTTCCATACTCTGGAAAATCACGGAGCTGACGATCTCTAAGAAGCTGACGACTGTGTCTTGGAAGACGGTGATAGGCCAGTCACTCAGTGTTCATTCAACCAGCATTGACACAGTCCCTGCTCTGGGCCAGCCCCGCTGAGAAGCCGCAGTGATCCATGTAGCATGAGCTGACAGTAAGTGCACGTTTACGATGGGCTAGACACTGTACTGAGTGCTTTATAGCCGTTAGCTCATTTTTATCTACTGAAAACTCCCACGAGGTATATATAACTAATTTCTGAATCTCAGAAAGGTGAATTATTCATCATTCAATCCCAAAGCAACCGTATTCATTTTCTATTGCTGCCGTAACAAATTATCACAATTTAGTGGCTTAAAACACCACTCATTTATAATTTCATAATCCTCTAGGTCAGAAGTCCAACATGGGTCTCAAAAGGCTGAGATGGAGGCGCCAGCCGGCTGCGTTCTTTTCTGGCAGCTTTATGGGAAAATCTGTTTCCTTACCTTTTCCAGCTTCCAGAGGCCACCGCATTTCTTGGCTTAAAACTACCTTCCTCCATCACAAAAGCTAGCAACACAGGCTGTGCCCTTCTCATGATGTCATCTCTCTAGTTCTCCGCAGCCAGACAAGTGTTTTAAGTACACATGTGATGAGATCGTCCGTCGTCCTCCCCCACACTCCAAGATGATTCAGAAGCATCTTCCCCATCCCAAGACCCCTAACTTTAATGACCCCTGCAACATTTCTTTTGCCACTGAAGGTGACATACACACAGATCCCAGAGATTAGGGCATGGACACCACCAGGGCTCTGATTCTGCCTATCACAGATGAGATTCAATCCATTATCCCATAGTCTTAACCACTACCTTGAATACAGGCAGCACTCAAGGAGCTTCTAACTTAGTGAGAGACAGACAAGTGACACAGAAAGCATGCCTGCCTAAGATTAGAGTCCACCTTGCTTTCTTGCTTACTAATTCTTTCTCTAACGAGGAATGTATCAGCAGCAGGAATGCCCCTGCAGTGAGATGTGCTGCATGTGTCACACACGCACCAAATTTCAAACCATAAAAAGAACGGAAAACATCATACTAATATCTTTGTATTGATTACATGTTGAAGTTGATAATATTTTAGACCTATGAGGTTAAACTGGAGAATTCCATGGATAGAGGAGCCTGGCGGGCTCCAGTCCATGGGGTTGCAAAGAGTCGGACATGACCGAGCAAATACACTTTCATGAGGTTAAATATATTATATATATTATCAAAATTGATTTCATCTTTTCCTTTTTACCTTTTTTAATGTACCTACTGCAACATCTAAGATTACACATGTGGAACTTCCCTGGTGGTCCAGTGAAACTAGATCCTACATGCCACTGTGAAGACTGAAGATCCCACATGACTCAACTAAGACCCAGTGCAGCCAAATAAATAAACGTTTCAAAAGTAGTGATAAAATTAAAATAAAATTACCTATGTGGCTTGCCTTATCTTCCCACTGGATAGCACTAATCTAGAAAAATACTTGGCACACAGCAGACACCCAAAACATACCAGCTGCCTGAACAGAGGGATGAGACAGCAGGAGAAAGTGGGGAAGGAAGCCAGCACTTTCAATGTGCAGCCTGGGTCAGGGAGTCACAGGCCACGAACCCCAAGAGGCAGGCAGTGGATGTGACGTGATGTGCAGAGTGAGCCAAGGTCTCCTGATCACCTAGTGAGGGCGAAGGCGAACTTCAGTCTCATTGTCACAGTAGAATCAGTGTAGGATTGACTGTGAGCTAGGAAGTGGGTCAGCTGAATTTGTTTGAGAAAGAGGGTTCTGAGCTATGAAGCCTGGATGAAGAAGGGCAGGGAAGACAGGGAATCACACGCCTTTGAAGAGGAAGTAGTTAAGAAACAACATGAAGTAACTTACAGGACAAATAGGAAGGGACGGCTATATGTATTTCAGAATCAGCTAGGTAAGGAACAGTCACAGGGAGTGGGTAAAGCAGTAAATGGAAAGATCACGTCACAGGGACCCTCTCTGTTCTGCCCTGTGAGGGTGAAGGAACAAAGTCAGGCAGACCGAGGGCAGACAGCAGGAAAGAACTTTTCATCCTAGAGACCATGAACCCAGAGGCAGCTTCTACAAAGATGGCGTGGATGCTCGCAAGCAGGGGCAGCACCGCGCTGGGCAGTGGGTTCTGGAAAGGTCAGCGCCCATCTGACCAAGAGGAGAGAACCCACCTCACCAGGGCCTCCAAAGCACCAGCCAGCATTTCCAGCGCATCTGGCTCTTTATTACAGAACAGGGGGCAGTGCACTTCAGAAGGGAGGCCAAAAGGTTCAGAGGCATCGCCAGCCTTGTCTGCAACATGCCTGCTAAATGTTTCATGGAGCAGAAAGTGAAAGAAAGTGTTAGTCACTCAGTCGTGTCCGACTCTTTGAGACATCGAGGACTGTAGCCCGCCAGGCTCCTCTGTCCATGGAATTCTCCAGGCAAGAGTACTGGAGTGGGTTGCCCTGCCCTCCTCCAGGGGATCTTCCTGACCCAGGGATTGAACCCGTGCCTCCTGTGTCTCCTGCACTGCAGGCAGATTTTCAACCTACTGAGCCACTGGGGAAGCAGAAAGCTCTCTTCAAAGGAGGAAAGCCTTTGCAGTGGCCACAGAGAAACTGGCATTTCCTCACCAAAGCGGGAGCCAGCCCCGGAGCATGCACTTCTCACTTGTGTTCTGTTTTCTCCCCTTGGCTCCAGCCAGTTAATTTCAACACAGACATGTAACTCACAAATGTGCAATCCATTGCAGTGGGACAAGGAAACCATGATGCGGGCTTCGGGAGAGAGGAAGCGACCTTGTGAGCCCAGAAGCGGGGTAGGGGCTGACCTCACTCCACACCTGGGGCAGCCATCAATGCCGTTCCTAGGATCCAGAGGAAGCCCAGGTGCTGCCTGCAACTTCCCTGAGCCTCCAAATGCCCCACAAAAGCAAGACTTTCCTACACAAGTGAGGCTCTAACAGAGCCAGAATTTTTTTAATTGAAAAAGGCAGTGACTTCTAGGAATGAAGATGAGTTTTACATCCAGATTTACTTTTTCTCCCTTACAAAATCCCATGGAAAGAATACCAAATGGATTTTGAAAATAAAAGCACAATATCAAGAATAAACCCTGATATAAATTATGAACTGAGGGTGGTGATGTGTTATGGGAGGCACATCAGTCATAACATGCCAACCGCTTTGGTGAGGGGTGATGATGATGAGGGAGACTTTGTGTGTGAGGGGGAGGGTATACAGGAAAGCTCTGCACCTTTCTCTTTATTTTGCTATGACTCTAAAGTTGCCCTAAAAATAAAGTTTTTAATTAAACAAAATAAACCATCAGACAAGAAGAGCATGAGCAAGGAGACAAGAACAAAAGTTACAAGACTCAGAAGCAAGTAGATGAGAAGTACCAGACTTAGACCCCAGGAGATGGATGCCTAGGCATGCAGGGAACCAAACCCATTTACATGATGGGAGACCCTGAAAGGCCTAGCACCCAGAAGCGCTGGAGCCCTTCACTTGTACTCCCTTGGCTTGTGGGATAAAGCAGGGAAGGGGAGTTGCATTCCAAGCAGGCCCCAGCCCCAGGGTCACCATCTGAGCTCAAGACACACCTGCTCTGACCTCGCAGCAGCCCACAGGGTCATTTTTTTTTATTATTTTTTAATTGAAGGATAATCGCTTTACAGAATTTAGTTGGTTCCTGCCATACATCAACATGAATCAACCACAGGTCTACATATGTCCCCTCTCTCTTGAACCGCCCTCCCATTTCCCTCCAGAGCCCTACAAGGTCATTTCTTACTCCCAATCTCATTTTCCCCAAGTTTTTTTCTTTGAAAATGTTCAATCCTACAGGAAAATTAAAGGAAAGTACTATGCACTCCCATACCCCCTTCATCTGATGACTAATTATTATTTTACACACTTTCTGTGTGTGTGTGTGTGTGTAGACTCAGTGTATAGAGTATAAACCATTTGAAAGTAACCCCTAAAAATGAGGACATTCTCCTATAAAATCGTGTAATAAAATTAACGATAAGCTTATAATTCGCCTAATGCATAGCCCAGGCTAAATCTCCCGAGTTGCTCCTGGGGAAGATGGACTGTCCTTTGTAGTTGTGTTTCTTTCTTTGAATCTAAAACCAATGAAGTTTCACACATTGTGTCAAGAGGTCCTGCTCCTTGGCCTCCTTTAATCTAGACTTCTGTTACTCAAACTGCAATTATGAGACCAACACCTCAGGTATTGTTAGCAACGCAGAGGCTCAGGCCCAACACCCCACCTTCTGAATCAAAATTTGCCTTTTAATAAGACTGACAGGTAGTCTGCATGTACAAGGTTTGTACACGCTAAAGTTTGGAAAGCACAGCCCAGAGAGACATAGGACAAACATACATACATGCACACGCACATACGTCTATACACAGGTATACATGCACATCTAAATACATGCATGCTGCTGCTGCTGCTAAGTCGCTTCAGTCGTGTCTGACTCTGTGCGACCCCAGAGACGGCAGCCCACCAGGCTCCCCTGTCCCTGGGATTCTCCAGGCAAGAACACTGGAGTGGGTTGCCATTTCCCTCTCCAATGCATGAAAGTAAAAAGTGAAAGCGAAGTCGCTCAGTCGTGTCCGACTCTTAGCGACCCCATGGACTGCAGCCTACCAGGCTCCTCCATCCATGGGATTCTCCAGGCAAGAGTACTGGAGTGGGGTGCCATTGCCTTCTCCAAAATACATGCATACACGCATTCATATACACAGTCACACATATACAGACCCTCAGGCACACGTGTACGTACACATGCAACCGCACACAGACATACATATACACACAAATACACACATGCACCTAGGGCTTTTGTTGCTCTTGGGCAGTGGCTTCCTTTTTTGTTTGAAAGGTCCAGGCCAGTGGCCTTGTGGAAAGACTCCACATTGTGCGCTTGTCTGCTTGTCCCCTCATGATTCCATTCAGAGTAAACCTTCCTGGCAAGAATACTATGTAGAGGATGCCATCAACTTCTCACTGTATCACATCAGGAAGTCTGTACCAAAAGGATTCCCTGCTCTTGGCGACCCTAGGCTTGATCGTCAGATAATGCGGTGACTACCAGGTATCTCCATGGAAAGGCCCATTCCCCCCCTGTCATCTGTAGCTAATCTGTGGGGTTGTTCTTTGGAATCATATTAATATCCTGCTCCCCAATGCCTTTCACCCAATAATCTCAGCATCTCTTGTGGTTTCTTGCACTGAAGATTGCAAATTGTTAATTTTCTTGTTTCTTCTACCCTGACCGTTGTCATTCTTCTGTAAAGTGTTTCTCTCTTCTCCTCTCTTCTCTCCTCTCCTCCCTGGCTCCTATCTCTCCTGGATACTATCAACCATGAACTCATGAATACTGCATCATTCTGTGTGATGCTCAAAAATTATACACAAGGGAGTCCATGAAAACCGGCAACCACACTTCTGCACATCTAGCAGCTTTGTGACTTTGGACAAGTGACCTGACTTCTCTGTTTTTCAGTTTCACCATCTGTTAAACAGATAGTAATTGACCTTCATAGGTTGGTGTAATTCACTAAATGAATGCGTGTAAAACTCTGGCAACTCTACCTGCTGTGTGATAAGTCCTGTATAAGTGCTTGTTATTAAATATTCTTGCTATCTTTACCATCAGCATCACCACCACAAGCCCAGCCTTTGGTACAATTCTAGAGCCCCATAGGCAGTTTGGAAAGGAAAGAATGGGGGAGGGAGGAAAGGAGAAAGGATGGAGTAAAAATCTTTAAGAGAAGCGAGAATGTCGGAAAGTCGCAGAACACCTTCCTCCCCACCTATGCTCCCTCCCTCTCTGACACATGACCATGTCCTAGATCCCATCCAGGCCACCCCACTGCTCCTGGGAAAATATTTGGTTAACTGAACCAACATGGGGCTGGTAGATAAACCCGAATGCTAGTTGAGGAGACACGCTCTTTCCCATCTGCTGCCTTGCAAACAATGCTAGTCTTATTATTTCAAATGACAGGCAGTTCTTTCTGTAAATTTGCTTGTCGTGCCAATTCAGCTTTTATGTAAGTGTGTATCTCGTTTCATTTTCCTCTGCATACAAGGCACTGATGCGAGGCAGCTACACGCCAGGTCTGCTGCACTCCCCGGAGGATGTCCTCAAACACATCTTCAGTTCCTTAACCTCAACAGGCCCCTTGATCCTCTCTGCAGAGACCATGAAGAGCCTCTGAAAGTTGAGGGGAAGGGGTGGTAAGAGAGAAAGCAAGAAGAGCAGCAAGTGGGTGCCCGTTGAAGCAGGTGATAAGTATGTGAGTTGCTTGTAATACTTTCTCTAATTGCCTGTATTTGGAATTTTCCCTAAGTTGAGGAGAAAGCCTCTGAGAATTGAGCATCTCCTGAGTTTTACAGGATGAATAGGAGTTTCTGATTCGGTGAGAAACAGAGGAACAATCCAGGTAGAAACACATATTACAGGAGAAGAGCCCACAGAGAGAAACAGCCCAGTAGAAGATGGTTCTCTCTCATCTTTAACCAGTGAACTCTAATTCGATGCTGGTGCTACCCACCCAGTTAGTGCCAAGCCCACAAGATAAGCAGTCCTCCTGACGAGAGATGCTCTCACTTCAGACCCCCAACTGCAAGTGGGGTCCCCAGGCCATCGATGTTTCTGCCCAGCCGGTTTCAAATTGGGGGAGAGGAGTGTTCCCATGTCCCCCTCAGGGTTGATGATTCACTAGAATGGCTCACAGCACTCAGGGAAGTGCTCGACTCATTATTACAGTTTTATTATTAAAAATACAGATTATGACCAGCCGAATGAAGAGACACAGCAGGCCAGTCTGGGATGGGAGGGACCCGAATGCCAAGCTCCTATGTGGAACTCTCCTGGTAGAATCAGAATGCATCACCCTCCAGGCACATTGACAGGCTCCCCAACCAGGAAGCTCCACTGAGCTTCAGTGTCCAGCGTTTTTATTGGGGTTTCATTACAGAGGGATGATTGATAACTCAATCCCCAGCCCCTCCCCACAGCCCAGAAGTAAGGCTCATTCAAAGCTCCAGCCCTCTAATCAGACAGCTGGTCTTTCTGGGGACCTGTCTGCATCTTGAGTCATCACATCGTATTAGCATAACTTAGGTTTAGTTCAAGGAGCTCATGAATTACAAACATACTCCCATCACTTGGGAAATCCCAAGGGTTTCAGAGGCTCTAAGCCAGCAACCCAGGGTAAAATGGAACCAATTCTCCGTCATACAACAAAGGTACATGCAGGCGGAGAACACAAAGCAAAGGGCGGACACCGAGGACGCGCTCCGTATCTGTGCTGCGCTGCGTGCTCCGTGCGCACTGCAAGTGTGTGCAGGGGACAGAGAAGTGACAGAAAACAGGAGTGGGATGAAGGGACAGAAATGGAGGGACAGAGAGAGGGAGAGAAAGAAAAAGCAGGAAGGAGGGAGAGACAGAAGCAGGAGGGATGGAGAAGGACAGAAGGATCTCAGCTCCATTTTACAGGAGGCTGAGTCCCAGAGAAGGTGACTGCCAAGTCCATAGTCTCATGGGTATTAGAGGGCAGCAACAAGATTCAAATCTAGGCCAACTGAATTCTGACCTGTGCTTTTTCAGTCTGGAGCAAACATGTAACAAAGGTGCCGAGACTTCAGTAGAATGAAGTCTCATGCGAATAGAATGAGACTTCATTCTGTTGAAGGTTTGCAGCCAGGGAGGACAGTTAAGACCTGCACCCACAGCTCCGTGGGGTGTAGACAGGAGGACAAAGGGAAGTGGGAGAGTGAAGAGAAAAGATGAGACCAGATGAGTGAAGAGGAGGCCTAAACTGGAGGAGTCGGGGAGGGCTGGGGTGGGGAACCAGACCAGGCACAGGCGATGAGCTGCAGGCTGACCACCTCCCACGTGGGAGCAGGAACACTTTCCCCGCCACCTAGACACAGGTGGGCCCACGATGCCATACAACACCCAGCCTCTGCTTTCCACAGTACCTGTCAGACAATCCCTGCTTTTATGCAAACCCACCTGTGCTTCTTTCATCATCCCTGATGTCTCTGGAGCAGTGAGTCTAACCGGTTTCCCCTTCCCCTTTACAGTGAGCAGGAGACCTTCTTACAGTTAAGAGTCAACTGGCACTTTGCCCCACCCGGAGTTGTTATATGACATTTATAAAGAACCTAGAAAAGAGACTTGAGGCTTCTGCACAACATCCTGGACAGGACAGGCAAAGTATTCATTGGCAGCCCAGCACATCTCCTATAGAGAGCCACACCCCACCCTGCTTGGGGTTCTAGGGGCAATGTTGGAGACAGTGCACCACACACACTTGCTGCAGTGAATAGGCTTATAGCCAGGCTCAGACAAACTTGCTTCTTTATCCCCCAGGGACAGTGATTGGTCCAAGGCAAGCCAATCAGAACCCTTCCTTGGAAGTAAAGGGCAGTCCTGTTTCTATTTGGGTTTCCACCAGTCACATTCTCTAAAGAGCCGGAGAACACTTACCCAGCACCACCAAGAAGGCATGAGGGCATGGCGGAGATGGGAGAGACAGGTGACAATGTCTGAGAGACCCTGGCTCAATCCCCGACTTTCCAAGTTATATGAATCAGTTATTTTTTCTTTCAAGATAGTTTGAAGCAAGTTCCTGTCCCCTGATTCCAGAGAGGGTCTGCTAATTTGTGACACTGCTTTGAATCAAATGTTACACCACCTTCACCTTGTCGCCCCAGCTTTCTGGCAGCTGGGCCAGGGTTCTGATCCATATTGGTCCAGGCCTGGGGAAAGAGACCTGGGTGCTATAGGGTTTAGAAACTTCGGTGAGCAGCAGGCTGGCAGTCGGGAAGGGTCCCACATCTCAGCATGAAACCCTTGCAGAGCCCTCTTTCAGGGAGGAGGCCCAGGAGAGCCTGTCTGTGGAAGATGGGTGCTCTGGCCTGGGTGTGGGGGATGGGGCTGCAAAGTGGCTGTGAGTAAAGAAACTGAGAGTAATGGGAACATCTAACAGGGCAGCAAGGGGTTCAGGCAGGGAATGAGATGATGTAGCAGGACCCTAGACCAGACAAGAGAAAATAAGAACAGTACCTTTCTTAACAGTACCTAGAATGAGGACAGCTACCCCAGAATTATATGTGCCAACTTTTGTCCCCAGCTCCTGGTAGAGAATCCCAGGCCATGGTTTTCATTTATTATTGCTGTTAATAACGAGCAGCAGCAGCAGGAGCCACAGTGAATTTCCAGTGGACTGTGGGTGCCAGGCAGTGTGCTCACAGCCTCTGTTAATGTCCGACTCAGTTCCTGTTTAACTCGGTCAGGTGGGCAGCAGTAAACCCATTTCACAGATAAGGACGCTAACATATAGAGAGGTTAAGTAATTTGTTCCCAGCTTCTCAGCTTGTAAGTAGTAAAGTCATTACACAGATCAGAAAACTGAGGCCCAGAGAGGGAAAGTGACTCGCTCAAGGTCATACAGCAAGTCGAACTAGCAGAGGGATTCCAACTCAAACCCCAATCTCTGGGTACTCAGCCCTGTGCTCTTCCCCCTGAATACCTGGACTGTCTCAGCAGCACCAAAGGCACACCATCCAGGGAACAGGCTGGAGCACTAGGCTGTTCTGCATTCCCAGGTCCTTCCATGAGAATGGAAGCTAACTCCAAGGAGGGGTACCTCCAGGGTAGATGAAACAGAAGCTGTAAACTGGCAATCCATGGGCTGGTCAGAAGTGTTTCTGTCTTGCCTGCAGAGTGGCATATGAACTTGATTCAATACTTTAAAATTGAGAGATTCCACATACAAATCTGGGCTATAATACAGCAGTAGATTCCATCAGACCCGGACTTGGGAGCAGAGTATCAACCAAGCACAGTGAGTGAAGAACCACAGTTCAGCTTCCCACGCTCTGTCTCCATTCAGAAAACTCTCTGAGGCTTTCCTACTGTGTTCTTACGTAGGGTCTGATGGAGCCGGAGAATGACGCAGCCCCTGCATTGAGTTTTTCCTACGACAATCAGATGGTTTTCTGCAGAGCTGCTGTGTGTAACAGACAACTCCCAGCTCCCAGTGGTATAGCAATGTTAGTTGCTCTAATGTCTGCAGACTTCAGGGGAAGCTCTACATCTGGCTTTGCTGGCTGAGAGTTGAGTTCCAGTCTCCACATCTGTCTCTAGGACCAGCAGTTCATCTGGGCATCCCCTTCTTCTAACAAATGGCAGAAGTGCAAGTCTGAGGGAAATCACACAAGTACGGTGAGAGACCCTGCTTTTGTGCATCTACATGCATTTTACTGGCTAACACCCCATGACCACACCCAGAGTCAATGAGGCAGAGATAAGCACACCACCTTCTCTACAGAAAGACACTCCCAGGGCAAGGGGTGTGGGTGTATAATCCTATCACAGGGAGGAAGTGAAGACTCAGAACTAGTCAAGCTACTATACACATAAGTACTACTACACTCATAAGACACTAAGGAGATCAAACCAGTCAACCCTAAAGGAAATCAAACCTGAATATTCATTGGAAGGACTGATGCTTAAGCTCCAATACTTTGGCTACCTGATGCCAAGAGCCAACTCACTGGAAAAGACCCTGATGTGAGGGCAGGAGGAGAAGGGGACGACAAAGGATGAGATGGCTGGATGGCATCACTGACTCAATGAACATGAATTTGAGCCAACTCTGGCAGATAGTGAAGGATAGGGAAGCCTGAGTAGGACATGACTTAGCAACTGAAAAACAACACTCATAAGGAATCAGCCCTTTCAGTCACCGCTCGCCACCCTGTTGGCCCTGCAGGAAAGGAGGACAGACACGATGGGGTGGGTTGGAGTCTGTCTGCACTATGCTAGAACAGTGTGCTCAGGGCTAAATAGAGAACAAGAGGCCACAGTGGAAAATGCACTGGAGAGAAGGGAGCAGCCCATGCCTTGGCCACTGGAAAAGAAGGAAAGTGGTCAGGTTCAGTGATCCCAGGACCTGTGGCTGGAGGGAAGTGTCACAGCACAAAGCACTTCACCGGAGAGCCGACAAGGCTAACGAGGAGGAGGACTAAGGAGTGGGCCCCGCTGGGCAGGAAGGGCCACAGCACCACAAGCACTTCGCGCTAATTGGCTTGCTTTGGCCAATGACTCACCAAATGCAGGGATGGAGCCCAAGTCCAGGGAAGATCCTGCAAACCTCAGGTCAGGGCTCAGAGGAAGGCCAGGCGCTGGGCAGCCAGCCTGACCAGACTTTGCCTGGATCTCTCTGAAAACCTCCTCCAGCCTGAGTCACTGAGGCTTTCACACCTTGGTTTTAACCCACTTCAGTCCTCAGGCTTTCCTTGAGAGAAGTTCTAAAACAAGAAAGAAGAGAAAAGAAAAGGCAGTGATTGGAAAGGTTTTTACAAATACACAGACTGGGTCCTTTAACAGCAGGGAATTCCTTGGTGGGCATGATTCTCCTGGGCTAGAGAGAAAGGCCACCCCAGCCCTCTCTCTCCAGAGCAGCCTGGCAGAGGCTTTCATAGCAACACCCTGGTTTCCTTGGCAACACTGATTGACAAGACGTGAACTCCATCAGCATTTATATGCTTCACATGGGGCTGTGGTGGCCTGGGATGGAGAAAGATGCTTCTCTCCACCAAACGTTGGCCCCTGAAGCCAAGGAGTCCCACTAACTCCAGCCTTCAGCAGCCAAGCCAGATCAAGCACGTGCTTGGGAAGAAAACACATAATAAATGTCAAAGCTGAGCTCAGCTACTGGAATGCAAAGTCACCAAACAGGTCCAAACTCATGAGAAGAGCAGAAATGAACAAGTTCGCTTTTGTAACTTTACAGATACGGAAACTGAGGCTTATGGATTCAAGCAGTTCCTTAAATATTAGCTGTCCTCCTAACAGTTGGAATAAATAAAATGAGGACTTTGGGCCAGATCCTATGTTAAGAACCATGGCAGCCACCAGTCCCTGCTCTTACCTTTGTAAGGGTGGGGTCCGTGCTGTCACCTCTGCCTGCTCACCCTTCCTCCCTGCACCATCCTTTGCTGGTCCCGGTCCTATGGATCCTTCACGACTCAGGCTAGGAAGTACCTCCTCTAGGAAGCCTATCGATCTCCCCTCCTCACCCTCCCAATCCCTGCCCTGCTGGACTCTCCTCCTGAGCTCCCAAAATGCCTTCCTTTCTCATTCCAGGAATGAGGTAATGTGTCTGTCTCCTTTTCCCCATAAGCCTGTAGGAGTCAGGGACTGTTTATACTGTACTAACACCAGAAGCACAGAGCCCTTGTGCAGTCCGTTCTGTGGAAGAGATGCTCCATCACTGTGTGGAACAGATGCCTGGAGGATGCACGAGTGAATGAATGGGGGATGCTTACTATGCAGATGACGAAGGGTAGACTTGGTAAGCTGTGAAAGGCAGACCCCCTGCCCAGAACAGCTACAGCCAGCGGTGGGTGCTCAATAAAACTCAGTTTGAATACAACTAAAAGGCCCAGTCCGGACCCCCAAGTGGCTGAAGGCATCCTCACAATGCCCAGGGGAATCTGACTGTGAGTGCCATTAAGAACATCCATAAATCCAGCCGCATCTCTGGGCCTCAGCCCAGAGGAGTTCATGCACCCACAGCCGTGGTCCTGCAAGAATAATGAGGAGGGAGGAAGAGTCATCAAGGGAGGACAATGGAATAACAGAGAAGCCATCAGGGATTTACCAGGGCCGTGGGGAGCCCTGCACACCTCCAGCAGGGCTGGAGGAAAGCAGAAATCAGAAGGGCTTGTCAGAAACTGATGACACTGGCAGAAAAGACCAAGGTTGGAAGAAGGGGCTGTTTTTCTCCAGATGACATCCAGGTGCTTCCAAGAGGGGCCATTACGATGATGCACAGCTGGGGGGGTGGGACACTCAGAGAGGCTGCCTCCTCTTGAGGACAAAATATTAAGCCATTGGTCAAACGTAAACACCCTCCCATCAGGAGACCGGTTGGGGATGAAGGACTGTGATTCTCCATCATCCGCAGCTTAAGCACCAGCCCAGGAGGAAACGACAAGGGGAGCTCATTGATGGAGAGGCTCAGGCGAGGTGTGGGATTTAGGGAGGGACTGTGACAGGGACGGCCACGGAGCCATCATCAGGGGGGCACCACATTACAACCCCACCCCAGAAAAAGGCAGTGAAAGAGGACAGAGTTATTAATTCTCCAATGGTCTAAATGTCCACTGGCCCCAGCAGCTGATCCATATCTCAACAGCACTAGCTACTGCGAACTGAGTCCCTCCCACATGTTAGACATGTTGGACTTTGGTCCTCATCTCCACCAAGGAAGGGGCCGGTACTCCCATCTTAGAGAGACTGAGTCACTGGGTCATAGGTTGGCCCCAATAACTGGCCCTATATCATATGTCCAGGAAACGTTGGGAAGGGGGGAGGCTGGGATTTGAACCCATGGATCCACCCCAAAGCTCATGGTCGGCCTTTCCTCGGCTCCACGCTGGCTGGCTGCTCTCATCACGCATGCCCCCTGAGGCAGAAGCTAATGTGCTCTGGCCCAGGATGGGCAGAGGGCCTCCAGCTCCCCACACACGTTGGTCATCCTCCTGTGACTTCCTGGCCCCACATTCAACCCACCCATATTTACTATGTCCTGACCGCTGTGTGGACACAAGGTAGGGGACAGGCACCCCGAGGGGACGGGTGCTCCGAGGCAACTCCAGTTCCTTAAGATGATCACAAACCCTCACTCCACTGATTGTCAGGACAACTGTGCGAGGTGAGAGTGGCCATCTCCATTGTGCCAACCAAGAAAGAGTGGGTCAGAGGGGCGACAGGAAGGGCTGTGTGCTTTCTCCCTATCCCAAGCCAGGAACTTGGCACACCCTGCCTCTGTGGACAGAGCAGCCAAGCCCTCAAGGCAACGAGGATGACAGAGAGCGAACTGCTCCAACCGGGCCTCAGTCCCACTTTCCCTGCCTTCTCCATCACTCCAGTGTAGAATTTTTTTGGGGGGTGGGGGGTGGCGGGGGCAAGACCTTACTCTTGTAGGACACCAGAGCTGGCCATCTCTGTGTCTGTCTCTCCCTCCAGGTTTGCACACAGAGGAAAGAACGTGTGAGTACACAGCGAGAAGGGGACCATCTGCAGGCCACATCAGGCATCAACCCTGTGGCACCTTGATGCTGGACATCCAGCCTCCGGAACTGTCAGAAAATAAGTTTCTCTGGGTTAAGCCACCGAGGTGGCAGATCCTGTGATGGCAGCATGAGCAGACCCTAAGCTACTTTCAAGGATGGCTCTCCTTTGGCCAGCTGGGTTTTTGTACACCCCTCACATCCTCTTGTTCTCTTCAGATCACCGCCAGCTTCTCTGGCTCCATCCTGCTGATGAGGCTCTCACTGGTACCTGGTCTCTGCCTGCCATGAGGGCCTTCCCTATTCCTGGAGCCAAGGGGAGGAGGCACTCTGCAGCCTTTCTCAAGCCTCTCACACTGCTCATGGCATCAGTGGGCAGAGTCCTCATGAAGAGCCTGGATGATAAGTGGGACCAAGGGTGCTTAGGGCTAGAGGGCTTCAGGAGAGGCCGGTCACAGCGCTGTCCCTGTCACCAAGGTGGGGCCATTTCTCAATGCAGAGGTCAGAGAGTCACCAGACGCTAGAACGACAGGATAAAGCAGATATGACAGGGACTTGACTTCTGGCCCTGCCACCTGCCGGGAGATTGGTCATCAATGGCGCTATGCACCAGCCTCCTGTCACCCTCGTTTCAGACAGGTGGTAAGATCGATCTTCTCGCCTCCTGGAAGTTGGGTGTTGCCATACAACTTGCTGTGGCCAATGAAATCAGAACTTTAAGAGCCAGTGCCTGCTTCACTATATTTCCCCCCACCCTCTGACAAGGTTCTAGATGGTGGTTGCTCCATCAGGCTGGGTTCCTAAATGAGAAGAACAGCAAGGGACCCCATAGCTGTCCCACGATGGATATGTAGAGTGAGCAAGAAATAAATCTCTGTTTTTCAGTCACAAAGAGTCAGGGGCTGTTTGTTGTTACAGCATAACCTAGCTCATCCTGACTGATACAGAAGCACTGATTAAATCAGTCTCCTTGAGACTTCATTTCTGCACCTGTAAAGTGCAGATAATAGTGTATCACTCACAAAGTTTTAGAGAGATAATATACCCCATGCTTTCTACACAGCAGGCCTCTGACAAATGTTAGCTCTCTCCCTTTCTCTTCTCTGTACTGTTCCCCCCCAGATCCTTTAAGATGGGATCAGATGTTCTCAGGCAAAGCTCCTTTAGGACCGATGCTGTGGTACCTCCTTAGGACCTTGTACTGTGTTGGCATCACAGCTAGTACTCAGCAGATATGTATTATTGAGTGCCTATTCAGCAACTAAACTGACTGAACTGTTACCTCTGTGCTGGGAACCAGATTCCTAGGTCTCTGATAATCTCTCCTGCTTCTCTCCTTCCAGGACACACATCTTTCTTTCCAGATCCAGACGGCACATAATCCTAGACTCTCAGGGCTAGAGAGTCTAGGGGCTAGTAAGTCCCCTTCTTTCATGCAGCAGTAAGATCCCCTTAGCAAGAGCCTTGCTGATTAACTTCTCCATCTCTGCCAAGACACTTTCAGCAACAGAGAACTCACTTTCTACAAAATACTCTTCTTTATCTGGAATTAGAAGGAGGTAGGTTTGACTCTGGGCCAAGTTTATGGGCTCTTCTGGCTACCCTACAAAGCATGTTCCATTATTATCACCCCCATCTTCAGATGGGACTATAGGAATGAGGGTTCAGAGAGGTGGAATAATTTTCCCAAGGTCACACACTGTTTTATCTCGTAGGCACACAGATCATGCATGCTTGAAAAATGTACACAGACTGATTGATGGCTCAGTCCTGGGAGGGCCATTCCTAGGGACTCCAAATCTCCATGTAAACACCACCCTAGAATTTCCACCTTGGCTTTTGGGAACCTTAACAATACAAACAGCCCGTTTGCCCTGTTAAGAAATAAATCTCAATAAATGATTTCCAATATAACACAGTCCTTGCCAGGAAAGGAAACATTTACACTGCTGCTTGTGCATAATATAGGTTAATATTTCAGGATGCATTAAATGTGTAAATGTTTAGAGTGTGGTGAAGTTCCGGTTGTGAGTCAGGGCACTCTCCAAAAAAGACCAGATGCTGAAGGGAAGTGGGTATTTTTAGACTTGGACCCAACCCGACACTACCCGTAAGTACTTCACGCTAGCAGCCACAGTGCACAAAGCAGGAAAATAACAGGCTGGTTTCAAACAGACGCTCCCAAACCCTTAAGGCAAGCTGATGACTTCAAGATGGGCTGGCTGCTTTGTGGCTTCTTTGGAGACAGTCAAAATTAGGATGGGATTTGGGGCATGACAAAGCACCAAACCTGCCTGACATGTGTCTAAACAACTGAAGAATGGAGATGGGTCAGACCAGTCACGAGCTGAAATCCCAGACACATGCAGGAGACTGGCATGTTCAGCTGGCCTTTGGAAGATGCAGAAAAGAGGAAGACAAGCTGTGGGAAGAGATGAGAATGCTGATGGGTGATAGATTTTAAATAAACATGAGGCTGAGTCAGATGAAATCGCTCATATTTGATGTTTCCTGGCCAAAAAATAAGACACTTTCTACCCCATGGACTGTAGGCCACCAGGATCCTCTGTCCATGGGATTCTCTGGGCAAGAATACTGGAGTGGGTTGCCATGCCCTCCTCCAGGGGATCTTCCCAACCCAGGAAGGGAACCCAGGTCTCCTGCACTGCAGGCAGAATCTTTACCATCTGAGCCACCAGGGAAGCCCAATCTGATAACAGAGGTATATTAACATGTATTGCTACCTATTAATGTAATATAAGAACCACACATCCCAGTCAGTATTCACCGCTATGTCAGGGTGGAGTGGCAGACCCGTAACTGTCCACAATGTTAGGCCATGGTCCTCAGCACAGAACACTAGCCACATAAACTTAGAGTTCATGTGCTGAAGTGAAAGGACCCAAATATTTTGTCAAGATGATAGAAAAAGAAAATACAAAAACAAGGAAACAGAAAGGATATGCTGTATTATGAATCCTTGTTGTTGTTGCTGTTTTAGTCACTAAGTCATGTTTGACTCTTGCGACCCCACAGACTGCAGCCCACCAGGCTCCCCAGTCCATGGGATTTCCCAGGCAAGAATACCAGAGTGGGCTGTCATTTCCTTCTCCAAATATGAATCCTTAAATCGCCCCCCAAATTCGTATGCTAAAATCCTAACCCCCATAGAAGACAGTATTAGGAGGTGGGGCCTTTGAGAGGTTCTTAGGTCATGAAGATGGAGCCCTCATGAATGGGGTTCTTCTAAGTCACTCAGTCATATCCGACTCTTTGCGACCCCATGGACTGTAGCCCACCAGGCTCCTCTGTCCACGGGATTCTCCAGGCAAGAATACTGGAGTGGGTTGACATGCCTTCCTCCATAGGATCTTCCCAACCCAGGGACTGAACCTGTGTCTCTTATGTCTCCTGCATTGGCAGTTGGGTTCTTTACCACTATCACCACCGGGAAGCCCTGAACAGGATTAGTGCCCTTATCAAAGAGGTTTTAGAGAGATCCTTAGCCCCTTCCACCCCCAGGGACACAGCACAGAGGTGTTGGCTTTGAACCAGAAGATGACCCTCACCAGAAAGTGACCACCTTGGCACCTTGATCTTGGACTTCCCAGCCTTCAGAACTGTGAGCAAGAAATTTCTGCTGTTTAAAATCACCCAGTCAGTGTATTTTGCTACAGCAACCCACACAGACTAAGACAGGATAGGAGTACTCTTACGGGGAAAGACCAAGTAAAACTCCAAAAAAGCTGACTGAGCCTGACAACTTACGCAGTCGCTATCACTAATGTCCTGGCACATTAGCCAGAGAGCAGGAGGCCCACAGCATTGTGGATAAGCCCCACCCCTGCAGCCATACCGCCTGGGTCTGGGTCCTGGTTGCGCTCCTCACAAGCTGTAGTGGGTTGGATGGTGGCTTCCAAGAGATACGACCGTGTCTTAACTCCCAGAAGCTGTGACTACCACACCTTGCATGAAAAAAAGTTGGATCCTCAGAGGAACCTATCCTGGATTATCCACAGCATCCTAAACCCAGTGGCAAGCGTCCTTCCAGGAGACAGACGCAGAGAGGAGGAGATGCCACCCAGGAAGAGGAGGGAGCAATGTGGCCACAGGGGAGAGATCAGAGTGAAACGGCCACAAGCCAAGGAATGCTGGGGCCGCCAGAAGCTTGAAGAGGCCAGGAAGGAATTCTCTCAAAAGTCCAGCCCTATGAACACCCTGATTTCAGACTTCAGGCCTCCAGAACTGTGAGAGCTTAGACTTCTGTTGTTTTCACCCACCAAGTTTGCAGTCATTTGTGACAGTGGCCACAGGAAACTCATACACAAGCCCCCCCCCCCCCCCCCCCCCCGCCAATGCTCTTGTCTGTAAAATGGGATAGCAGCTTCATGAGAAGATGCAGGTAAGAGTGTAACATGACAGCTGGCATGCACTAAGTACTCTGTACAAGTATGATGTAACTGGCAAAACACAGCAGGGACAGAGGAGCACATCAGATCCAGTGAAATGAAGAAAACTGCCTACCCACATGTGTATCTAGTGCTTAAAAGATGTGACCCAAGGACTTTCCTGGTGGTCCAGTGGTTAAGACTCTGCAGTTCCAAAGTAAGGGGTGTGGGTTCAATCCCTGTTCAGGGAACTAAGATCCCTCATGCCACGGGGCACGGCCACAAAATTTTAAAAAACTGTTTGACACCTCCAAGTGTGAAACGTGAGCCATTACTGGAGAAGATCAGACCCCCTTACTCTGGCTCCAGTCTCAAGTCACAACTGGGAGCTAAGAACTCTTACCTAATAACCCTCAGATAACCGCCAGCAAAACCTGCTCTGGTTAAAAATGTGTATCTATATATCTATGTGAAAGTATTCTGGAGAAGTCCATTTACTGACAGAACTGCATATCATACACAATTTAAGCGATTGGGAATCTGGCATTTTGAGCTTGTTCATCCACTGGAAAAAGTATCTTTAAAAAAGATAGTTTTACAAAAAACAGGACGCAAGGGAAGAAAATGGTTATTAAAAATGCTTAAGAACCTTCCTGAACTTCAAATAGGCTCTTCACAACAATAATACTGATGATTTAAGAGAAAAATGAATCAAGACTCTATTGATTAGATGTTCCTTAAATTATATGTCGGTTTTCAAACGTGAGGCAGTATGCAAAGCACGTTAGAGGTAAAATGTTTGAGAAACCACCCAAGACGTTTAAAGAATTGGGGATGTAGCTGCAGCTCAAGCACCAGGAGTGAACAACCTGGGGAAGAGGGAGCAGAAAGGGGGAAACCCAGAACCCTCCAGACCATCTGTGATCCCAGCCAGGGACACCTAACCCCGGGCCCTGACAGCGGCGGTGACATCTACTTCCTGCTGAGGTGGCCCGGAACTGCCCACATCCCGGTGTTGGCTCTGTGCCAGTAACCCCAACATCATTCATTCCAGAAGCATTTGCTGAACACCTACTCAGTGCCCGGAGCCGCAGCACACGGTCTAATGCAGCCAAAGATGTAAAAACAGGCCATTTGGATTCAAGGGGTTGAGACTCTTGACACGAAGGAATCAAGTGGGGGGCTGGGGTGAGGGTGTACTGTGAATCCCTATGGGGACAGCACAGTGCACAGCCCAGGGAGGTCAGCAGTGCTTCCTGGAGGAAAGGAGATCTGAGATCTGAAGGGCGAGCCAGCATTCACCAGATGCAGAAGACACAGGGGAAGAAAGACATTCATAAAGGTGGTGGCCGAGCAGCACGTTCAGTGACCAGAAGGACAGGGTGCCTCAGAGACGCTTTCAGGTCTCCCCGTGGGCCACTGCTCAGCATTTGGCAGCCGCCGGATTCCACTTCCTACAGCCCCTGGCTCTGCTCACCCAGTGCCTCCGGGGTCTCTTGAGTTCCTGAGTAAGAGGCTCCATAAATGGCTTCCCTGGTGGCTCAGACAGTAATGAATCCACCTGCAACGCAGGAGAGCTGGGTTTGACTCCCAGAGGAGGGCATGGCAACCCACTCCAGTATTCTTGCCTGGAAAATTCCATGGACAGAGGAGCCTGGTGGGCTACAGTCCATGAGGTCGCAAGGAGTCGGACATGACTGAGTGACTAACACTACTCCTTACTTACTCCCCTTACCCTAGAATGCCACAGGTCCACCCCAGGCCTCACTATGGGGAAGACACCTTGCAGGGAGCCCTTGGAAGATATGATGTTCAGGGTCATATGGAAAGCTTTCAGTATCCAGGGCACATCCTCTCCCCAGCCGCCTGGCCCTCTCTATGTGACTGAGCACCTCCCCAGCCCTGCACACCTTTCTCCTCACTCAGAGTTGGGCCAGTGGGCAGGCTCTGTCCACCCCCCACCCCACCCTATGCTGAGCTGGGAGCCTTCCTCTGTCTCTCACCCATCCCACAGCACTGAGAGACAGAGAGAAGGCTGAGTGCATCACCTCCTCTGGAACTGTTGTAGGGAAAGGCTGGAGTCTGGGGATAGTCCCTCCCCCTTCAGTCCTCACAGTGGGGTGGGACCATGTCCTTACTGACCCTGGAAACAGTCTTGGAGGGGCCAGGAGTGTCCCGGTGCCAAAGCAACAGCAGCAGCTCTCCCTGGTGGGCCACATCTCCCATGCGGTGCCCAGAGCCCAGCTGACCCCTTTCTGCTATGAGCTGCCCCAGAGCACGGAGCCGCCCTCTTTTGCTCATGGCTGTTCCCCCACGTGTGGCCCAGGGCCTGGCACAAGACGGTGAATGCGCTTAATAAACGCGGTTGAGGAATGCAGGCAGACCTGTGCGCTGGCCCATTCACCGCTGCCTTGAAGCTCACCTTGAAAGAACGGGATGATGAGCCCCATAAGAGACTCAGCCAGAATGGATTCAGCCAAAGTCACACAGCATGAGAGGCAAACAAGACAAGAACCCAGGGCTCAGGACCCGCCCCCCTACCCTACCAGCCTCACTTATCCTATAGCCCAGCCGGCTCTCCATACAGCACCATTCTTTACCCGTATCAGTCAGAGGACCCAGCAGGGCACATAATGAGAGAAGAGAGGAGGAGCAAGAAAGGAAATCAGGGGAAAAAAAAAAATCACTCTCAGCCCGCAAGACATAGGCCACCACGCTTAAGAATTACAGATTCAATTTTAAGATATTGTCTTCCCCCTTTTCTCCTTCCACAAAGTGGTACATGGCCCATTTATATATTTAATTAGAATGGATTAAAATTAATAACATCTTGAGTGGTTCCTGACCCTTCTGGAGATAATGGGAGACACCTGGGGTGATGTGCAACCAGGAAGAAGAACCGCTGACCTCATCAACAGAGCCTGCACTTTCTCATGTGCGTGTAATCAGCACAGCCCCTAATCACCCTCTGTATATTTTTTTTAACTAAGACAGGTATCTTTATGATGTGGAATCGCGTCCTGTCCCTTGGGCTGCGGGGCCAAAGGCATGCCCTTGGCAGGCAGACTTGCTGAAATCTGTCCTGTCTATGACTGCCGACCGATACATCACTCGCAGATATTTTAAGGTTTTCTTTTCCTTTTTAACATATTTTTACTGTATTATTTTTATTGTATCTCCATGGGTAGCTCAAACAGTAAAGAATCTGCCTGCAATGTGGGAGACCTGGGGTTCAACCCCTAGGTCAGGAAGATCCCCTGGAGAAGGAAATGGCAACCCACTCCAGTATGCTTGCCTAGAGAATCCCATGGACAGAGGAGTGTGGCAGGCTACAGTCCATAGGGTCACAAAGAGACATGACTGAGCAACTAACACTTTCACACTTTCATAGGTACAAATAAAACATTTCTGAGCACTTACTGTGTGCCAAGGAATGTGCTAAGAACACTCACATCCATTAACTTGTCCATTCTTTATGACAACCCCATCAGACCAGAGTGGGGACAGACACGTGATAACTCTCTCCCATTTGACAGTTGAGGGAACCAAGGTGAAAGATGGCATGGGAGTGAGATTCTGGACCAAAACCCAGTCCCTGGAGGTCGAGACCACTCAAGACTTTGTTACTAAGCACACGTGAACCTCCCGCTTTGATCTGCCTCTCGTGGGGTGACTAATGTTCACAGATAGGCCTCTACTCTCAGCCCAGCAGCCTGCGGGCATCCACAGTGGGGTGGTAGGGGCCCCTTCGCCAGTCTGAACTTTCTCAGACCCAAGGAAGGAAGGGCTCAAACCATGATCAGTGAGCAGGAGAGCCAGAGGAAGCCACACCCATCCTTCATGGAAAGGGGGAAGTCAGGGAGTGAAGACCCCAGCCCGCCAGGACCCTTCCTCCTGGGCTCCAAAGCAGGGCACTTCAGGAAGGCCTTGTGGGAGGGGAGGCCCAAGGACATCAGCCAGCAGTGCTGGGCTCGAGTCCTGCTCTGCCATTTACTGTGCAGAACAGATATGTGACTTCAGATGAGCCACTGGGGGACACCGAGTATCAGCTTCGCCACCTGGACAATGAGCAGGCTAATCGGAGCCTTGATAGTAACAGCAGATCCATCCTCTGGTGGGGGCCTAACAAGATAGTCACTGCTCTGGGATGAAGAAATAGGTTCACAGTCACACAGTCACCCCAAGACACCCAATCTGTTTCCAGGACACCTCCTGTCTTCTCACAACGCAGGGACTCCAGGCTTCCAGGCCCACAGTGAGGATAAGGAATAGTCATTGAGGAAGGAAAGCATTTGCTTATCTTCTCTGGGGTCACCCCATATTTCAGAGGCCAGGACCATCCCCTCCCCAACACATTCCCACGACCATATAGACAGGTTCCGCCTCCCCGCCAAGCATCTCTCTCCTCCCTGCCATCCCCTGGGTAACACACAGGGCACAGCACAATGTGGATTCTGCTTGTGACCGGGTGGCATTGCTGGGTCAAATTAGGTCAGGCCAGATCAGCAGCACTGGAGCTGTTACGGCATTAGGTAATCAACTCAAGGCTGGTTCCGCCCGGAGCCATTTAATTTTGGGGAGGCAAGATTTAGCTGACTTGAAAGAAGGGGGAAGCAAGCTTGCAGAAAGAGATTGATTTCAGCGAAACACAAATTCATACTAAGTGCCTTAACACTTCGGAATCAATTAAAATGAGATGGAGGAAAAGGCACAGAGAAATGGAGGAAGACAGCAGGCCCGAGTGGGGAAAAGGAGGGCGGGAGGAGGCAGGTTTGCTGAGGAGCAGGGCAGAAGAGCCCCAGTCCAAGGAGACGCCCTCGGGCCGGAGGGGAATTCTGGGGCCCTGAGACATGTCCTTTTCTAGGCCCAGGGACTGGTGAGAGGCAGACCCAGCACATGGGTCAGCAGTTCTCAAAACACAGTGAAGCTCAGAATCAGCTTTGAGGGAATAAAGTGAGAAGTGATGCACGTAAAGTCCTGGAGCCACTTCCTGAGGGTCTGATTCATTCCATCTGTGGAGCAGCTGGGAATCCACCTGTCTAAACCATCCCTAGACTCTGCTGCAGGTGGTCCGGGATCACACTTTGAAAAGTGAAGACTAGATGACAGAGTTCATGGTAGTCATTTATCCTTTATCCCGCCTCTGGTCACCATGGTAACAGCCATGGGCATCATTCATTTCTCCCCATGGCTGCAGGAAGCCTGGACACTCACAGTGAGAAGACCCTTGCAGTAGTCCCTCTGGAAAAGATGAGGCCTTTTGGAGATAGGCTGAAGAGGGGGAATTAACAGAACTTGGACAGTGTGGGTGGTGGGAGAGAGAGAAAGGGAATGGTCCTCAAAATCCCTCCGGTGGATACTTCCCAGGAGGGCTAGATATGACTTAAAACAGGGCTGGACCACTCTGGCAGTTTTTAACAAAAATAAATATATTCTTACCATACAAGCCAGCAATCGTGCTCCTCGGTATTTACCCAAGGAGCTGGAAAGCATGTCTACACAAAAACCTGCACATGGATACTTATGGCAGTGTGATTCAAGACGGACAAAACGTGGATGCGACCAAGACATCCTTCAGTAGGTGAACGGATCAACAAGCTGTGGTACATCCAGATGATGAAATAGATTCAGTGCTGAACAGAGAAATGAGCGACGGAAATGCATATTGCCAGGGAACCTTAAATGCATACTGCCAAATAAAGGAAGTCAATATGAAAAGACCAGAGACCCTGTGATTCCAACTACATGACATTCTGGAAAAGACAAAACTATGGGGACACTAGAAAGATCAGTGTTTGTAATGGGTTGGGTGGGAAGGGAAAGATGAACAGGCAGAGCGCAGAGGATGTTTAGGGCAGTAAAATGATTCTGTCTCTTAACTGAAAGGGTGGATACATGTCATTATACAGTTGTCAAAATCCACAGAATATACAACACTAAGAGCAAACTGTAACGGAACTGGACTTTGGGAGATAGTGTGTCAAAATAGGTTCATCGACTGTTAACAAACGGACCTCTCTGTGGGGGATGCTGATAGTCGGGGGTGCACGTTGCACATATGTCAAGGCAGGAGGTACATGGGAAACCTCTGTACTTTCCACTTGGTTGTGCTATGAACTGAAAACACTCAAAGAGGGGGGGAAAAAAGCTGGAGATTGCCTCCAGTTCCATGAAACACGGGATGTGCTAGGAAGGCAGAGTGGTGAAATGGGGTGGGGACTAAAGCCACTGGGGACACAGCAGGAGGAAACCCAGGCTGCTGGCCAGGTGCCAGCTCCTTAGTGGACAAGTGAAGTCAGGCGTTGGGGGAGAGGCTGCAAAATCAGAACCGCTCGTGCAGGCCCCTTTCCTCCCACCCTTCCCACTGGAGCAGATGACAGTGCAAACAGCAGCAAGATCTCAACGAAAATGCAGTCTCTCCATGCTGTCTGAAATTCTCAGAGATCCCTTAACCTCCCCCCGCCCCAAAGAAAACAGTTCAGACAGCTGCATAAACTAGCGAGCTGAACAGGGAGCCTCAGTACCATGATCCTCTGGGCGAGGAGGCCACCGAATGCCCCTCAATACAGACTCTCCCTGCCTGCTCCTAATAAGGGTGCCTCTCCTTCACGAGAGTCCTATAAAAGGCATAAATATTCCTCAAGGAACTGAGAGAGCTCCTAACAGTCTTTAATAGCTATCATAAAGTGAAGAATAAAATGTGTGAGAGGAGATTGGTCAGGATAATAGTGCAAGGGATATGAGAGCAGTGAATTTTCCACCCCTCCCCCAGCTGAGCTTTACTGCAGAAAGATACTGCCTGGAGTCAGGAGCATGGCCTGAGCAGAGAAACCATGGAGGGGACACCCAGTGTCTGGTCAGAGAACCCTGGACAGTTGAGCTGAGAGAGCTGAGGGCCATGACCAGAAGAGGCTTGTTTCAGGCAAACAGCAGACTCCAATCTGGAGCCACCATAATTCTCTGTGGCCTGGATGAGTTGAGCCTTAGGCATTTGCATTGCTCATTTGTTTCCTGAGTGATTAGGATAAAGACCAGTCTATATTAAATAAGCCCACCACTGAAACAATGTGCCAAGGATACACAGAGGCCCCCGAACCCTATGGGGGCCGGAGACTAATCCGTCCACCAGGCTTGCAGCCTGAGCCCTGCCCAGAAACCAAAGACTCTGGGACGTGTCAACAGGCCAAGTATCAAAGGCAGGATACCATGCTGAGAATCTGCAGACCGGGGAAACATGAGTGTGCTCCAGGGGAGCATTTGCCAGAATGGGTGCTATAATGGGCCTGCAGTGAACACATCGGGGCCATGGCACATGGGGGGATGACCCAGTTGGCAGGAGAACCCACAGCTAACAGACAGCAAAGCCCCTAGCTGGTGTGTTGGCATGCAACAGGGTTCAATCGACAGTAGCCCTTGGCAGATACAGCACTTAATGTCTACAGAGATGCTCCACCTGCCAAGAACTGCTGTCGATTAAACCCCTACAGCATGCCAGGACACGAGCTGGGGCTTTGCATGTATAATCGCAGTCAGTCCTCACAGCGCTGAACTTGAGTCTAACCACACTGACCCACGGGTACACACAAGACCTAAGGTTGATGAAATAACATCCAGGCAAGACAGTCTGGATTCGGGCACTTGTTTCTGCTCCTCACCATGGTCTAGAGCCTACTGACCTCCCAATACTTATGCTTCACCCTATGGTCTACTTCCTCCTGTGCCTTGACGCCAACGGAATGGCTTCTCATATCTGACCCCTGGGATCTTCAGGACACAAGGCTCTCTGCTTCTCAGTCTCACCCCACCCATGTGACCTAGCTCTCATTCAGGGATCCCTATCCCAGGGTTTTCCTGACTCTCTGGGGTCTCAGCCCAGCCCATCCTGCTTGCAATGATGTGCCGTCTAAGAAAACACATCACCCTCTGCCAGGCTGACTAAGCAAAGCTGTAGGAGGCTTCACTGCCGCAAGTCAACTGGCAAAACTTTGGCTGACATCTCACTGCAAAGAAGTCATATCCTAAAAGAGACTGGGTGTGGGCAAGGAAAGAAGAGGAAAGCTTGTCAGGTTTTTCTCTCTGGCCAGATGGGGGACACCTCACAGTGCTTAGCATGTGAGTAGGTGCATGCCAAGTCACTTCAGTCGTATCTAACTCTGCGACCCTATGGACTGTAGCCTGCCAGGCTTCTCTGTCCAGAGGATTCTCCAGGCAAGAATACTGGAGTGGGTTGCCATGCCCTCCTCCAGGGGATTTTCCCGATTCAGGAACTGAACCTGTGTCTCTTACATCTCCTGCACTGGCGGGCAGGTTCTCTACCACCAGCACTACCCCTGACGGTGCTCAAAACAGATAACCTAAGATTTTTATGTGATCCAATGTCATCCTGAATAAATTCAGCAGCAGACAAGACACGAAAAATAAATCAAACACAGAAGGACTGGAATAGAAACACAAAGTCATCAGTATCCCTAGATGATGATCTTCATGGAAAACCTGAAAGAATCTATAATTATTAGAATTAATAGAAAACTAAGAAAACTAGCAAAATCATTGGACCTAAGAGCAATAGACAAAAATAAATTATATTTACTCTACTATCAAGTACATATAAATGAAATTTTATAAGATTCCATTTATAATAGCAACAAAACACATAAAGGACTTAGGCACCTCTAACAAAAGATACTCAAGACCTCTGTGGGAGAGATTAAAAAGATTTATTGAAAGACATTGAAGAATACCTAAACACATAAAGAAATAGACGGAGTTCATGGGCAGAAAAATTCAATATCATAAAAATATCAAGTTCAGAAGAATTGGCCTATGGATTCTATGCGATTCTAATAAATATTCCCAACAAGGTTTTTAGTGCAACTTGACAAGTTGATTTATAAATAAATGAATAAACACATATGCACCTACCTCAAAACTCACATAATTTTCAACTTGCTCAAAAGAAGACAAATGTAAATTAAAACTACATGGAGATACCAACTCTCACCCAACATTTTTCTGAAAAAAATACTTCCATACACTTGGTGAGAACTCAAAATGATATTAATACCACAGGGGGAAATCTTACAGAAGTAAGATTGATAAAGTTAAATAGGGACCATGCAATCACCAACCTGAGAACCCATGTTGTACGGTTCATGCACATGTCTGTCTGTCTGTTACATAAGTGCATATTCCCTATCTCTGTCCACTCTAACAGTCCAGAAACAATGACTAAGTTACTAGCAACAAAGCCTAATGCAGAGACTAGTTTTTCTGAATAGCATTTTGCACTAATATAAACCAGGACTTTTGGACAAATGGCTAATTCTAGGTCTGGAGTTGAAAATGTCCAAGATGAGCCTGGAATATTTTGTAATTTCTGATTTCAGAAAAGCAAACAAAATAACTGGGTTAGGTAAAAAACAAATTGCAGGATCCAACTTGAAGCAGCTCCCATGGCCACAGATGGGGCAATTTGGACATCAGTGAGAATAATAACTATAAGGGAAAAAGCATGAACATTTAACCCAAGAATATGTTTTTCAAAACTTTTTATTTTGTATTTGGGTATAGTAGATTAACAATGTTGTGACAGTTTCTAACCCAAGAACTTGTAATACTTTTTAAAATGTATTTGTTACCTTTGGAGGAAGCCATTTCAAAAACTGGTGAAGAGAGAATTAACTGACATTGCTCAGTGTGGATAACTGATTCTTGCCTAACTTGTCCCATTTTCCTTCATAAAATGTACCTCCAAGTAATTAACAGTTAGAGGAAATTATCTCTATAAAATAATTCCAGCCTGATAAGGAGGAAGGAATGATAGAATTCGAATGCTGCCATTTTGTAATCCCTAGCGAACTAATGGGTTTAAGCATGATGATCCATGGTCACTATTAGCACAAGACAGAAACAATTATACACTGCACATCCCCTGCTGGAAGTGCATACTTTCTAAAACCTATCAAGTAGTCTGGCCTCTCCCCCTCCCCAAAATGAACTTGAATCTGATCAAGTCTCTTTTCTATTTTCAAGAAACACATGCAAGAGAGGCAACATCTCAAATGACACTGAGGTACTATAACAGCAAAGCCCTGACCATGACAAACTCTTGGAATGGACTTTACCCGAACTTGATTCAAACAGTTTTCAAAAATATGGAAGAGTTTGGGAAATCAGCTTTGTTAACAGGGTACATGAGGACATCCACTTTTAGATCATATTTTATGCATATTTTAATGAGTTCTTAAATAGGCAAACAGCAACAAAAATAGTCAAGGTACCACAGAAGCCAAAGGGAGGGGAAACTGCCTCATCAGTCACCAAGAATTATTAAATGGATAAGGTGGTATTGGTGCAGTGACTAAAGGAGCAAAGCAGAGAGTCAAAAAATAGATCCAATATCTATACACATAACTGTTTTTAAGAAGCTGATTTTTCAAGTAAGTAGGAGACAGTAGGACTCTTTCATTGGTGCTAGGACAGCTGAATTGATTATCCACATGTAAAATAAACCATTCAAGAAAAAAAGAATAGAGTGATCACTTTACACTAAAATTAAAAACTTCAGGTGTCAAAAGACACTCGAAAGAAGGTAAGACAATAGCTCAAGCAGGGAAAGACATCTGCCAGATATATATGAGGTCAAATAATTAGAATCCAGAATATATTGATGTATTTAAGTCCTAAAAAATCAATGAGAAAGAAACACACCATCCAACTTAAAACTATGGTAAAGACTTGAATGGGTATCTTCAAAAAAGGGAACTAGAATAGCTAATGAACTTTTGAAAAGATACCTCATTATGTAATCAAGAAAATTTAAGTTGAAAACAAGATGGAAAGTATTTTCACACCCAATTAAAGAATCTGACAATATAAAGTGCCAGAGAAGATATACATTAATGGGACTTAATCCTCTCTCTCTAGTGTATAAGATTTAACTCAAACACTTTAGAAAGCAATTTGGCGTCAGCTAGTACAGTTTAGTTTGAGTTTTACATATGGCCTGGTAATTTTATTCTTAGGTATATACTGCATGTGCACCCAGATATGGTTACAAGACTGTTTAGAGCACTTGTTTTTCTAGAAAAGATGAGAAACACCACATTCATTAAAAGGAAAATGGAGAAATAAATTGTGGTACGGTTCCACGAGGGGCTAGAAAACAACAGTGAAAATTAACAAAGGATCTGTACACAGATCTAATGGCAAGAGAGAAAAAGCAAGTTGCATAAGGATATCTAACAGCATGATAGAATTTTTATAGACTTAAACCAAAAAATAAGGCATGGTAATATATTGTTCCAGAGTATATACATGCATGGTAACCATCTAAAGAAAGGCAGGAGCATGACACATACAAGACCCAGCAAAGAGCTTATGTTTGTGAGAGGGAGGCCGAGCATCAGTGCTGTTGGTCTTGCATGGTTTTTTTACATCAAATTTTGGATTCATAGATATTCATTATTACATTTCACAATTTTCATACTTAACATATTTATTTTTGAAGCTAAGAAATGGTCTGGATTGAATGGCAAGGCCAACTCACTCAGGACTGACATGTGTCTGGTTTCTGCATGCAAGACCCAGACTCTGCTCTGGGAGGAGATAAAGATGCTGTTCCCAGGACTGACAGCGCAGCCGGAAGGGCCAGCATACCAAGTGGATCTTGCCAAGACAAACAGATGTTGCCAAAGATGCGAGGTTAAGAAGGAAGAATTTTTTCTGGGCTGGAAGCAATGTCTAAAGTTAAGTTTTCATTCATTCCAGAGATGCTGCACCATCTTTGAGAAGAAAACAATGGAATCTCTCCTCCTGGCAGCCAAGGCCTGTTTGCAGCTGGATGGCCTATATCAGATGTGTGAGCCCCGTCTGTTCCCACAGACCCTCTGTACTACCTGCTTCAAAGGTCAGTGCCCCCAGCTATGCAAGACCTCAAGGGAATGACTGAGGGACTTCCAGTCTCCAATGCCAAGGGTATTTTTGACACCGAAACCACCCCGAGCATCCTTCTGAGTGCTGTAGCTATGAGATAAGCAAGAAAAGTGTTGGCCCTTCAGCACACCTAGTGGGAAAGCAATATGTGGAGGAGGAGGTGCCTACAGGGGAGACAGGCTGTCACAGTGAGACCTGAAAATGTAGTTCAGGGAAACTCCCAGATGGTGCAGTAGTAAAGGATTTGTCTTCCAACGCAGGAGACGCAAGAGACAAGAGTTCAATTCCTGGGTTAGAAAGAGCCCCTGGAGGAGGAAATGGCAGCCCACTCCAGTATTCTTGCCCGGAAAATTCCATGGACAGAGGAGCCTGGTGGGCTACAGCGCAAGGGTCGCAAAAGAGTCGGGACACGACTGAGCACACACCAGAGCACATGCTACACTGGTTCAGCTACACTGCTGAACCAGACGGTTTTCGACTCTCAAAACAAGAGTGATGCCCAGAACATTTTCTCTCTGGCTCCTCCAAGTTTTCTTATGATTTCTTGCAAAATAAAAAGAAATCAATCATCCTTAAGTCTCCAATGTCTGCGATGATGTCAGGTGAAAGAATGACGATGAGAAGGCTTTTCACAAATCTGGAAGAAGGATGGACCCAGAGCCAAGTCTGCACATGTCAGCAGGCCTCCTCCAGTTCCCAGCCACTTGACGTTCTGCGATGGATTCATTTATTTTGTTCTCAGACAACCCGGCCAATGAACTCAGGAAGAAGTTGGTGTAATTTTGTGTGTGTTGAAGCCCATTTCTTTCTCCTGGCTGGGTCCCTTCTGGGGCTGGCTGGGGATACCAGAACCCCTTTTAAGGGGGGAAGAAAGAGGAGAAGGGAGGAGACATAGCTGGGCCTCTGGCAGCCAGATGCCCAGGACCAGGGGGGCAAAGGTCATTGCCACCATAACTGAGGCCCAGCCAGTGGCCAAGGATCCAGGAGGCAGGTGAGATCATGAGAATTTGAGGAAGCATGCTATCAACAGCTACATCTGATAAGACTACAGAAGCCTCAACAGTCTCAAGAGTTGGAATCACAGGGAAGCTCTAAAGATGGAGTGTGCAGATGAGAATAAAACAGGACAATTCACTGAAAATGTGTACGAGGGGCAGCCATGGCCCCAGCCCCTCCCCATGCAGTCAGCTGTTTGCCCTCTCCACCGTCCAGCTGAAGGCTCTGCTAGTACTGCTTACTGGAGATAATGAGTCACAGGGGCTCAGGACTTAGTCGACAGGGACAACTTGGGGATGAGGACAGGCATACTCTGAAAACAGGAAGACTGAGAAGAAGTTGACATCCAGAGCAGGGAGACCAGGACCACCCAGCCCAGCCTGACTCCCCAGGAGAAAATTCTTCCCTGAGCAAAGCAACCAGTCTAAGAGATGAGACCCATAGCACTGACATTTGGGCTCCTGGGGAATGAGTGACAGCGGGTAGGGTGTAGGACAGGGGGAGAAACAAAGGCATTTCCAGGTCTAAGCTCCATGTCTAGACAGCCAAGCCCTGGCTGACACGCCTGGCCCCCCACAGGTCTAAGCTCCACGTCTAGACAGCCAGCCCCAGCTGACACGCCTGGCCCCGCACATTTACCTTCCTGACCAGTCGTCTGACCTTTCCCTCAAACAAGTGTAGACAACCAAGAATCGCCAAGCATTTGAGGGAAGTCTCTGCTCACAAATAATAAATAAGCGAACAAAGAGATACAAGAAGGAAAAACAATCACAGTTGTAATATCCTTCGAGAGATAAGAAAATACTACATCCATAAAATAGCAATTGTACTTTGTTTAAAAAATAATAACAAGAATAAATAAAACTTGTCAAATACAACCAAAACTGGAAGAGGAAAAGTAAAAAAATGCTAGACAATCAATCCACAGAAACAATATTTGAGTGCTAGGCATTCTAGAAAGAAAAGAAAAACAGAAAAGTATCAAAGAAACAAAAGAATGTCCCCAAAGGACATGTATTTCCAGATTGAAAGGATCCTTGGAAAGCTGAGCTCAGTGACAGCACAGAGATCAGTACAAAGGAACATCATTGTGAAATACCCCAACACTACTGGGAGAGAGAGAAAATACTGAAAGTTTCCAGAAAGATACAGCAGGTCACAGACAAATATACTGTCTATGTCATCAACAGCAATATTGGAACCCAGAAGATAATTCAAAACTGGGGACAAAACTAGATACTTGCAACCTAGGACACTATACCCAGCTAATGAGCAATCTAGTGCTCAGGAAGGAAAATAGGTCTTCCTGAGTGACAGATTTTATTTTCTTGGGTTCCAAAATTTTATTTTCTATAGTGTTCCAAAATCACTGCAGATGGTGACTGTAGCCATGAAATTAAAAGACACTTGCTCCTTGGAAGAAAAGCTATGACAAATCTAGACAGTGTATTAAAAAGCAGAGACGTCAGTTTGCCAACAAAGGTCCATATAGTCAAAGCTACTGTTTTTCCAGTAGTCGTGTACAGATATATGAGTTGGACCATCAGGAAGGCTGAGCATTGAAGAACTGATGCTTTTCAACTGTGGTGCTGGAGAAGACTCTTGAGAGTCCTTTGGATAGCAAGAAGATCAAATCAGTCAATCCTAAAGGAAATCAGTTCTGAATGAATATTCATTGGAAGGACTGATCCTGAAGCTGAAGCTCCAATATTTTGGCCAGGTAATGCGAAGAGCCAACTCATTAGAAAAGACCCTGATGCTGGCAAAGATTGAGTCAGGAAAAGAAGGGGGTGACAGAGGATGAGATGGTTGGGTGGCATCACCAATTCAATGGACATGAATTTGAGCAAACTCCTGGAGACAGTGAAGGACAGGGAAGCCTGGTGTGCTGCAGTCCACGGGGTGGCAAAGAGTCAGAAACGGCTGAGTGAGGACAACAATGAGACCTGCGCAGTCTTCAAAATTAATCATCATGCACTTTGAGAGGAAGTCACCTATCCAGCGAGGAAGTGATCAAAACTGGAGAGGAGGGTGGGATCCAAGAAGCAGAAGATGGGGCACAGGAAATGGAGAGGAGAAGCGGAGGTCCTCCCAGCCTGAGATGGGTGTGGCAGGCTCTAGAGCCGAGGAGAGCGTACCCAGCAGGCTCACCTTCCAGAAGGCACAGCCAGCCTGGGATGCACAGGAGCCAGGCAAGTGCACATACAATCTGGACAAAACACACAGCTGCAGAGGAAGGCCAACAGGATCAAAAGACAGCACATGGCCCACTGTGAATAATATTTCCATGATCACAAAAACAGTTTATTGAACCAAAATGGACAATAATTATGTTAGGAGAATTGGAGGAGGGGAATATGCATGTGGAAGGGTGTGGGATAGTGGGAGAAGGCAGAAGAGGGCTGAACCCTCATCTTCCATGGCAGGAAGCCCCCTGCTGCTGCTGCTGCTAAGTTGCTTCAGTCGTGTCCGACTCAGTGCGACCCCATAGACGGCAGCCCACTAGGCTCCTCTGTCCCTGGGATTCTCCAAGCAAGAACACTGGAGTGGGTTGCCATTTCCTTCTCCGATGCATGAAAGTGAAAAGTGAAAGTGAAGTCACTCAGTCGTATCCAACTCTTAGCGACCCCATGGACTGCAGCCCACCATGCTCCTCCGTCCATGGGATTTTCCAGGCAAGAGTACAGGAGTGGGGTGCCATTGCCTTCTCCGAGGAAGCCCCCAGATCACACCTAATATGGCACACATGAAAAATAAAGCACAGGTGTGGTCTTTAGAAATGTAAAGGTGAACACAGACAGAAGCAGCTAAGAGCTGAAAGTGCTGCCTCCAGGGAACAGGAAGCAGGTGAGAAGGAACTGGTTGGAGACCTGCTGTTTTTTTTTACTAAGAGTCTAGTAGATCTGACATTTTAATCTATTCCTGTGACAGAGTTAAAATATTCATATTTAAGTTTTACACAGACACTTCTATCCACCCACACACACATATACCCCTTACCCCTACATACACACAAATCTCACCCCTACACACACACATCCTTGACCCCTACACACACATCCTTGACCCCTACACACACACCCCCTCACCCCTACACACACACCCCTCACCCCTGCACACACACGCACACACAGAGCCCTACACACACCTCTTACACCCATTAAGAGCCTGTGAACATCACAGGGCAATCTGAGAAGTGGAGAATGAAGCCCACGGGCACTGACAGGACAGAAGCTGGGTCAAGTTCAACCTGAACTCACAGTGACCCCTCTTGCCTGCGGTGCACCCAGAGAGTATAGGGGCCCACGTGAACTCCATTCGGCTTCAGCATCTCATCAGGGGCTGACAAGCACCACCTCGCTTCTCATCATTGTCATTTCTAAATGCTTCTCTCTTAATATCTGAAGGTTTGGGACCATAAAATCCAGCATTCTTTTATAATATAGAACATCAGTCTCGCCCAAGTGGAGTGTGTAAAATCTGGTAATGAGGTACGATAAATCGACTTCCTGTGAAGATTTGGGGTATATAATGCCCATATTTAATTAACATGCCTGAAAGTACACAAAGCCACCTGGTTTCAACCCAGTTCTTGCTCATCCTCATACCGCTCACTCTGCCCAATGGCTGGGGAGTTGGCTCTGCCAGGGAGCCAACCCAGTGAAGACCCCCAGAGCGACTCCCCTCACACACTCTAAGCCCAGGCGGCTAACAGTCCTCAATGCTTGCAGCCTCTGCACCTGGAAACTACGTTCAGGAACTGGCACAACCCACGTCAGGGCTGAGCGGTCTCCTGCTCATCTGGGTGCAGAGATGAGGATGCAGTGAGGGGCAGGAACACCAGAGCCTCCCCAGGGGTGGCTGAGACCCGTCCCGGGCACTCCTGACCCTTCTTCTCTCGCCTCACTCCCTGGTTCTCAGCCTGGGCTCCCTGCATCCCCTTGGTAGGATCTCTTTACCCCTTGATGATGTTTGTTCTTTAATGCACTGTCACACTCTCCACTGCCCATCCCAGGAGTATAACTGATGGAGGGG
>NW_011494869.1:8219263-8223681 GCF_000754665.1 Bison bison bison | reverse complement strand
GATGGAGGGGAGGGTGGCAGTCAGTTAGCCAGGAGGAACTCCTACAGGAGCTGGCCAGGTGAGGGGCGGGGCGGGGTGAAGGGAGGGAGCAGTGGTCCATCTGTCCCTTCTGGTGACCGTCCCAGGCCGCCCACAGCTCTGAGCACTGTGAGGCAAAGAACTTTGATTCAATGAGTGTGCAGAATGCGCTTAATTTTTTAAGTATACTCCAATATCTGCTACTTTGGTCTGGGCCTCTCTGAACCTTCTCCCAATTTTACAGGGGGACCTGGGCTTTTTCTATATCCGTCTATGAGCAAGGATGGGAAGTGGATTCATTCCTGGGGCTCTGCCAGCTGAGAGGGGCATGCAGAGTCTCCTCCAGGGTGACAGAAACTGGGAAAGGCAATGATCCATCCACTGGGTCCAGCAGAGAGGCAGAGCCCCAGCTGTCCAGCTCCAGGTCTCCAGACCTTGTGCAGCCACAGGCAGGGCCTGACTGTCCCATCCCAGGAAGGGCACAGGCTCTGGAGCTACACCTGGCTCTGCGACATCACAGTCACTTACTGTCTCTAACTCAGCGTCTTTTTCCATAAAATGTTTTGGACTTTTTTTTTAATGGAAGACTAAACAGCACTGGAAGGAAGTCTCTAGCTCAGAGCGGGGTGCATGGTTTGCCCCCTTTCATCTGCCCCTCCCTCCCTGGTGGCTCAGATGGTAAAGAATCTGCCTGCAATGCAGGAGACCTGGGTTCAATCCCTGGGTCTGGAAGATCCTCTAGAGAAGGAATGGCTACCCACTCCCATATTCCTGCCTGGAGAATCCCACGGACAGAGGAGCCTGGCGGGCTACAGTCCACATGGTCACAAAGAGGCCAACATGACTGAGCGACTTACACCACTGCTACTGCTCCTCCGTTCCCGAAGGGCACACTCTTAGAAACCTTCTGTGTCGGGAAAGCAGCATCTTCATGAAGAAACATCTTACTTTTGTAAACAGAAGTCACTGTGGGCCAAACTGCTGATGAATTTGGGAGATTGTGACTGTGGTTCTGACACTGACAAGTCACCTGGCCTTGGGCAAGTCACTTCTACCCCAGTCTTAGTTTCCTCGTCTATGAAATGGGGATGCCTGGCTCAATCTCAATGAAGGCCCTTCCGTCTGAACTTGCAAACGTACATCTCCCTTGGGGAAGGTTGCTAGGAATCCACTATCCACTGATCAGTGCACAAAAACTGGATAAACGAGTTTTGAGGCTGTCTTGAAATGAGAACCACTTTGCATTTCCACACATGGATGGTCCAAGAAGTAAACGGACATTGAGAGAAACCAGGACTTTCAAGACGACAACCTAAAGAGGTAGCGAACATGTATGTCTGTGCCTTTAGCAGAGGTCGGTTCATTCATAGTCATAACCAGAACCTGAGAGTAACAGCTGGAAGGCGATGCTGCTCCAGTTCAGCTTAAAGCATCAAGTGAGTTGTGCAGCTCCTCGGTCACTTAGGGCAGAGCCACGCCAGGATGCCAAAGCCCCCTGCCCCGCCCCAGTCTCATGCACCACACTCGCTCTGAAAAACGTTTCAACCCTTTGATCCCAATTTCGAATAATTAAGGCGTATCTGCGGCATCGTCAAACAGCTCAGCGTCTCAAATCAGAAACCACGCTCAGAGGCCTGTTGGGAGTGACGCCAGTGTGGGGGAGGGGGGTGGATAATTAAGGAAATCATGGTGAATTAAGCTTTCTGCAATGAGGCACAAACATCTTTTCATGAACAGCAACATCATGTTAGCTTATGTTTTGCCAAAGAGAAAGGCAGGGCTTATCCTTGGGGTTTTCAGCCTGGTAAAACACATCTGGCAACTAAGCCAAATATTTAAGGGTCGTTAAAATCCCAAACTCCCCGTGCCAAGAACTTTTCTCCTTTGTTATTCAAGTGCAGAGCAGTTATGGAAAATGCGTTCCATATGGCTCATGCTGCCGCGCTCCTATTTACTTCATCAAATCACTGCTTTGAAAGAGCTATTTGATGTCAAAGATGCGTTAAGATTTTATAGACTTTCCCAATCCAGCTTTTAAAGATTCTCCCTTTGAACCAGAAACGCTTGCCAAGAGTAAACAGAACTGAAACCATGAGGGGTCAAGGGCTTTGCTGGAAACAAAGACCCCAGCCTGATCAAGAGCTTTCAAAGGTTAGAGGCAAACACACACTTCCAACCACTTGCCAAAAAGCTCCGCCGACAATCACGTTTCCTACATAAGTTACATGAAGATGCATGTTTTTAATGTACTCGTATTTTATTAATAATGTAGCACCCTCACTCACCACCTCCCACCAAGAAGCAGGGTACTCACGTGCTTAGCATAGGAACAGACTTTAGAAAGTTAGATTTATCTTTAAACCACAAATCAAAATTCTTTCCAGTGAGGGTTTTGCAGCTTTGAGAGAGAAAAAGCAAACAGACACAGACCTTGGAAAAGCTCCCGGGGACAGAGTCAACAGACCCTCCAAGATACCCAGAGCTAGGAGAAAACATTCCAGAGGAGCTCTTGTTTAGCAGATGGGGAAACTGTGGATGAGATCCTAGGACCAGTCAAAAGACCAGAGATAAAACCTGGAAGCTTCCAAACTGGTCCCTTTGCTTCTCCAGTGCCTTCATCCTTATTCAACAGTTGGCCTTGGCAGCCTCCTCTCATTTCCTCCACATCCTCCATTCTCATCATCCTCACCCCACCAGAGCAGCCGAGGTGACGTCTGTAAAACTGAAACCAGGGCATATCACAGCTCAAAACTCCTCACCATCCCTCCTGTCCAACCTTCTACCATGCCTGCTCACCCCAGCACAAATGTCCCCGCCCAGCTGCTCACCCTCGCCAGGCGCCAATAACCCCTACTCACTCTGCTCCACCCACGCCACTGCCCTCCAGTCCCTCCAGCTCACAGAGCTCATTTCTGCCTCAGGACCTTTGCACCTGCAGTGCCTTCTGTCAGAAGTGCTTTTTCCTTCTCTGCACAGCTTATTTTTCAGCTCTTGGCTTAACAGGTACATTTCCAAAGAGCTTGTTCCTGGTTATTCAGTGTAAAGGGCCCCCACGACCTCCACCGACTCCTGTCTCTGCACATTTATCAACATGAAAAGAGACATCCTGGGCTTCCCAGCTGGCGCTAGTGGTAAAGAACCCGCCTGCCAGCAAAGGAGATGTAAGAGACATAGGTTTAATCCCTGGATTGAGAATATCCTCTGGAAGAGGGCACAGCAACCCACTCCAGTATTTTTGCCCATAGAATCCCATGGACAGAAGAGCCTGGCTGGCTAGAGTTCTTAGGGTGGCGCAGAGTCAGACATGACTGAAGCAGCTTAGCACACACACGTGCATTTGATTAGTACAGAAATACAAGGAGTTTGGTATGATTATTGGAGGTTCAAGAGGGAGGGGACATATGTATACCTACGTCTGATTCATGTTGATATTTGGCAGTAAACAACAAAATTTTATAAAGTAACTACCCTTCAATTAAAAAACAAATAAAGTTTTAAAAAGGGACCCTATGTTGTTTCTCCTGGGCCCAGCCCAGTGCCTGGAATGTAACAGGAACTCGGTCAAGCACCATTTAATAAGTCCTCTATCTCCCAGCCTGGGCTCCTTCAGTTAATAGGAGGAGATTTTCAAGAAGAGGCCAATGCTGGTGTTGAGAGCACAACTCTGCCCTCTTTCTCTCTCTCTCCTTACCCCTCTTTAGGGGCTCTGCTTTCTTATAACTGCCTCACTCACTCCTCATCTGTTTCCTTGTCTCACCATCTCAGGCCCTCCCAACAGTTTGGAACAAAACCCATGCAAAGTCCTGAAATTTAATTGGAATCCGAAAATTCAAAGTGTCAATAACTCTTCATGGTGGAAACTGAAGCAGCTACGTGATGTGGGAACTACAGGGAGAGGGGTCACAGAGCCACAGAGCGTGGAGCTAGGAGGCTTTTCTCTGAGATCCTAGGTCCCTGCCTTCCTCGTCCCTCAGAGGACTGGAGCTGATTAAATTGGCTTCTGACGGCAAATACACTATCCCTCACCTTGGCTTTAAGTGGCTTCTTCATTTCCCATGTATCTTTCTGGAAGTTCACATAAATATTTTTTATTTGTATGTTTGTGTGGAGTAAAATGAAACTGGCTGGAGATAAAATGTATGTGAATTGCAATGATTATACAGTCAATCTCTCTCTTTGCCAGGAAGTCTTGACGGAGGTAGATGAATATCTCAGCCCAAAAGCTTGTAAAGAAGATCAGAAATCTACAGCTCGAGCATTTATTCCTTCAGTCATTCCACAAACATTTTTTGAGAGCCTAATATGTTCCAGATGTTTTACTGGGGCTTCTGGGAGGAACAAGACCAGCATGACCCCCAGGAGGAAGGCAGGCGTTGGGCAGGTTAGCACTCAAGCACTCA
>NW_011494869.1:8196944-8219163 GCF_000754665.1 Bison bison bison | reverse complement strand
CAGGGAACCTCTCCTAAGCTGGTACAGTGGAAGTGCCTTCCTTAGGCAAGCAGCAATTGAGATGAGGTCTATGCCTGGGAGATGACTAAATAAATGGTCATGTGGTCACTAGCCAGAGTCAGGAGGACCCAGCCTCCGAGGCCAGCTCCAGCACCAACCAGTTATGTGCCTCTATGCAGACCTTCTTCCCTATTGTGTTCCCTTAAGTTTCCAAATCCTTCTCCCCACCCCTTCCCTCCACCCCTTCCCCAGTTCAGTTCTGCTGATCTTGGCCTGAATTAAAAATCTAACCACCCCTACCCAGTGTCCCCAGGCCCAGGTCTCCTGTGCTCTCTTCCCAGTCCTCTCCCTGAAGCACAGTTCTGGGCACTGGGGGCACCCAAAGGAACACATTCATTTAAGAAAGATCCTACAGACAGGCCTGACCTGGTGCCATGAGGACCAGGGGAGCAGGAAGGGCCTGCAGCAGGGGTGGGGAGAGTGCCAGAGGAGGAGCCCCAGTGTGGGTGGGGTCTGGCAGAAGAATGGGGTGGGGTAGGGGGAGCAGACACAGTCGCCAGGCTCTGGGCCCCTCTGCTCTCATTAGGAGGCATCACTTTCTTCCTCCAGGCCCATCAGGGCCCACAAGTGAGTTTAATTCAAGGGAACAGAGAGGGACATATTCAAACGGGCTCAGACATTCCCCTAGGAATGATTCCTGCAAGAGATCTGCTCTGAATCTGTGGTATGCTGGGGGCAAAGGAGAGAGAGAAATAAGAGAAGGGCAGTGTTTCTCAAAGGATCTCTGACCCCAGGCCTCAGAAACAGAACCTGCCTTGAAGCCTTTGGATGTTCTCCTAAAGAGAATCTGTAAATAATTTAGCTCCCCAAGCTAGTAGATTCTAAACAGCCAACACAGCCTGCTGCTGAGAGGAGGGTGGTGAAGGTTCCAGGGAAAAGAAGGCTCTGGACTGTGAGTCCCCTGAGGGCAGGGAGCAGGGCTGCTGGGCGCCACCAGGCCTCCAGCACCTGCAAGGTCCCCAGACCACGGCAGGTGCACAGGAGCTATTCGAGTGCATCAAACCAAAGGGAACAAATGAGTAAATGACTCATCCTTCGGGAAAACACACGCACACAACACATGACCATGAACATGGTCCAGTCTTACCCCCCCTGCCCACCTGCCAGCCGGTCGCTCACAGGTAAAGGAAACCACTTCCCAGATCCCGGGTTGTGCAACATATGCTAGGGAGCATCTTGGATTAGTCACTTATAAATACCAGATAAAATTCAAAGAATAAGAAAAGCGGGGATGGCTGGGATTTTTGATAGCTACGTGACCATGACTGAATGACTTAAAACTTCCAGCTTATTGCTACATCTATTAAGGACCTAACAGAGGCTGTCTTCTCCTTGTAGAGTGCTAAGGTGAGTCTCAGATCAAGTGAGGTCTGGAGGAGGTATACTCTCCTCACAGATGAAAGGCGGTGTTGTCATACTGTTGATACATGGAAAACAGTAATTAGCCAATTCCTGGCTTAATTTGGTTTAAACCATGGTTTAAAACAGGTTTAAAACAGGCCCTTGTTCTAATATTACCTCCCTTCCTTTGGGTCAGAGTACTCTTGATTTTATTTTAGAGGATTATGTTTCTTGTCTTGTGAGTTTCAGTTTCTTCATCTATAAATGGGGACAGTTATAGCATCAGGTTTTATGAGAAAAGAAAAACTCATTCCGCTCTTGAGTGATCGAGGTAGGACAAAGTCAGCCAAGTCCCCTCTGACCTGTGAAGTTCAAATTAATTAATTCATGCCTTGAGCAAATGTTTATTGATGTCTTTGTGTCGGACAATGTATGCCAAGCCTTTCATATATTTTTCTCATTTAATCCTCAGTACATATTATGTGTTGGGTCTTGCTGCTTCCTTTGCAAATGATGAAACAGAGCTTATGGAATTCAAGCAAGTTGCCCAAGATCACATAGCAAGCATGTTTTGAGGCTGAGATTTGAACTTGGATCTGTCCAACTCCATAGCCTACATTTTCTTTGCTGTAGCATTTGACCTCCTTGCTAGGGGAAAAACAGTCGAAAGCATATTTTATCTAAGATGCTAGGGAGTGATCATCCCTTCTGTTCCTTTATTCAAGAGTCTGCAGCAGTAATGAGGGGTTCTGTGAGCATGAAGGATATGGGTGGATGGGCTTATGTATTGGTCTCATCTGTCTAGCATAACTTCCCCTTCTCCTTCCATCTCCTGCTCCTCCCCTTTCTCCTGATGATGACGATGATGATGGCCAACTCCTTCCACTGAGAAGTACACCTCATTGGCTCATTCCAGGTATTTCTTCTGGGGTTGTCAGTTACCGAACCAGCTCCTCTGGCCACAGGAGCATATGTCTAATCCAAGCCTAGCCAATCAGAATGCTCTTCCCCTGATCACAAAGGCTTGATCCAAGGGGTAGGCACATGAACCAAACCAGCCAATCAGTTTCTTCCTTAGGTCTTATATACACTACAGCAAATAGACCACTGACTCGGCAACAAATATCAATCCAGGTTGTGATTCTTAAAAATGAAAAATTCTTGGTCTACAATACATCTCACACTGTAATAATGAATTTAAGGTTCTAGTATGCTATATTAAGATGTATAAATTGTGATAAATGCCATCTGCCAACAAGGTGTTGTTTCATGGTTCAAGATTTTGAGGTCTAAGTTTTGGACCATCATGTATGAAAAGGATTAGGCTACTACATCACCTTCGACACCTTCTGAGAGACTGGAGCTTTCACCACATATGTATACAGAGGGACCATTTGATTTACTGTTTCAAAAGATTTGAGACTTTTAAGAAGTCAGTGGTTGGGGCAGGTGGGGAGCTTCCTTGGTGGCTCAGTGGTAAAGAATCCTCCTGCCAATGCAGAAGACACTGGTTTGATCCCTGATCAAGGAAGATCCCGCCTGTTCCACAGGCTGTGGAACAACTAAGCCTGTGTATCACAGCTACTGAGCATGTGCTCTAGAGCTCAGGAGCCACAACTACTGAGCCCACGCACCACAGCTATGGAAGCCTGAGCACCCTAGAGCCTGTGTTCTGCAACAAGAGAAGCCACCACAATGAGACACCTACCTACTGCAACTAGAGGGTAGCTCCCACGTGCTGCAATGAGGGAAAAGCCCGCACAGCAGTGAAGACCAGCACAGCCAAAAATAAATACATACATGCTTTAAAAAAAAAAAAGAGAGACCAAGGAACTCTTCAGAAGAAAAGAGTCGAGGGGGATGTTACTAACCATGATGCCATGACCACAGGTAAAAACCAAGACAGCCACCCTAGTTAGGGAAAACAATCATTCAGTCACGCAGAGCTAATGTCAAATGTTCGATGCCTTGCTCAAGACATCTTTCCTCTTTATCAGTCTTTTCTGACCTCGATTGTTCATGTGATTCCTTGACAGAAATTGTTCAGAGGAAAGTGCAGATAAACATATATTCTGAGTGAAGGTTTTACATGATTGCTAATTTAGCTAGAATAGCTTTTAAACATTGTCTGGAGAATCTACGTTGGCTATGGAACAACAGCACAGTGGGAGGCTAATGGAGATTCAGCCACCTGCGGCTAATTGTAATTTCTTTGGGTTTCCTTTTCTAAATCATTTTCTTTTTTGCCTTTGAATCCCTGTTTCCATTTATGTCAGGTTTGGCCCAGTCACAGCCCCATCCCAGCCTCCTCTGAAGCCAGAAGGGTCCCAGTGGACAGTAGAGCAGCAGGATCTGGATAGAACTAGATGACAAAATCTGTCACCTATTCAGATGGAGAAAGAGCCCTTTGATACAGAAACTGAGCAGAACGAGCTCTGACGTGGCCAGGATGTAGGATATTCACGTCCAACGTTAGGAAGTGTCACTTTCTAACATTCTCCCCACGGATTTCTCACAAGAAAACTTTTCAACCTGCAGGTCATTCAGTCCCCACGCTCCCTTCCACTAACAGCCAGAATTCTATTTTCTTGCCCCAATCATCCTTCGGAGAAGACAATGGCACCCCACTCCAGTGTTCTTGCCTGGAGAATCCCAGGGATGGTGGAGCCCGGTGGGCTGCCGTCTATGGGGTCGCACAGAGTCGGACACGACTGAAGTGACTTAGCAGCAGCAATCATCCTTATTTTTTGATAACTAGGGGGGAATGTCAACAGAGGAGAGGAAATCTAAATAAAATCAGTTCAGTAACACTTGGTCTCCTCTTAAAGATGAATTCAGTGATTCACCAGGTCCCAGGCATGTTCCTGAACTGGAGACAGAAGCATTGTCCCACTGGAACCATGTCAACTCTTGCTGGTAGGAATTTGCATCCTTCTAAGTTCTTAGGTATAGGGAGGCTGCTGCTGCTGCTAAGTCGCTTCAGTCGTGTCCGACCCCTCAAGACCCCATAGGCGGCAGCCCACCAGGCTCCCCCGTCCCTGGGATTCTCCAGGCAAGAACACTGGAGTGGGTTGCCATTTCCTTCTCCAATGCATGAAAGTGAAAAGTGAAAGTGAAGTTGCTCAGTCGTGTCCAACTCTTCGTGACCCCATGGACTGCAGCCTACCAGGCTCCTCCGTCCACAGGATTTTCCAGGCAAGAGTACTGGAGTGGGGTGCCATTGCCTTCTCCAATAGGGAGGAAAGATCCATATAAACAAGGCTATCTGAAAGCTGTGACTTGAGATTCTTCTAGACTCAGCGGATCTTCCAAAAGTTTTCTATAAGAAGTCAGTTACTTAGATGAACCTTAGAAGTGGGTTTTTGGAGTTGAGCCATAGAGGATAAGTAAGGAGTCCGAGTGGTAGGCTTAAAAATTCTAAGGAGTAAAAAGCCAGCCAGGAAAATAGATAAGTAAGTGTATAAGAACAAATTTATAACAAGTCTCTGCCATTTCAGAGGAGAATAAACAATGTTCCAGATGTTTGGAACACTGGGCGATGACAGAAGTTCAGACAGAAGCCAGAGTATCGCAGTTTAGTAAACTTTCATCTATGCTGCCTCAAGCCCTGGGTTCCAGGTGATGCTCCTGGGTCTCCTTAGGTTAGGAGGAGACTGAGGGATGGGACAAAAGGGCTCTGGACAGGGCTCTGATGCCCCCATTCATTCCGTGAACATCCGGACTCCGGGGAAGATTTCATCTGAATAAGAGTCAACTGCTGAAAGACTTGTGATCAAAGATTCTAGTTCAACACCCGAAAGACCCAAACCAGGGAGTGAACGGACTTGCTAAGGTCCAACACAGCAGTACTGACACAACAACAACAAAGTCAGACCCCGCGGCTCTAGCCCAGGACTTTTTACATTGCAGTCTGAGGTGAATATCTTCCCAGAACAAATGAGAAAGTGAGAGAGGCTAAAAAAAAAGGACCTTAATTTTTCCCATCGTTGGCTAAGAGAACTCTTGTCCAAACATCACACACACACACACACACACACACCTTTCACCTAGGAACCTGAGAAACCAGTCACACTAACTTCAGGGCTCAGTGGTACCAAATACATGTGTCTTACAGGCAGTGTGGGAAAGATGGCACCCCACTCCAGTGCTCTTGCCTGGAAAACCCCATGGACGGAGGAGCCTGGTAGGCTGCAGTCCATGGGGTCGCTAAGAGTCGGACACGACTGAACGACTTCACTTTCACTTTTCATTTTCCTGCATTGGAGAAGGAAATGGCAACCCACTCCAGTGTTCTTGCCTGGAGAATCCCAGGGACGGGGGAGCCTGTTGGGCTGCCGTCTATGGGGTCGCACAGAGTCGGACACGACTGAAGCAACTTAGCAGCAGCAGTAGCAGCAGCAGTCGACATAAAAGGGAGAAAATAGAAAATTGAAATGGATATTCACAATAATCCATGACACATCCATAACAGAATCTTCAGTTTTGCTGCATGTGGTGAAGAACGAAAGAAATATCAACAGGTGAAGATTTTAAAATTCCTGAATTTCTTTGAAATCAGGAGGTCAAAAATTACAGCCCATGGACCAAACCAAGCCCACTTCCTATTTTTACAAAGTTTTATGGAAACAGCTATGCCCATTCACTTCCTCTGGCTGCCTTCAAGTTACAAGACAGAGCTGAGCCATTGTGAAAAAGAACATATAGCCTCAAAAACCTAAAATATTTGCTACCTGGCCCTTCACAGAAAGATTTGATGATCCTTTCTTTAAATAATGCAGAAATCTAAGAGCCCAGGAGAGAGAAGGAAAACCAGAGGATCACAGCCTGAGAGGGGAGAAGAAAGAAAAGAAAGCTGATGGAGAGAGAGGGAAGGAAGTAGGGGTGGGGGGAATTCAACAGCTGCCCTGAAGAGGAACTGGAAACTGAGACGTTAAGATGGATTTTTAGAGTTTCACTGTGGAATGTGCAGGAATGTATTCCCTTGACCCCTCTAAGAAAGCTTTGGTTAAAAAAGAATCGGCATTATTTTTCAAAACTTTCAGAATGTATTTTTTACTGATGCCAAGTTCTATGAGATTTGCCTACAGTCAGAAGGTGCTGATGGAATACAGGAACAATCTGAGGAAGGTCCGTTACATTTGGGTTAAGGGGGAAAAAAGTTTATAACAAAGGACTACTAATAAATGCACAGAAATTGACTGAGGCCACAGCCCCCTCTCTCTCCAGTGCCACTCCACCCTGGCTGTGAGATGACTTGATGAGAGGAATCCACGGCGGGCTCAGTGCAGTGCTGACACTGACTAATACAGAAGCACTGGGTATGTTTTCAGATGCTTCCTGTTCTTTGCCTCATTGAACCCGGAAGAGAACCCAAGCAGGATGCACTGTTATTACCCCATTTCACAGATAAGAAACGGAGGCTCAGGGAAGCCAAGTGGCCACTGATAGTGGCCAAAGTAGAAATATAAACCTGACTCCAAGGACACACTCCTGGTTGTGCGTGTGTCCACTCCCCACTCTGAGAGGGTTCCAGGCCACAAGTTTACCCAGAGATGCCAGCCAGATGTCTGCCCATTGTCCAACTCTATCAGCCCTCACAGACCAGCTCCCAGGATGTCCTTCAGGTATAGGAGAGGGGGCCAACCCTGATTCTCACCCTCTAAGCCCCATGTTCCTCCTCCACTATTGTTTCCCTCCTTTTCTGGGGACCCCTTTTGTTTCCCACACCACACCATGCTGTTCTGCCAATGTTCCTTTATTTCCCACTCCCTTCCCACAGCATTATCCTTATGTATTCACCCTGAAGGAGGATATGGCAACCCACTCCAGTATTCTTGCCTGGAAATTCCCATGGACAGAGAAGCCTGGCGGGCTACAGTCCATGGGGTCATGAAGAGTCAGACATGACTGAAGCAACTTAGCACATTCACTCGCCAGAACTGAAGACTATTTACAAAGACACATATAGCACAATCACAAAATACTAGGGGTCAGTGAGAAATGTTTGCTTAGAGAGAAAATACAGAAGAACTGACCCTAATAAAACAATGCATTCCATAAAATCTTGTGTTGTCACAAGGGGTCAATCAACAGACACTTTGAGTTTCCTAGCAGCCAGCCTGAAGAGGAAATCTATGTCCACACAACTGAAGCTATGTGATTTTTTTTTTTTTCCCATGAGAGGCAGAAGTATTTCCCTTCCTAAAATAAGAAGAACCTGATGCTGCTTAAAAAAGACCCTGATGCTGGGAAAGACTGAAGACAGGAGGAGAAGGGGATGACAGAGGATGAAACGGTTGGATGGCATCACCGACTCGATGGACATGAGTTTGAACAAGCTCCAGGAGGTGGTGATGGACAGGGAAGCCTGCCATGCTGCAGTCCATAGAGTTGGACACAACTGAGCGACTAAACTGAATTGAACTGAAAACAAGAAAGTTCCTTCTCCCCAGGGTCCTTCTTCAGAGGACACCATGGTATGGAATGAACATGATCATCAGTAACATTTTAGAGTCAGTCCTCTGAAAATTCTCACCAGGCCCTTCCTTCTTTACGCAACACATTCAGCAATATTTATTCAACAGTTAACAGATATCTATTGAGTGCCTACTATGAGCCAGACACTGTTTGAAGGATCAGGAGCTCATTGAAGAACAAGAGAGGCATTGGCCCTGCTCCCATGAGGGCTGGTGGTGGTACCATTAAATGCTATCAAACCAAAGATCCAGTAAAAGTATTCAAACTGGTGGGTAGGGACATGGGGGAAGAGTATAAATGTCACATTTCAGATGTGTAGCTTTCAGAGATCTTATGACACTGGGTGTGAGATACTAGAGATCGGTCACTGGGCTGGGTGTAGCTTATAGCCTCAGATTTCAGAATCCTAGTACACACAAATAGCTGTCTGCATACATACACAATGACACAGACAGACAGACAGACCACATGAGGCATATTAGAAACCTGCTCCTCTCCCTTCTGCCTTGCACAAGCCTGCTTGCCCCCGCAGGGTTCTAAGTGCTGACTTAGCAATGGGTGGAGGGACCAGATCCTTTAAGCAATTCCCCACCAGAATGTAGCAGATTCTTGAACCTTGATTGTGTTGTAATAAGAACATTTTTTTTTAAAGGAGTAAAACTGTTCCTCAATCATCTGGAACAGATGCTAGGGACCAGCAAATATTTAGTGGACATTTTTCTCCTCCAATTTGAGATTTCACAAGGGAAAAACCATACATCTCAGAAATTTTAAGGTTAAAAAAAAAAAGTAGGGGACCCGTCCTCAGTCATCTCTCTTTAGATCTAAGACTTTGGCTCTCTTCAATTCTCAGGGAGATCGAATGCAATTCATTTTGGCAGGCTAGAGCCAGAAATTCCACAAGTGTCTGCACTGCCAAAGATGGACATTTTATCAAGTGAACAATACCCTGAAGATTTCAGGCATCTCAGTTTGCAATCTGTCGATTCGGAACTTGGAAAAGGGTGGAGGGGGGGGCCTGAAAGCTGAGATCCTATATCTGAGAAGAGATAAAAGTTCAAAGTGATCCCATGAGGAAAGACTTAATTTTACAGTCAGCCAGAGAATGTAAGAAAGAAGGAAAAGGGGGATTTTAAAAAAAAAGCCTCACAAAAAAACACATACCCCTAATGTGCTTCCACAGGAAGTGATGCAGGACTGTCTTTCCGTGGTGGCACCGCACTGTGTCTATTGCTGAAACTCCAGTACTTTGGCCACCTCACGCGAAGAGTTGGCTCATTGGAAAAGACTGATGCTGGGAGGGATTGGGGGCAGGAGGATAAGGGGACGACAGGGATGAGATGGCTGGATGGCATCACCGACTCGATGGACATGAGTTTGAGTAAACTCCGGGAGTTGGTGATGGACAGGGAGGCCTGGCGTGCTGCAATTCATGGGGTCGCCAAGTCGGACACAACTGAGCGACTGAACTGAACTGAACTGAACAGCTTGAATGTTTGTAAAAGGGATGCTACAAACACAAACCACAATTTCTGTCCAAATGCTTGCAGTACATTAGAACTCTGAGCTCTGTAAACAATCAGGATGTCAAATTTCACCTCTCACTACACCCAAATGAAATATCAAAACAAACAAACAAGGGAGAATGGGGAGAGCTCACATTGGGGAATTCCGCTTCCAATTAGCTCAGAGTCCAGTGTGAGCACCATTCGTGCAGATGAGCAGAGTCAGGCCACCACAAAAATCACCATTCCCCTGAGATGCAAAAAGAAGAAAGCCAGGGAGAAAGAAAACAATTAATAACAAGAGTATCGGCTTTGTGCCAGACACTGCATTTGTTATCCATCACTAATAACAAATTATCCTGAAATCCAGCAGCTTAATCACATTTATTTTTCTGGTTCCGCTGGGTACCTCTGGCTCAGGGTCCCCTACAGGCTACGATCCAGTATCTGCCATCACAGGAAGGCTCCATGGGGGAAAGAGCTTTTTCCAAGTTCACCTCTACGGCCACTGGCAGGCTTCCAGTGCTCACTGGCTGTCTGCTGGAGGCGTCGGTTTCTTGCCACATGGGCCTCATCTTGGGACAGCTCATAACATGGCAGCTGGCCTCCGTCAGAGCCAGCGAGGGAGAGAGCTTAACAAGGTGCCCAAGATGGAAGGCACAGCCTTTTTGTGACCTCACCTTGGAAATGACATCCCATCATTTCTGTTATATTCTTTTCATTAGAAGCAAATCACTAAGTCTGGCCCATGTTCAAGACGAGAGGATCATAGACGAGCACCACCGGCAGAACTTAGGGATTACTAGGGACCATCTTAGAGACTGCCAGTCACTCAGGGCCAGACTTTTCAGATTCCTTTACTGAAAACAAACAAAACACTGAAGAAAGCATCTGAGGCAGAATCAGGATTCAAATGAAAGAACCTACATGTTCCCTGCAACATTACACAGAGAGAAGCCGAAAGCTACAAAGGGGATTTTCTTCCACTCACTCTCTTAATGGTTTCCTTCCATCACAGAGGAAATCACTTTTTTTTTTTAAAGGACTGACATAATATCCAGTGTGGCACAATAGTTTCCCACAGATATGTTTTTTTTTATTTGCTGCAGAGGTTCTTTGAAGATGTTTTACACGAGGGCTTTTCCCTGGTGGCTTAGACAATAAAGAGTCTGCCTGCAATGCAGGAGACCTGGGTTCAATCCCTGGGTTAGGAAGATCCCCTGGAGGAGGAAATGCAACCCACTCTCATATTCTTGCCTGGGAAATCCCATGGATAGAGGAGCCTGGAGGGCTGCAGTCGATGGAGTTGCAAAGAATCAGCACAACTTAGTGGTTAAACAACAACAACAACAGAGCTTTGAGTCAGACAGCCATCACCAACCAGTTGAAAGGGGTTAGGTAATCACTCCTCCAATCTCAGCCTCTCTTTGCTCACTTGGAAGAGTGAGATCATGGTCATGCCTACAGCACAATGTGGGGTTAAAAACTCCAGAGCACCCTGGGTGTGTGCTAGTTAATGCTACTTTAAAAAATGCTAGTCTTTATGTTCAAACTAAAGGATTAGTAAGTATCAAGATAGTATTAGATTTGCCTTCTAGAAAGAGAAAAAGCAAGGGCCTCAGATGCCAGGTAAGACTGATGCTGTGAAACACAAAAGTCATGGAAAGAATATTAAACCCACACATGAAAAGAATGAGTGGAATGTTTTATTTCTAGCCATGAAGGGATAACTGATACCAGATTTTGCCTCCATTGCAAATAACTAGAAAACTGGACAGGACACACTAAATAACTGATTTCAGATGTGAGTAACAGGCGGAGCAGGATGCTAGGCTTGAGGGACGGAAAACACGTGAGGTGAGGCCCAGCCTTCTGCCTGGGTGATGCCTCAGGGCACAGGGACAGGGGCACGGGACCAGGAGAGGAAATCGAAGGGGAAGATGATGCATCAGGGGGGTGAGAGTTGAAGGTGACTGAGATGGCTGGAAGCTTTAGGGCAGGTACTGAACAGAAATTATCGAAGGAGAGAAACTCCAAAATTTTGCATAGGAGTCCTCTTGAATCTTTGGCTAAATACTAAATACTGAATGCACAGAGCAAGACTCCAGAATGCCAACTCAACACTGATGAGAGAAAAGAGCTTCTGAAAAACTCTGAGTGGAATTCCCCAGAGTCACACAGGGCCAGGAGTTCCAACCACTGAGGGCAGAGAGACTTTGTTAAACACCAAGGGCATTCAGTAGAGAGACTAAAAGGGCCACACCTTACAAATAGGGTTAATCTAACCCTGCTGCTGCTGCTGCTAAGTCGCTTCAGTCATGTCCGACTCTGTGCGACCCCATAGACGGCAGCCCACCAGGCTCCCCTGTCCACCCAAAGCTTTTTTAAAGTCTTGGGTAAGTTAAGAGCTCCTCAAGTCAATTCACTTTCTGCTGGGGGAAAAACACACACACACACACAGCACTGTCAAACAGACATCAAAATCTAGACATCCAAGAACTTAGCATCCATAAAGTAGAGTATACAATAAACACAATCTGTGTTTAAAATGGGCTTCCCTGGTGGCTCACACAGTAAAGAATCTCCCTGCAATACAGAAGACCCAAGTTCAGTCCCTGGGTCGGGAAGGTCCCCCCGAGAAGACAATGGCTACCCACTCCAGTATTCTTGCCTGGAGAATTCCATGGACAGAGAAGCCTGGCAGGCTACAGTCCATGGGATCGAAAAGAGTCAAACACGACTGAGTGACTAACACACACACACACACATATTTAAAATGGATAACCAAACAAAGACCTACAGTATAGCACATGGAACTCTGCTCAATGCTATGTGGCCGCCTGGATAGGAAGGGAGTTTGGGGGAGAATGGATACATATGTATGTACGGCTGAATGTCTTCACTGTTCCTCTGAAACTATTACAAAATTGTTTGTTAATCAGTTATAGGCCAATACAAAATGAAAAGTCAAAAAGACAATCGAGACATGCAAAGCAGGAGAAAGTAAGATGCACAGAAGAAAAGCCAGTCAGTAGAAACAAACTCAGAAAAGACAGAGAGGATAGAATGAGCAGGAAAAAAAAATTTTAAGTGGCTCTTAAATTCAAGGAGATAAGAAAGCTGTGGTACATATACACAATGGAGTATTACTCAGCCATTAAAAAGAATTCATTTGAATCAGTTCTAATGAGGTGGATGAAACTGGAGCCTATTATACAGAGTGAAGTAAGCCAGAAGGAAAAACACCAATACAGTATACTAACGCATATATATGGAATTTAGAAAGATGATAACAATAACCCCGTGTACGAGACAGCAAAAGAGACACTGATGTATGGAACAGTCTTATGGACTCTGTGGGAGAGGGAGAGGGTGGAAAGATTTGGGAGAATGGCATTGAAACATGTAAAATATCATGTATGAAACGAGATGCCAGTTCAGGTTTGATACATGATACTTGATGCATGGGGCTAGTGCACTGGGACGACCCAGAGGGATGGTATGGGGAGGGAGGAGGGAGGAGGGTTCAGGATGGGGAGCACATGTATACCTGTGATGGATTCATTTTGATATTTGGCAAAACTAATACAATTATGTAAAGTTTAAAAATAAAATAAAAAAAAATATATAAAGAGAACAAAAGAAAGTCTCAGTTGAATAATGAACGTCATAAACAAGAGAACACCACACACCTATCGGGATGGCAGAAAGTCACAACACTGACAACAAATGTTGATAAGGATGCAGAGCAGCAGGAACTCTCAGCTGTTGCTGCTGGGAATGCAAAATCATACAGCCACTTCGGAAAACGGCTGAAAATGTATGTCTAAACCAAAACCTGTGTATGAATGTCTGTGTGCTGCGCTCAGTCACTAAGTCATGTCCAACTCTGTGCAACTCCATGAACTGTAGCCTGCCAGACTCCTCTGTCCCTAGGGATTCTTCAGGCAAGAGTGGGTTACCATGCCCTCCTCCAGGGGATCTTGCCAACTCAGGGATGGAACCCAGGTCTCCCACATTGCAGGCTGATTCTTTACCAAATGAGCCACCAGGGAAGCCCAAGAACACTACAGTGGATAGCCTGTCCCTTCTCCAGGAGATCTTCCCGACCCAGGAATCAAACCAGGGTTTCCCGCATTGCAGGCAGATTCCTTACCAGCTGAGCTACTAGGGAAGTAGATATGAATGTCTATAGAAGCCTTATCCATAACTGCCAACACTTGGAAGCAACCAAGATGTCCTTCAACAGATGGATGGATAAACAAGCTGTGGTACCTCCATACAATGGAATATCATTTAGCAACAAGAATAAAACAGCCATCAGATCACAAAAAGGCATGCTGCTGCTGCTGAGTTGCTTCAGTCGTGTCCGACACTTAGCAACCCTATAGACTGTAGCCCGCCAGGCTCCTCTGCCCATTGGATTCTCCAGGCAAGAACACTGGAGTAGGTTGCCCTTCCCTCCTCCAGAGGATCTTCCCAACCCAGGGATCCAACCCCAGTCTCTTATGTCTCCTACATCAGCAGGTGGGTTCTTTACCACTAATGCCACCTGGGAAGCCCACAAAAGGGCATGGAGGAATGCTAAATGCACATCTCTAAGTGAAAGAACTAGTCGGAAAAGGTTACATACCGTATGATTCCAACTATATTACCTTCTGGAAGAGCTAGAACTATGGAGACGGCAAAAAGATCAGTGGTTTCCAGGGCTTTGGAGAAAGGGATGAAAACGTGGGGCACAGGGGATTTTAGGGTGGTAAAACTTGTATACGATACAATCATGGTAGATACAGGCCATTATACATTCATCAAAACCTGTAGGAATGTGCAACACAAAGACTGAACCCTAATGTAAACTGGGACTTAGCTAATAATAATGTATCAGTGCTGATTCCTCAATCCTAACAACTTTACCACACTAATGCTAGGCATTAACAGAAAAGATTATGTGTGGGGAGGCAGCAGTATATGAGAAATCACCATACTTTCCGCATAATTTTTCTGTAAACTTAAACTGCTCTAAAAAATAAAATCTATTAATTAAAAAGAAAACAAATGCTAATTCTAAAACTGAAAAGCACAGTATCTGAAATTGTTAAACCTACTGAATGGAGGAATGGAAATCACACCCCTCCAGAAGCAGAGATCGGTAAACTTGTAGAGGAAGCTATACAGAGTATCTGAAATGAAGCACTAGAGTTGAAAAGGCTAAATAAAATGAACAGAATCTCAACCATGAGACCATATCAAGTAGCCTAATACACTTGAAGTTATAGTCCCAAAGGAGAGGAGAAAGATTGGGTTAGAGAAAATATTTGAAGAAACAGCAGCTGGAAATTTTCCAAATTTGATGACAAATATTAACTCAGAGATTGAAGAAAATAACTCCCAATCAAACTGAGATAAACCAAAGATTAAAATCTTGAAAGCAGCCAGAATGTAGAAACATAATATATAGGAGAAAAAAAGAACAGTTTCCATCAACTTTTCACCAGAAATAATGCAACTCAGAAAATAATGTCTTTAGGGGATGAAACAAAAACATTATCTATCTATAATTCTATATCCAGAGTAAATGCCTTTAAAAATTATGGCAAGATAAATTATAAGATAGGAAAAAACTGAAAAAATCAATAGCTAGAAAATCTTTACTATGAGAAACGTTGAAGGAAGTTGTTCAGGAAGATGGAAAATAATACCAGATGCAAATTTATATTTATACAAAGAAATGAAGAGCACAACAAATAGAAAATATGTGAGTAACTATTAAATATTTTCCTCTCATTTCTTGATTTTTTAAAAAATCATTTAAATCCAAATAGTATTTTGGATTTAAATACAAACAGTATTTAAACCCCAAATGTATTTGGGGTTTAAAAAATCATTTAAATCCAAATAGTAACAATGTATTTGGGGTTTATAATGTGTAGAAGTAAAATGATTGGAGAAGGCAATGGCACCCCACTCCAGTACTCTTGCCTGGAAAATCCCATGGGTGGAGGAGCCTGATGGGCTGCAGTCCATGGGGTCTCGAAGAGTCGGACACGACTGAGCGACTTCATTTTCACTTTTCACTTTCATGCATTGGAGAAGAAAATGGTAACCCACTCCAGTGTTCTTGCCTGGAGAATCCCAGGGACCGGGGAGCCTGGTGGGCTGCCGTCTACGGGGTCACACAGAGGCAGACACAACTGAAGCGACTTAGCAGCAGCAGCAGAAGTAAAATGAAGTGAAAATACAATAGCACAAAAGAATGAGAAAATATCTTTATACTGCTGTATGGTTCTTATATTAAATGTGAAGTAGTAAACTATTAAAAACTACACTGTTATAAGTTAAGGGTATATATTGTATACCCAGAGCAATCACTAAAACTATAAAACATAGAGTTATAGCTACCAACCCAGTCAAGGAGATATAAATCACTGGAATATGTTCAATTAATTCAAAAGGAAACAAGAAAAGAAAATATATATATAGAAACCCAACCACATAATTTAATTAAATGCAAAAGAACTAAACACTCAAATTAAAAGATAATATTCATTAGGTTGGATTTTTAAAAAATATCAGGCACTAACTACGTCACATACAAAAGTGCACAAATAGGGTAGAAGTCAAAAGATGAAAAGACCCATGAAAACACCGACTACAAGAAAGTTGGAATAACTATATTAGTATTAAACAATGTAGACTTCCTTCAAGATAAGTATTACCAGATACCCAACTCTTTGAGACCCCATGGACTATATACAGTCCATGGAATTCTCCAGGCCAGAATACTGAAGTGGGTAGCCTTTGCCTTCTCTAGGGGATCTTCCCAACCCAGGGATGGAACCCAGGTCTCCCACACTGCAGGCAGATTCTTTACCAGTTGAGCCACTAGGGAAGCCCGAGAATACTGGAGTGGGTAGACTTTCCCTTCTCCAGTGGATCTTCCCAACCCAGGAATCGAACTGGGGTCCCCTGCATTGCAGGGGGATTCTTTACTAACTGAGCTACCAGGGAAGCCCCATTACCAGATATAAAGAGAAACATTTAATAAGGGCAAAAATGTCAATTCATCAAGAAGCTGTAACAATCATATTTCTATATAACTGAAGCAAAAATTGACAGAATGGGAAAAATCATAAATTTACAATTAGAGTTGCAGATTTCAATACAATTGACCCTTGAACAACACAAGAGTGAATCCAAGGATAATCTGTAGTTGGCCCTCCATATCCTAGGTTCTTCTGCATCTGTGGATCCACTGAATCATGTAACATATAGTACTGTAGTATTTACTATTGAAAAATATCCCTGTACAAGCGATAGTTCAAACCTGTCAGCTGTACTTATCACAGTTATGAATCGATAAAATATATTAGCCCAGTGTGCTGCTAGAACAGAAGACCATAAACTGAGTGACTTAAACACAACAGAAATTTTTTACAGTTCTAGAGGCTGGAAAATCCAAGATGAAGGAACCAACAGATTTGGTGTTTGCTAAGGACTCACTTCCTGGTTTACAATCATCTGTCTTTTTGCTGTGTCTTCAAATGGTAGAAGGGGCAAGGAAGTCTCTGAGGTATCCTTTATAAAGGCATGAATCCCATTCATGAGGTCTCCATCCTCATGACCTGATTACCTACCAAAGGCCCCACCTCCTAACACCATTATATTGAGAAAATTTCAACATATGAATTGGTGTGGGGGGTGGGGGGCGTGGAGGGAGCAGGGTTCACATTCTATAGCATCAAGTAAACAAACAAAAAAATAATAATAATAAAGAATATACAAAATGTCAATACAATCAACTCAACCTAGTTGATAGTCTATCCAAGTACACAAAGAATATTCACCAAGATAGACCTTAAAACTTGTTGGCCATAAAACAAGTCTCAAACTTAAAAGGATTCATATACTACAGAGTTTGTTTTCTGACAAAATAAAATTTAGAAATTAATGATAAGATTCCAGAAACATCTATAAATATTGGAAATTAAACACTATACTTCTAAATAACCCATAAATTAAAGAAGAAATTATAAAAGGAATTAGAAGATATTTAAATGAGAAAAATAAAAACACAACATACCAAAATGTTGGGATGTTGTGGGATGCAGCTAATACAATGCTTAAAAGTAAACTTGTAGCTCTGAAGGTTTATATTAGAAAAGAAAAATAAATATTACCTAAGCTTCAACCTGAAATTATTTCAAAATGAGGAAATAATACTCAAAGTATGCAGAAAGGAAAAAGATAATAGTAAAGAATGGAACATGATATAAGAGAAAATAATCAAAATATGAGGAAAATGGAAATTTTTTAAAAATTGATAAAACCCAAGCTAGGCTGATGAAGTAGAGTGAAACACAAATACTCAATATCAGGAATTAAAGAGAACATATCTCTACAGATCCTACATATGTTAAAATAATAAGAAAATATTATTAACTTCATTCTCATAATCTGAAAACTTGGGCTAAATGGACAAATTCTTAGAACACATTACCAAAGCTGACTCAAGGAGTAGAAAATCTAAATATCCATATACTTATTAAAGAAAGTGAACTTTTATATATCTTCCCACAAATAAAACTCCAGGTCTAGGAGATTTTCCTGGTAGTTTTATCAGACATTTAAGGAAGAAATAATGTCAATTCTAAACAAACACATTCACAAACCTTGAGGAGAACATAATTTCAGTCTCATTGTATGAGGCTAGCACAAATCTGATGTCACAACCAGAAAAAAAAATCACAAGAAAAGAAAACAGCAGGTTAATATACCTCATGAAATTTTCATGAAAAATCCTTAACACAATATTATTCAAATCAAATCCCACTAAATACTACAAAATACAACACAACATGACCACATAAGATTTATCACAGGAATGTAAGGTTGGTTAACAGTCAAATGCCAACTGTTAAATTTGCATGTTAATAGAATAAGGTGGGTGGTGACTCTAATAATCTCAGCATGTGCTGAAAAATCTTTTGACAATTTAGAGAAGAAAACTTTCAAGCTAGAAACAGAGGAAATATCCTTAAACCTGGTATTATCTATTGGAATATATGTATTAGAATATATACTCTATAACTAAGATTGGATTTAATGCTTCCTCACTGAGATCAGTAAAAAGGCTGAAATGTCCACTGTCACCACTTCTAGTACCGTTTTGAATAGAGGTTCTAGTCAGTGTAACAAGAAAAAAGAATGAAAGGTGTATAAAAGCAATTTAAAGTAAAGCTGCCTTTATTTGCAGACTACATAATGGTGCACATAGAAAATACTAAGGAATCAAAAACAAAAAAATTATAGAACTAAGTGAATTTAGATGTCTAGGAAAAAAATAGAAAACTATTTTTGTGAACTTGGGCTAGATACACTTTCATATAGCTAAGATACAGAATTCAGGAGCCACTAAAAAACTGATGCAAGAAGGCGAGAGTGGGATGAACTGAGAGAGTAGCACTGAAATATATACATTACCATATGTAAAACAGATAGCTCATGGGAAGCTGCTATGTAGCACAGGGAGCTCAGCCCGGTGCTCTATGATGATCAAGAGGGGTGGGATGGGGTTCAAGAGGGAAGGTATATGTGTATACTTATGGCTGATTCACATTGTTGTATGGCTAAACCAACACAATATTGCAAAGCAATTATCCTCCAATTAAAAATAAATTTTAAAACAATTACTGTAAAAATTGAAAAGTTGGACTTTATTAAAATGCAATTTAAAACAATTTGCTCGTCAAAAGACATTTATAATGATTAAACAAGTCAAAAAATGAGAAAAAACTCAAAAATCTGACAAAGGATATATAGGGATATATATTTTATACCTCTATCTCTATACTTATCTTCTACAATGAAAAACAACTTACCTAATAAATAATGCAGGGTCTTCCCTGGTAGCTCAGTTGGTAAAGAATCCTCCTCCAATGCAGGAGACCCCAGCTTGATTCCTGGGTCGGGAAGATCCGCTGGAGAAGGGATAAGCTACCCACTCTAGTATTCTTGGGCTTCCCTTGTGGCTCAGGTGGTAAAGAATCTGCCTGCAATAAGGGAAACCTGGGTTCGATCCCTGGATTGGGAAGATCCCCTGGAGAAGGCAAGGGCTACCCACTTCAGTATTCTGGCCTGGAGAATTCCATGGACTGTATGTATAGTCCATGGGGTTGCAAAGAGTCAGACATGACTAAGCAACTTTCACTTCACTTCAAAGTTTGAACAGACACTTCACAAAAAGACATAAGCATATAAAAATTTATTCAACATCTTTAGTCACCAGAGAATAGCAAATTAAAGCTGTAATATTATGACATACCTATATATTAGCTAAAATGAACCCCAAATTTTGTGAAGATGTGGATGCTCAGAAGGCCCGTATGTTGCTCACGGATTGCAAAATATTACAACCATTCTGAAAAGGGTTCTGGTAGTCTCTTACAGTGTTAAACATACATTTAGTCTATAACCAGCAATTTCACTGTAAGGTATTTATGTAAGAAAAATGAAAGCACCTCTCCACAAAAAAGTCTTCTACAAAACTTAACTGTGGCAGCTTTATTTACAACAGCCAAAAACTGGCAGCAGCCCAGCTGTTCATCAAGAGGTGAAAGAATGAAGAAATTGTGGCGTATTCATTCAATGAAATAATACTCAGCAATGATGATGAACAAATCGCTGATAGACAAAGCAAAAGTATTACACTAAGAGAGAAGTTTTCATACAAACATATATATTGCCTGATTTCCTTCAGAGAAAGTTCTAGAAAAGGTAAAACTAATCTTTGGTAAGAGAAATCAGGATAGCAGTTATTTCTGAGAAAGCAGAATAACTAGGAAAGGGCACTGTGGAGCTTTCTGGGGTTGTTGAAATATCTTGATAAGAGTGTGGCTTACATACTTGTAAGATCTGTACATTTCACTGTATTTAAACCTTAATTTTACAAAATCTTTAACTTTTATTTGTAGAAACTGGTGACTTTAAAATCATCTTGAGAACCTAGAAGAGCTAAACAATCTTGAAAAAGAGTAAGATAAGGACTTATACTGCCAGATTTCAAGATTTACTATAAAGCCATGGTAATCAAGACACTGTGATGGTGGTAATGAAAGACACATAAATTAGCAGAACAGAGTCCAGAAAGATCCATGCTTATATAATCAGTTGATTTGGGGGTAAAGGAATCTAAGCAATTCAATGAGGGAAAAGACAGGGTTTTTTCCCCAACAAATAGTACTGCAACAAGTAGCTATCTATAAGGAGTAAAACAACTTCAACTCTTGCCTCATGCCATACACAAAAGTTAATTCAAGATGGATCATTATATATCTCATCTCTGCATCTTCTACAATAAAAAATAACCCAACCAATAAATAATGCACTAAAACTTAGAATTATAAAACTGCCAAAAGAAACCACAAGAGAATACCTTTGCAACTTTAAAGCAGACATGGATTTCTCACATAGGAATGAAAAAGCATTCATCATAAAGGGGAAACTTTTTTTTTTAATTTATGAAAAGACATTATTAAGAATAACTGGACTTCCCTGGTGGCACAGTGGATGAGAATTTGCCTGCCAAGGCCAGGGACATGGGTCGAATCACTTGGTCTGGGAAGATTCCACGTGCCTCAGAGCAACTAAGCCTGAGTACCACAACTACTTTGTCCACGTGCTCCAACTACTGACACTTGAGTGCCTGGAGCCCCGGTTCCACTGCAACGAGAAGCCCCTGCAGAGAACAGACAGTAGCCCCTGCTCACCCCAAGTAGAGAAAGTCCAGACACAGCAACAAAGGCCCGGTGCAACCATGAATAAATAAGTAGAACATGTTAGGCACAGATCGGGTGAAAACTCACAAACGTATTCACAAAACACATATCTAATAAGCCTCTGGATCTAAAACATACAAAGAACTTCTCAAACCTCAATCATAAAAAGACAACCCAATTTTTGAAATGAGTAAAAAGACTTGAACAGGCAATTCACAAATGAATATACGTGAGAGTGGCTCAATAGCATGAGTCATCAAGAATATGCAAATTAAAACAAAGATGATATACAATTATGCACACACTATGATGGCTGACATTCAAAAGACTGGCAACATCAAATTCTGATGAGGATGTGGAGCACAACAACGTCAGGAAGATGGCCACTTTAGCAATCCGTCTAGCAATTTCATATACAGTTAAGCATTCGCCACCCTTAGGACCCAGCAACTCCACTTGTGTACAGTCTACCTCAGAGTTACCGTGGTTCAGTTCCAGACCACCATAAAAAAGCCAGTACCTCAGCAGAGCAAGTCACGCAAACATTTCGGTTTCCCCGGAGCAAGTAAGGTGGTTCACTCAGTGGTTCACCAATCTGTCTCTTGCTTCAGCAGGATTTGGTCAGAACAGATCCAGGGACGCCCCCTCCTCCAGCCTCTGACCACCCTCCAAACTTTTTCTCAAGCTGCGCCTTTGGAAACAACCACTCAGCTATCCTCAGCCTCCGGGACCAGTCACATCGTTTTTTTGTTTTGTTTTGTTTTTTTTAAGCTTAGCTCCTTATTACCTATCAACATTGGTTGAGCTCCCAGATTTAGTAGAACTATGCCACCCCAGTGGAGACGTTGTCAATCATCTGGTCAACAGGCATCTGCGGGCCTCCCGCACCTACCTCTCTCTGGGCTTCTCCGGGGCAACGATGTGGCTCCGGAGGGTGTGAGCCAAATTTTTCGGCAAATTGTCTGAGGAGAAACTCCAGAGATCCCAACGTCTCTCAAAAATGCAAAACCACTGTGGTGGCCACGCCCTCTTCTGGCATGCCCAGACCATCCCAAGATGAGT
>NW_011494869.1:8188424-8196844 GCF_000754665.1 Bison bison bison | reverse complement strand
ACCAGGCCTTCCAGATCTGCATGCCCTAGGTTCTGCCCCGGCAGACCCCCGGCTCTGTGACTTCCGGGAGAGCCGCTTCCTGGAGGAGCAGGTGAAACTCATCAAAAAGGTGCGTGACCACGTGACTGACCTCCGCAGGTTGCCTGGTCCCCAGGCTGGGCTGCATCAATATCTCTTCCAAATGCTCGCCCTTTCAGCACAACTAGAAGCCTCCCAAGACCCAGCAGCCTTTGAGCCCCTCTGGCATCCTCCCGGTGTCAAGACTTCTGCCTGAAGGTTCTCTCTGCAGCCACTAGGCAGCTTTTTAACCATGCTGGAGCCCTTACTCACGCAGTGGACCAAATGGAAACAATAAACATTTTTAAAGTGGCCCACCAAAAAAAAAAAAAAATTTGGTTTACAGGATACTGTAGTCTATTAAGTATCCCTGGTGGCTCGGACAGTAAAGAATCTGCCTGCAATACAGGAGACCGGAGTTCAATCCCTGGATTGGGAAATCGATCCTCTGGAGAAGGAAATGGCAACCCACTCCAGTATTCTTGCCTGGAAAGTTCCATGTATGGAGGAGCCTGCGGGGCTACAGTCCATGGGGTCACAAAGAGTCGGGTACAACTGAGCGACTAAGCACATAGCACCATTTATGTCTAAAAAAATAATGTCCCTACCTTAATTTTAAAATACTTTATTGCTAAAAAGTGCTTCAGAACATCTATCTTCTTTTTGCAACAGTAACATTAAAGATCACTGATCACAGCACAACCTAGCAAAAATAATAATTATGAAAAAGTTTAAAATATTGCAAGAATTTCAGAAAGGTGATACAGAGACATAAAGTGATCAGATGCTTTGGGGAAATGGTGCCATATAGACTTGCTTGATAAAGGGTTGTCACAAACCTATTTGTTAAAAAAAAAACCAGTGTCTGTGAAGCACAATTGAGCTAAGTGCAATAAAATGAGGTCTGCCTGTATTTACTCAAGAGAAATGAAAATGTGCACAATAAGAGTTGAACAAGAATATCCACATCAGCTTTGTTCATAATAGCCCAAAACTAGAAACAACCCAAATGTCCTTCAACAAGTGAGGGGGATAAACAATGGAGTTATAATCATACTACAGAAGTTAACCCAGCAATAAAGAGGAATGAATTACTGATACATGCAACAACGCAAATGAGCCTCAAAGACATGATGCTGAAAAAAGCCAGATACAAAAGAATACATCCTGCACAATTAGATTTATATGGAGTTCCAGAACAGGCAAAATTAATCTCTGTTGAAAGAAATCAGAGCAGTGTTTTCCTGAGAGCCAGGGGGAAAGATGGACTGGAAGGAGGAGTTAGAATGTTTTTTTTTTTTTTTTTAGGGGAGGGAAATGTTCTGTGTCTTGACAGAGATGTGGGTTACATGGCAACATTCATTTGCAAAAACTCATTACACTGTGCTATGAAGATCTGTGCATTTCACTGACTATTAATTATATGTCAATTAAACAATAAGGAGCTAACATTCTTTTAAAGAAGAAGATATGGGGGGAAAGCATATATTAAAACAAGAGCCTGAGAAAATATCAGGGCACAGGAAAGAGTCTGCCTGCAATACAGAAGACCCCGGTTCAATCCCTGGGTTGAGAAGATTCCCTGGAGAAGGGCATGGCAACCCACTCTAGTATTCTTCCCTGGAAAATCCCATGGACAGAAGAGCCTGGTGGGCTACAGTCCATAGGGTGGTAAAAAGTTGGACACGACTGAAGCAACTTAGCACGCACGCACACACGCACATAGAACACATATTCAAAAAACAAATCTCCAAAATGTTAGTGTGACTGCTGGGAAAAAGCCATTTTCCTCAGTAGTGTGGGGGTGGTCTCATCTTTTCCCCATCCCTCTTCCATAAACCTAGAGGATCACAAAAAGAGTGATTGCTGAGGTGGCTCAAATCCAAGATGAGACAAACCATTTTTGCATGTTAACCTCTGAGACACTTACATGGAGAAGCCCACATTCACAAGGGGAGACACTGACTGGTCCCTAAGATGCTGCATCATCAGTGAGATTTGAGTCTCCACCCCTCACTGCTCTCTTACTCAAAGTGAAGCCAGATGACTGAATGGCACTGCTGATTGGAAGTGACTGGGTCCTAGGGTAACAAGCAAGAGCATTAGTGGGCATACGGAGAAATTTTCTCCTAGAAACTAGAAGAAGTTGATTCCAAGACTTTACCTTCAACAGCTGTTGGGGAACAGAGGCAAGTTAAATAGAGGAGATGCGTCATACCCAAACCCTTCCCTTCTCCATCAAGCAGGAGCATGTAGACCCCTCTCTAGGCCAAGTGTGGCCGTGAGCCAGTAGCGTCAATGTTACCCGGAAACCTGCCAGAAATATAGAACCTCAGGCCCCAGCCCAGACCTGCTGAATCAGAATCTGTATTTCTGCAGAATCCCCATGTGATTCATGTACACATAGAAATTTGAGAAATGTTGCTGGGAGTTCATCGCTTTTTATTTAACAAACATATATATACTTTTTATTTTGTGCCAGGCACTGTTCTACATGTTTTATTTTTATTTTTTCAATTTATTTATTGAAAGATAATTGCTTTACAGAATGTTGTTGTTTTCAGTCAAACTGCAACATGAATCAGCCGAAGGTATACATATGCTGCTGCTGCTGCTGCTAAGTCGCTTCAGTCGTGTCCGACTCTGCGCAACCCCATAGACGGCAGCTCACCAGGCTGCCCCGTCCCTGGGATTCTCCAGGCAAGAACACTGGAGTGGGTTGCCATTTCCTTCTCCAATGCATGAAAGTGAAAAGTGAAAGGGAAGTCGCTCAGTCTTGTCCGACCCTCAGAGACCCCATGGACTGCAGCCCACCATGCCCCTCCATCCATGGGATTTTCCAGGCAAGAGTACTGGAGTAGGGGTGCCATTGCCTTCTCTGAAAGTATACATATATCCCCTCCCTTTTGAAGCTCCGTCCCATCTCCTGCCCCATCCCATCCCTCTAGATTGATACAGAGCCTCTGTTTGAGTTTCAAAGCCATATAACAAATTCCCGTTGGTTATCTATTTTACATATGGTAATATAAGTTTCCATGTTACTCTTTCCATACATCTCACCCTCTCCTCCCCTCTCCCAATATCCATAAGTCTATTCTTTATGTCTATTTCTCCATTGCTTCCCTGCAAATAAATTCTTCAGTACCATTTTTCTAGATTCCATATATATGTGTTAGAATACGATATTTATCTTTCTTTTTCTAATTCACTTCACTCTGTATAATAGATTCTAGGTTCATCCACCTCATCAGAACTGATTCAAATGCATCCCTTTTTATGACCGAGTAACATTCTATTGTGCATATGTACCACAATTTCTTTACCCATTCATCTGTCGATGGGCATCTAGGTTGCTTCCATGTTCTAGCTATTGTAAATAGTGCTGCAATGAAAATGGGATACATGTGTCTTTTTCAATTTTGGTTTCCTCAGGGTATATGGCTAGGAGTGGGATTGCTGGGTCATATGGTGGTTTTATTCCTAGTTTTTTAAGGAATCTCCATACCATCTTCCATAGTGGCTGTATCAATTTACATTCCCACCAACAGTGCAAGAGTATTCCCTTTTCTGCACACCCTCTCCAGCATTTATTGTTTGTAGACTTTTTGATGATGGCCATTCTGACCAGTGTGAGGTGATATCTCATTGTGGTTTTGATTTGCATTTCTCTAATAATGAGCGATGTTGAGCATCTTTTCATGCGTTTGTTAGCCATCTTTATATCTTCTTTGGAGAAATGTCTGTTTAGGTCTTTTTCCCACTTTTTGATTGGGTTGTCTGTTTTTTTGGTATTGAGTTGTATGAGCTGCTTGTATATGCTAGAAATTAATCCTTTGTCAGTTGTTTCCTTTGCTATTATTTTCTCCCATTCTGAGGGTTGTCTTTTCACCTCGCTTAGTGTTTCCTCTGCTGTGCAAAAGCTTTTAAGTTTAATCAGGTCCCACTTGTTTACTTTTGTTTTTATTTCTATTACTCTAGGAGGTGGGTCATAGAAGATCTTTCTTTGATTTATGTCATTGAGTGCTCTGCCTATGTTTTCCTCTAAGAGTTTTATAGTTTCTGGTCTTACATTTAGGTCTTTAATCCATTTTGAGTTTATCTGAGTCTATGGTGTTAGAAAATGTTCTAGTTTCATTCTTTTACATGTAGCTGTCCAGTTTTCCCAGCACTATTTATTGAAGAGGCTGTCTTTGCCCCATTGTATATTCTTGCCTTTGTCAAAAATAAGGTACCCTTAAGTGTGTGGCTTTATTTCTGGGCTTTCTATCTTGTTCCATTGTCTATATTTCTGTTTTTGTGCCACTGCCATACTATCTTGATGACTGTAACTCTGTACTATAACCTGAAGATAGGTAGCTTGATTCCTCCAGCTCCATTCTTCTTTCTCAAGACTGCTTTGGCTGTTTGGAGTCTTTTGTGTTTCCATACGAATTGTGAAATATTTAGTTCTAGTTCTGTGAAAAATGCCATTGGCAATTTGATAGGGATTGCACTGAATCTGTAGACTGTATTTGGTAGTATAGTCATTTTCACAATATTGATTCTTCCTACCCAGGAACATGGAATATCTCTCCATCTGTTTATGTCATCTTTGATCTCTTTCATTAGTGTCTTATAATTTTCTGTATACAGCTCTTTTGTCTCATTGGGTAAGTTTATTCCTACATATTTAATTCTTTTTGTTGCAATGGTGAATGGGATTGATTCCTTAATTTCTCTTCCAGATTTTTCATAGTTAGTATATAGAAATACAAGTGATTTCTGTGTATTGATTTTGTATCCTGCGCCTTTGCTAAATTCACTGACTAGCTCTAGTAATCTTCTGATACTATCTTTAGGGTTTTCTATGTACAGTATCATGTCATCTGCAAACAGTGAGAGCTTTACTTCTTTTCTAATCTGTATTCCTTTTATTTCTTTTTCTTCTCTGATTGCTGTAGCTAGGACTTCCAGAACTATGCTGAATAATAGTGGTGAAAATGGACACCCTTGTCTTGTTCCTGATCTTAGGGAGAATACTTTCAGTTTTTCACCACTGAGAATAATGTTTCCTGTAGGCTTATCGTATATGGCCTTTACCATGTTGAGGTAGGTTCTTTCATGCCCATTTTTTGAAGAGTTTTATTGTTACCCTGCTTATTTAACTTATATGCAGAGTACATCATGACAAATGCTGGGCTGGAAGATGCACAAGCTGGAATCAAGATCGCTGGGAGAAATATCAACAACCTCAGATATTCAGATAACACCACCATTATGGCAGAAAGTGAAGAGGAACTAAAGAGCTTCTTGATGAAGGTAAAAGAGGAGAGTGAAAAAGTTGGCTTAAGGCTCAACATTAAGAAAACTAAGATCATGGCATCCAGTCCCATCACTTCATGGCAAATAGATGGGGAAACAGTGAAAACAGTGGCTGACTTTATTTTTGGGGGGTGTTCCAAAATCACTGCAGATGGTGACTGCAGCCATGAAATTAAAAGACGCTTACTCCTTGGAAGGAAAGTTATGACCAACCTAGACAGCATATTAAAAAGCAGAGACATTACTTTGCCAACAAAGGTCCATCTAGTCAAGGCTATGGCTCTTCCAGTGGTCACATATGGATGTGAGAGTTGGACTATAAAGAAAGCTGAGTGCCAAAGAACTGATGCTTTTGAACTGTGGTGTTGGAGAAGACTCTAGAGTCTTGAAGAAGACTCCAAGAGTCCCTTGGGCTGCAAGGAGATCCAACCAGTCCATCCTAAAGGAGATCAGTCCTGGGTGTTCTTTGGAAGGACTGATGCTGAAGCTGAAACTCCAATACTTTGGCCACCTGATGTGAAGAGCTAACTCATTTGAAAAGACCATGATGCTGGGAAAGATTGCGGGCAGGAGGAGAAGGGGATGACAGAGGATGAGATGGTTGGATGGCATCACCAACACATGGACAGGATAAACTCTGGGAGCTGGTGATGGACAGGGAGGCCTGGTGTGTTGCGGTTCATGGGGTCGCAAAGAGTCAGACACGACTGAGCAACTGAACTGAATCATAAATGAGTGCTAAATTTTGTCATAGGATTTTTATGCATCTACTGAGATTATCATATGGTTTTTATTTTTCAATTTTTTAATATAGTGTATCACATTGATTGATTTGCATATATTGGAAGAATCCTTGCATTCCTGGAATAAACCCAACTTGATAATGGTGTATGAGCTTTATGGTGTGTTGCTAAATTCTGTTTGCTAAAATTTTTATGAGGATTTTTTCATCTTTGTTCATCAGTGATACTGGCCTGTAGTTTTCTTTTTTTGTGTTTTATTTGTCTGGTTTTGGTATCAGAGTGATGGTGGACCAGTAGAATGACTTTGGAAGTGTTCCTTCCTCTGTACTTTTTTAAAAGAGTTTTAGAAATACAGGCATTCAGTTCAGTCACTCAGTTGTGTTCGACTCTTTGTGACCCCATGGACCACAGCACGCCAGGCCTCCCTGTCCATCAACAACTACCAGAATTTAATCAAACTCATGTCCGTTGAGTCGGTGATGCCATCCAACCATCTCATCCTCTGTCATCCCCTTCTCCTTCTGCCTTCAATCTTTTCCAGCATTAGGGTCTTTTCAAATAAGTCAGTTCTTCACATCAGGTGGCCAAAGTATTGGAGTTTCAGCTTCAACATCAGTGCCTTCAAGGAATATTCAGGACTGATTTCCTTTAGGATGAACTGGTTGAATCTTCTTGCACTCCAAGGGGCTCTCAAGAGTCGTCTCCAACACCACAGTTCAAAAGCATCAATTCTTCAGTGCTCAGCTTTATTTATAGTCCAAGTCTCACATCCATACATGACCACTGGAAAAACCATAGCCTTGACTCAGTTCAGTTCAGTTCAGTCACTCAGTCATGTCCGACTCTTTGCAACCCCATGAATCACAGCATGCCAGGCCTCCCTGTCCATCACCAACTCCCGGAGTTCACCCAGACTCACGTCCATCAAGTCAGTGATGCCATCCAGCCATCTCATCCTCTGTCGTCCTCTTCTCCTCCTGCCCCCAATCCCTCCCAGCATCAGAGTCTTTTCCAATGAATCAACTCTTTGCGTGAGGTGACCAAAGTACTGGAGTTTCAGCTTTAGCATCATTCCTTCCAAAGAAATCCCATGGCAAAGTAATGTCTCTGCTTCTTAATATGCTGTCTAGGTTGCTCATAACTTTCCTTCCAGGGAGTAAGTGTCTTTTAATTTCATGGCTGAAATCACCATCTGCAATGATTTTGGAACCCAAAAAACAATAAAGTCAGCCACTGTTTTCACTGTTTCCCCATCTCTTTGCCATGAAGTGATGGGATCGGATGCCATGATCTTAGTTTTCTGAATGTTGAGCTTTTAAGCCAACTTTTTCACTCTCCTCTTTCACTTTCATCATGGGGCTCTTTTTTCCCTAAATGTTTGAGAGAATTCTCCTGGGAAGCCATCTGGTGCTGGGCTTTTGTTTTGGGGGAGATTTTTTATCACAGCTTCAATTTCAATGCTTGTAATTGGGTTGTTCATAATTTCTCTTTCTTCCTGGTTCAGTCTTGGAAGATTGAACTTCTCTGAGAATCTGTCCATTTCTTCCAGGTTGTCCCTTTTATTGCCACATAGGTGTTCATAATAGTCTCTTATAATCCTTTGTATTTCCGCATTGTCTTTTGTAACTTCTCCTTTTTCATTTCTAGTTTTGTTGATTTGATTCTTCTCTCTTTTTTTCTTGATGAGTCTGGTTAAAGGCTTGTCAATTTTGTTTATCTTCTCAAAGAACCAGCTTTTAGTTTTATTAATCTTTATGATTGCTTCTTTCATTTCTTTTTCATTTATTTCTTCTTGGATCTTTATGGATTTCTTTCCTTCTACTAATTTTGGGTTTTTTTGTTCTTCTTTTTTCAGTAGTTTTAGGTGTAAAGTTAGGTTGTCTATTTGATGTTTTTCTTGTTCCTTGAGGTGGGATCGTATTGCTATAAATTTCCCTCTTAGAACTGCTTTTGCTGCATCCATTACGTTTTGAGTTGTGTTTTCATTGTCATTTGTTTCTAGAAATTTTTTTATTTCCTTTTGATTTCTTCAGTAACCTGTTGGTTATTTAGAAACGTGTTGTTTAATCTCCATGTGCTTGTGTTTTTTACAGTTTTTTTCTTGTAATTGATATCTAGTCTCATGGCATTGTGGTTGGAGAAGATGCTTGATATGATTTCAATTTTCTTAAATTTACTGAGGTTTTATTTGTGACCCAAGATATGGTCTATCCTGGAGAATGTTCCATGTGCACTTGAGAAGAAGGTGTATTCTTCTGCATTTGGATGGAATGTCCTTAAGATATCAATGAGATCCATCTCATCTAATGTATCATTTAA